>NC_143034.1:43160745-43510120 GCF_057628025.1 Oncorhynchus mykiss
GCACCTGTCTCCCATCCCTCCCTCCCTCCATACCTTTCATACCCCTCCACCCGCTGGGCTCCTGACAGGCCCTGATAGCCTTCGAGCTTCCAGAGGGAGGGGTGCTCCTACTGGGGCTTGCCCGTTGAAATTCCCCAGGTCTCTGGTTCCCTGGCTGGACCCTTCAACACAGACACAGACCTAGCCAGGCTGCAGCCTCAACACAAGCCAAGTGGGCATGAATTGGCCAGGTGATAAGTTGTGGTCTAGAGTTGGAGACAGTGGTGGAACTACATACTGTCTGGGTGTTTGTTGTAAGTGGGGAGGATATGGAAGATGGACATGGTGGATGGATGCTGCCGGTGGATGACCCTGCCCTGACTTTCCCCTTAACTCCTCCTTGTGTTCTGCCAGCCAGTCCCCCACCTCCACCACTTTCACCTGTAACTGTAACCTTTCAGATGGGATATGGTGTGGTTTCGCAAGGCATTTAGTGTACAATTTCCTCATCTCCATCTTTCTCTCTTGTACATGAGGAGAGAAACATTTGATAGATGTAGACTCACCCGGACAACATTCTCCATCACATAAAAGCACATGAGCTCGGTGCCACACATTCATGGCGAGTATATGAGCTGGACTCCCCTCTCCTGTTCCGTTCCGCATGTTGAGAATTAGAGCACGGACAGTCAGACAGGCGGTGAGGGACAGGAGACTGATGGGCCGAGCTCTCCTGTTATTCTTGGCGAAGGAGGAAGAGGAAGGAAGGTCTGGGAGGAATTGCTCTTGGACCAGTCACGGGGCCGCAACCAAACGCATTGCTGACAGCGAACACGAAAAAGGACGGGCGGGTGAAAAAATGGTTTGGAACGACAGCTGACCGCCCCTTACCCCCTGCAGCCAGTAACCCCTTCATCCCTCAATTTCTTCATCCCTCCTCTCCTATCTCCCGCTGTGATCTGTGAGTGTTTCGGAGGGGTCGGGGCGAATGCACTGAGTTTGACCTGTCTCCATGTCTTCCCAACACTCCACCCTACCTCCTCCTTCCAATAAAACCACACTCACTCACACACACACACACACACACACACACTCCTCCTTGGCTAGCAGTGCGAGAGGGGGTGTCGGGTAGCGGGAGTTGGCTAGAATTGGAGAGAGCTCATTGTTTATTGAGAGCGCTGGTGATGAGAAAAGTGACGGCTCCTGCAGATAGATTTCAACACGCCATGCATCAGCGGCCCAACCGAATCTAGCCTGACCCCAGCCTCTTGTTTTTACATGCAGCGAGGGAGAGGGAGGAGAGAAGGAGAGAGAGAGGGGCAGGGGATATACAGAGAGTGGGGGGGGGGCGAATTAGATCAAGCAAGAGATGGAGGGAGAGTAGATAAATTGGAAAACAAATGGAAACCAGGTCAAATAGAGAGAGAGGGGAAGAGAGAGAAAAAATTAACGGTTTGGCTGGGAGAAAAAATAGAACTGAGCAATGAGAGAGGATGAAAATAGGAAAGGGGAGGGCAAGTAGTGTAGATATATCTGAATCCTGGTAATAGATTTGCATATGTATGCAAAATGTAGTAATGGTGTGTGCATTTCCAGACATAATAAATGATATAATTTATTTTAGCCCTATCACTCTAACTCTCCTGCCTCCTACTCTTTTTCCCTACCATGTCCCTCTCTTATTAACTCCAATCTCTTCATCACCCATCGCTCCCTATTTCCCCCTTGTTTTCTCTTATTCTCTCTCGCTCTCTTCGACTTCCATAGCTCTCCCTCTGCTTGGAGTTCTAAGTGTGGGGCCCCTGAAGAGGCCTCTGGGAGACCCTGTGTGATGGCTGAGGCTCAGACCGGAGTCAGAGGGGCAGGCAGTGGGGAAATTCTGCAGTCTGAAACCTTTCACTGAGCATCACACCTCCTCTGTCTGAATTTCCTCCAAAGCTCTGGGGAATTCTGGGAGTTGGAGTCAAACCCATGCTCCTGATGGACGACAACAACCACCAGAAAAACATGAGGGGAGAAGAGAAACATGGGTCATTTAGATTTGGCCCAAATAATCTGTTTATAGCGAAACACTGACTGTTGCTCACACAACACATCTGGTGCATAAGAGGTGCATAACCTCTGTGTGCTTATTTCATAAGACATGATGCCTATAACTATGCAGAACTTTGGAACACATCAAGCCAACTTCTATAGCTTGTTTTGCCTGTAGCGTGTTTGACCAATACAAACATTACAGTTTACAGTTGTCAATGTAGGGGACTAGAGGGATCACCAAGATGCTTACATTTGACGGACACACTCCTTTTGACCCTAAACGTCACTGACGTGCATGCATCTCTCTATTTGTCAGCTCTGCGACTGAGCCCAAGTGATTTACTGGAGGGCTCAGTGACGTTAGGACGTCTTCATCAAGTCGGAGGTGACGGGGGAGGAAGCAGTCATAATCAAGAGACAAACTCATCTACGGGGGCAGGAAGGATCCAGACCTGGCAAACCCAAGGACCCATAATGAGTGACCGTAAGTTTGTCAGGGCATTGAAGTTGAAACACGGTCAACGTGTGGTCATAGGTGTTGGAATGAGATCACGCTGGGATCTACAGGTAACTGGCAAAATAAAGGAACCACTTGAGTAAATGAGGAATACAAAGTATGTTGAAAGCAGGTGCTTCCACACAGGTGTGTTTCCTGAGTTAATTAAGCATTTAGTATCCCATCATGCTTGGGGCCATGTATAAAAATGCACAGTTGCTTATTGTTTTGGCTACAGGAGCATTGAAGTTGTTCTGGTGCCTCGTGGTGGCCCCAACGCCCTATTAAGATGCTTTATGTTGGCGTTTCCTTTATTTTGGCAGTTACCTGCATGTGGTTTAGAGTGGTTTGTTGTCGCCTGTACAGTAATACCTTTAGTAGCTAGCCACTCTGACAAAGAGAGTGTTAAGGTAAGTCAGTGAAGTAAGAGGAATATAAAATGTAAACAAACCGTTTTGAAAGTAAAATATCTATGACGATGGACCATTGGGTTGTCACCGAGGTAGCAGACATTGATCGATTGTGGTCATGTTGTGTTTGCTGTGTGACCACTGTGGTCCTGGTGTGGTTGCAGGGCGGTCATTGTTGTATACGTGATTGATCAGCCCTCGCCTTGGCCCTAGCAAAGGAAGAGAATGTAATTTTAGCTCAAGCTGCTAATTTCCTCTCTGTGCCAAGAGAAACAAGTGTCCACATGCAGTGTTAGTCCAAGATAAACTTTTCCATTGTGCCAGCTTCATTCAGCACCCACCAGCAAGTAGAGGTGTGTATGGGTGGGGATGGGGACATGGGGTCAGGAAGGAGCAAACTAGTCCTCCCTCAATCACTTAACAACCAACCACCTGACATGGCTCACTCCACCACAGGAGGCTGCTGAGGGATGGTGTAGCAGTCAGACGTCTTTTTCCTGTTGTGTCCCTTGTATATATATTTTTCTTCGCATATCTTTTTCAAATATTTTCCTAAACCTCAACTTCTAAATACTCTCCTGCAACCCGCCTCACCCAATGTAGCATGGATCAGTTTTTTTCCTAAAGTATTTCTATTTACTTTGGATCTGGAATCCCTCAACTGAAGCTAGCCAGCTAACTACCTACCAGCTATCAATCAGCAAACTACTGCTAGCAGTCATCAGCTAACCTTTAGCTCGGAAAGCTCTCGCCAGTTTGTACAACGTGACTCAAACCAGAGCATAACGGACCTATTTTTTTTCTCTCCATATCCCCGGATTCCTACCGCAAACTGAACATTTTCAACTGGATCTTTGCAACTAGCTAACTTTAATCCTGGGTGACTACACCTGGCTAGCGTTTCCATTCCAGAGCAAGCACAAATTAGCCTGAAGCTATCCCGGCGAGGGCTCCTGGGCTACCACCGAAGCCCACTCCTGGGCTACAATATCCGGACCGTTCTACTGCCAGTACGGGGCATGGAACCCCGCCGATCCTCTACGACTGGAATACCGACATAATTTTCCCGAGGATTCCAACAGCCCCTCAGGCGCGATGTCCGCTGAAGGCCCATTCTGCTATCCGCGGCCTGCTAGCTCCCTAGAGCTACTTGGAACCCTACTAATCCACGACTGGTCAAAGAACGTCAGCGCACGAAGAGGCAAAAAAAGACTTAACTCCATCGCGACATCCCCCAAAGGCCCTTCTGCTAACTTGCTAGCCCCGGTTTGCTAACTGCTAGCTTGCTAGCCCCGGTCTGCTAACTGCTAGCGTGCTAACCCGGTCTGCTTGTTAACCCGGTCTGCTAACCCAATCTGCTAACTGCTAGCTTGCTTGCCCCGGTCTGCTAACTGCTAGCTTGTTAGCCCCGGCCTACTAACTGCTAGCTTGTTAGCACCGGCCTGCTAACTGTCTGAATCGCCATGTCCCCAGCCAGCCCAACCACTTACTGGACCCATTTGTTTACTTGGCTACGCATGCCTCTCTCTAATATCAAAATGCCTCGTCCATTACTGTCCTGGTTAGTGATAACTGTCTCATTTCACTGTAGAGCCTCTAGCCCTGCTCAATTTTTTTTTATTTTTTTTTATTTCACCTTTATTTAACCAGGTAGGCTAGTTGAGAACAAGTTCTCATTTGCAACTGCGACCTGGCCAAGATAAAGCATAGCAGTATGAGCAGACAACACAGAGTTACACATGGAGTAAACAATTAACAAGTCAATAACACAGTAGAAAACAAAGGGGGAGTCTATATACAATGTGTGCAAAAGGCATGAGGTAGGCGAATAATTACAATTTTGCAGATTAACACTGGAGTGATAAATGATCAGATGGACATGTACAGGTAGAGATATTGGTGTGCAAAAGAGCAGAAAAATAAATAAATAAAAACAGTATGGGATGAGGTAGGTGAAAATGGGTGGGCTATTTACCAATAGACTATGTACAGCTGCAGCGATCGGTTAGCTGCTCAGATAGCTGATGTTTGAAGTTGGTGAGGGAGATAAAAGTCTCCAACTTCAGCGATTTTTGCAATTCGTTCCAGTCACAGGCAGCAGAGTACTGGAACGAAAGGCGGCCAAATGAGGTGTTGGCTTTAGGGATGATCAGTGAGATACACCTGCTGGAGCGCGTGCTACGGGTGGGTGTTGCCATCGTGACCAGTGAGCTGAGATAAGGCGGAGCTTTACCTAGCATGGACTTGTAGATGCCAGTGGGTCTGGCGACGAATATGTAGCGAGGGCCAGCCGACTAGAGCATACAAGTCGCAGTGGTGGGTGGTATAAGGTGCTTTAGTGACAAAACGGATGGCACTGTGATAGACTGCATCCAGTTTGCTGAGTAGAGTGTTGGAAGCCATTTTGTAGATGACATCGCCGAAGTCGAGGATCGGTAGGATAGTCAGTTTTACTAGGGTAAGCTTGGCGGCGTGAGTGAAGGAGGCTTTGTTGCGGAATAGAAAGCCGACTCTTGATTTGATTTTCGATTGGAGATGTTTGATATGAGTCTGGAAGGAGAGTTTGCAGTCTAGCCAGACACCTAGGTACTTATAGATGTCCACATATTCTAGGTCGGAACCATCCAGGGTGGTGATGCTAGGCGGGGATGCGGGTGCAGGCAGCGATCGGTTGAAAAGCATGCATTTGGTTTTACTAGCGTTTAAGAGCAGTCGGAGGCCACGGAAGGAGTGTTGTATGGCATTGAAGCTTGTTTGGAGGTTAGATAGCACAGTGTCCAATGACGGGCCGAAAGTATATAGAATGGTGTCGTCTGCGTAGAGGTGGATCAGGGAATCACCGGCAGCAAGAGCAACATCATTGATGTATACAGAGAAAAGAGTCGGCCCGAGAATTGAACCCTGTGGCACCCCCATAGAGACTGCCAGAGGACCGGACAGCATGCCCTCCGATTTGACACACTGAACTCTGTCTGCAAAGTAATTGGTGAACCAGGCAAGGCAGTCATCCGAAAAACTGAGGCTACTGAGTCTGCCGATAAGAATATGGTGATTGACAGAGTCGAAAGCCTTGGCAAGGTCGATGAAGACGGCTGCACAGTACTGTCTTTTATCAATGGCGGTTATGATATCGTTTAGTACCTTGAGTGTGGCTGAGGTGCACCCGTGACCGGCTCGGAAACCAGATTGCACAGCGGAGAAGGTACAGTGGGATTCGAGATGGTCAGTGACCTGTTTGTTGACTTGGCTTTCGAAGACCTTAGACAGGCAGGGCAGGATGGATATAGGTCTGTAACAGTTTGGGTCCAGGGTGTCTCCCCCTTTGAAGAGGGGGATAACTGCGGCAGCTTTCCAATCCTTGGGGATCTCAGACGATATGAAGGAGAGGTTGAACAGGCTGGTAATAGGGGTTGCGACAATGGTGGCGGATAGTTTCAGAAATAGAGGGTCCAGATTGTCAAGCCCAGCTGATTTGTACGGGTCCAGGTTTTGCAGCTCTTTCAGAACATCTGCTATCTGGATTTGGGTAAAGGAGAACCTGGAGAGGCTTGGGCGAGGAGCAGCGGGGGGGGCGGGGCTGTTGGCCGAGGTTGAAGTAGCCAGGCGGAAGGCATGGCCAGCCGTTGAGAAATGCTCATTGAAGTTTTCGATAATCATGGATTTATCGGTGGTGACCGTGTTACCTAGCCTCAGTGCAGTGGGCAGCTGGGAGGAGGTGCTCTTGTTCTCCATTGACTTCACAGTGTCCCAGAACTTTTTGGAGTTGGAGCTACAGGATGCAAACTTCTGCCTGAAGAAGCTGGCCTTAGCTTTCCTGACTGACTGCGTGTATTGGTTCCGGACTTCCCTGAACAGTTGCATATCACGGGGACTATTCGATGCTATTGCAGTCCGCCACAGGATGTTTTTGTGCTGGTCGAGGGCAGTCAGGTCTGGGGTGAACCAAGGGCTGTATCTGTTCTTAGTTCTGCATTTTTTGAACGGAGCATGCTTATCTAAAATGGTGAGGAAGTTACTTTTAAAGAATGACCAGGCATCCTCAACTGACGGGATGAGGTCAATGTCCTTCCAGGATACCCGGGCCAGGTCGATTAGGAAGGCCTGCTCACAGAAGTGTTTTAGGGAGCGTTTGACAGTGATGAGGGGTGGTCGTTTGACTGCGGCTCCGTAGCGGATACAGGCAATGAGGCAGTGATCGCTGAGATCCTGGTTGAAGACAGCGGAGGTGTATTTGGAGGGCCAGTTGGTCAGGATGACGTCTATGAGGGTGCCCTTGTTTACAGAGTTAGGGTTGTACCTGGTGGGTTCCTTGATGATTTGTGTGAGATTGAGGGCATCTAGCTTAGATTGTAGGACTGCCGGGGTGTTAAGCATATCCCAGTTTAGGTCACCTAACAGAACAAACTCTGAAGCTAGATGGGGGGCGATCAATTCACAAATGGTGTCTAGGGCACCGCTGGGAGCTGTGCCCTGGTTGCATTAACAACCATGTTCCACCTCCTACATATGCGATGACATCACCTGGTTTAAACGGCTCTAGAGACTATATCTCTCTCATCATTACTCAATGCCTAGGTTTACCTCAATCTACTCACGTCTTACCTTTGTCTGTACACTATGGCTTGAATCTATGCTATCGTTCCCAGAAACCTGCTTCTGTTACGAACGTGCTAGACGGCCAGTTCTTATAGCCTTTAGCCATACCCTTATCCTACTTCTCCTCTGTTCCTCTGGTCATGTAGAGGTTAATCCAGGTCCTGCAGTGCCTAGCTCCACTCCCACTTCCCAGGTGCTCTCATTTGTTGACATCTGTAACCATAAAAGCCTTGGTTTCATGCATGTTAACATTAGAAGCCCTCTTCAAGGGGGTGACACTATAGACCCAAACTGCGACGGACCTATATCTATCCTACCCTGTCTTTCTAAGGTCTTCAAAAGCTAAGTTAACAAACAGATCAACGACCATTTCGAATCCCACCATACCTTCTTCGCTATGCAATCTGGTTTCAGAGCTGGTCATGGGTGCATCTCAGCCACGCTCAAGGTCCTAAGCGACATCATGACCGCCATCGATAAGAGACATTACTGTGCAGCCATATTCATCGACCTGGCCAAGGCTTTCGACTCTGTCAATCACCACATTCTTATCGGCAGACTTGACATCCTTGGTTTCTCAAATGATTGCCTCGCCTGGTTTACCAACTTCTTCTCTGATAGAGCTAAGTGTGTCAAGTCGGAGGGCCTGTTGTCCGGACCTCTGGCAGTCTCTATAGGGGTGCCACAGGGTTCAGTTCTCGGGCCGACTCTCTTCTCTGTATACATCAATGTTGTCTGTCTTGTTGCTGGTGATTTTTTTTTATCCACCTCTACGCAGACGACACCATTCTGTATACTTCTGGCCCCTCTTTGGACACTGTGTTAACTAACCTCCAGACGCGCTTCAATGCCATACAACTCTCCTTCCGTGGCCTCCACCTGCTCTTAAATGCAAGTTAAACTAAATGAACGCTATTCAATCAATCACTTCCCGCACGTCCTGCGTCACTACTCTGGACGACTCTGACTTAGAATACGTGGACAACTACAAATACCTAGGTGTCTGGTTAGACTGTAAACTCTCCTTCCAGACTCACATTAAGCATCTCCAATCCAAAATTAAATCTATAATCAGCTTCCTATATCGCAAAAAAGTATCCTTCACTCATGCTGCCAAACATACCATCCTACCGATATAATAGCCTCCAACACTCTACTCAACAAATTGGATGCAGTCTATCACAGTGCCATCCATTTCATCACCAAAGCCCCATACACTACCCACCACTGCGACCTGTACGCTCTCGTTGGTTGGCCCTCGCTTCATACTCGTCGCCAAACCCACTGGCTACAGGTTATCAACAAGTCTCTGCTAGGTAAAGCCCTGCCTTATCTCAAATCACTGGTCACCATAGCAGCACCCACTCGTAGCACACGCTCCAGCAGGTATATCTCACTGGTCACCCCCAAAGACAATTCCTAATTTGGTCGCCTTTCCTTCCAGTTCTCTGCTGCCAATGACTGGAACTGTCATGTACTGTCATGTTGTGTCTTGTCTCTGTCCTTTCCCTTCACCCTGTCTCCCTCTGCTGGTCGTTGTTAGGTTACCTTTTCTCCCCCGCTTTCCCCCAGCTGTTCCTTGTCTCCTCTAACTACCCATTCACCCCGTTTCCCACCTGTTCCCTTTTTCCCTCTGATTAGGTCCCTATATCTCTCTCTGTTTCTGTTCCTGTCCTTGTCGGATTCTTGTTTGTTGTGTTTCATGCCTGAGCCAGACTATCGTCATGTTTGCTGTAACCTTGTCCTGTCCTGTCGGAATCTGCCGGTCTATCTGAGCCTACCTATGTTTGGTTATTAAAGAAGCTCTGTTTAAGTTAGTTCGCTTTTGGGTCCTCATTCACTCACCGTAACAGAAGAATCCGACCAAGAATGGACCCAGCGACTTCGGATCCTCTCCACTCAGCCGTCGAGATCCAGGGAGCGATGCTAGGCAGACACGAGCAGGAATTGTCTGCTGCTCGACATGCCGTTGAGACCCTGGCCACCCAAGTCTCCAACCTCACAGAACAGGTTCACCATCTCCGCCTCGATCCACCGGCCACTTCCAGGGCTTTCGAATCTCCGGAGCCCAGAATCAATAACCCGCCGTGTTACTCTGGGGAGCCCACTGAATGCCGCTCGTTCCTCACCCAGTGTGATATTGTGTTTTCTCTCCAGCCCAACACTTACGCCAGGAGCACTGCTCGTGTCGCCTACGTCATATCTCTCCTTACTGGACGGGCTCGTGAGTGGGGCACGGCAATCTGGGAGGCAAGGGCTGAGTGTACTAACCAGTATCAGGACTTTAAGGAGGAGATGATACGGGTTTTTGATCGATCTGTTTTTGGGGAGGAGGCTTCCAGGGCCCTGTCTTCCCTATGTCAAGGCAATCGATCCATAACAGACTACTCTATTGAGTTTCGCACTCTTGCTGCCTCCAGTGGCTGGAACGAGCCGGCTTTGCTCGCTCGTCTTCTGGAGGGTCTCCGCGCAGAGGTAAAGGATGAGATTCTCTCCCGGAAGGTCCCTTCCAGCGTGGATTCCTTGATTGAACTCGCTATTCGAATTGAGCGACGGGTTGATCTTCGTCACCGAGCTCGTGGAAAGGAGCTCGCGTTCTCCGTTGCCCCCCTCTCCGCATCACTACCATCTTCCTCTGCCGGCTCGGGAGCTGAGCCTATGCAGCTGGGAGGTATCCGCATCTCGACTAAGGAGAGGGAACGGAGAATCACCAACCGCCTCTGTCTCTATTGCGGTTCTGCTGGTCATTTTGTCACTTCATGTCCAGTAAAAGGCCAGAGCTCATCAGTAAGCGGAGGGCTACTGGTGAGCGCTACTACTCCTGTCTCTCCTTCAAGATCCTGCACTACCTTGTCGGTCCATCTACGCTGGACCGGTTCGTCAGCTTCCTGCAGTGCCTTAATAGACTCTGGGGCGGAGGGCTGTTTTATGGACGAGACCTGGGCTCGGGAACATGACATTCCTCTCAGACAGTTAAGGGAGTCCACGGCCTTGTTCGCCCTGGATGGTAGTCCTCTCCCCAGGATTCAGCGTGAGACGCTACCTTTAACCCTCACTGTTTCTGGTAATCATAGCGAAACCATTTCTTTTTTGATTTTTCGTTCACCTTTTACACCTGTTGTTTTGGGCCATCCCTGGCTAGTTTGTCATAATCCTTCCATTAATTGGTCTAGTAATTCTATCCTCTCCTGGAACGTCTCTTGTCATGTGAAATGTTTAATGTCTGCTATCCCTCCTGTTTCCTCTGTCTCTTCTTCACAGGAGGAGCCTGGTGATTTGACAGGGGTGCCGGAGGAATATCACGATCTGCGCACGGTGTTCAGTCGGTCCAGGGCCACCTCTCTTCCTCCACACCGGTCGTATGATTGTAGTATTGATCTCCTTCCGGGAACCACTCCCCCCCGGGGTAGACTATACTCTCTGTCGGCTCCCGAACGTAAGGCTCTCGAGGATTATTTGTCTGTAGCTCTTGACGCCGGTACCATAGTCCCCTCCTCCTCTCCCGCCGGAGCGGGGTTTTTTTTTGTCAAGAAGAAGGACGGGTCTCTGCGCCCCTGCATAGATTATCGAGGGCTGAATGACATAACAGTTAAGAATCGTTATCCGCTTCCTCTTATGTCTTCAGCCTTCGAGATCCTGCAGGGAGCCAGGTTTTTCACTAAGTTGGACCTTCGTAACGCTTACCATCTCGTGCGCATCAGGGAGGGGGACGAGTGGAAGACGGCGTTTAACACTCCGTTAGGGCACTTTGAATACCGGGTTCTTCCTTTCGGCCTCGCTAACGCTCCAGCTGTCTTTCAGGCATTAGTCAATGATGTCCTGAGAGACATGCTGAACATCTTTGTTTTCGTTTACCTTGACGATATCCTGATTTTTTCACCGTCACTCCAGATTCATCTTCAGCACGTTCGACGTGTCCTCCAGCGCCTTTTAGAGAATTGTCTTTTTGTGAAGGCTGAGAAGTGCACTTTTCATGCCTCCTCCGTCACATTTCTCGGTTCTGTTATTTCCGCTGAAGGCATTAAGATGGATCCCGCTAAGGTCCAAGCTGTCATCGATTGGCCCGTCCCTAAGTCACGCGTCGAGCTGCAGCGCTTTCTCGGCTTCGCGAACTTCTATCGTCGTTTCATCCGTAATTTCGGTCAGGTGGCAGCTCCTCTCACAGCCCTTACTTCTGTCAAGACGTGCTTTAAGTGGTCCGTTTCCGCCCAGGGAGCTTTTGATCTCCTCAAGAATCGTTTTACATCCGCTCCTATCCTTGTTACACCTGACGTCTCTAGACAGTTCGTTGTCGAGGTTGACGCGTCAGAGGTGGGCGTGGGAGCCATTCTTTCTCAGCGCTCCCTCTCTGACGACAAGGTCCACCCATGCGCGTATTTTTCTCATCGCCTGTCGCCGTCGGAACGTAACTATGATGTGGGTAACCGCGAACTGCTCGCCATCCGGTTAGCCCTAGGCGAATGGCGACAGTGGTTGGAGGGGGCGACCGTTCCTTTTGTCGTTTGGACTGACCATAGGAACCTTGAGTACATCCGTTCTGCCAAACGACTTAATGCGCGTCAGGCGCGTTGGGCGCTGTTTTTCGCTCGTTTCGAGTTCGTGATTTCTTATCGTCCGGGCTCTAAGAACACCAAGCCTGATGCTTTGTCTCGTCTCTTCAGTTCTTCAGTAGCCTCCACTGACCCCGAGGGGATTCTCCCTGAGGGGCGTGTTGTCGGGTTGACTGTCTGGGGAATTGAGAGGCAGGTAAAACAAGCGCTCACTCACACTCCGTCGCCGCGCGCTTGTCCTAGGAACCTTCTTTTCGTTCCCGTTCCTACTCGTCTGGCCGTTCTTCAGTGGGCTCACTCTGCCAAGTTAGCCGGCCACCCTGGCGTTCGGGGTACGCTTGCTTCCATTCGCCAGCGTTTTTGGTGGCCCACCCGGGAGCATGACACGCGTCGTTTCGTGGCTGCTTGTTCGGTCTGCGCGCAGACTAAGTCCGGTAACTCTCCTCCTGCCGGCCGTCTCAGGCCGCTTCCTATTCCCTCTCGACCGTGGTCTCACATCGCCTTAGATTTTGTCACCGGACTGCCTTCGTCAGCGGGGAAGACTGCTATTCTTACGGTTGTCGATAGGTTCTCTAAGGCGGCTCATTTCATTCCCCTTGCTAAGCTTCCTTCTGCTAAAGAGACGGCACAAATCATCATCGAGAATGTTTTCAGAATTCATGGCCTTCCGTCAGACGTCGTTTCGGACAGAGGTCCGCAATTCACGTCTCAATTTTGGAGGGAGTTTTGCCGTTTGATTGGGGCTTCCGTCAGTCTCTCTTCCGGCTTTCACCCCCAGTCTAACGGTCAAGCAGAACGGGCCAATCAGACTATTGGTCGCATCTTACGCAGTCTTTCTTTTCGCAACCCTGCGTCTTGGTCAGAACAGCTCCCCTGGGCAGAATACGCCCACAACTCGCTTCCTTCGTCTGCGACCGGGCTATCTCCTTTTCAGAGTAGCCTCGGGTACCAGCCTCCGCTGTTCTCATCTCAGTTCACCGAGTCCAGCGTCCCCTCCGCTCAGGCTTTTGTCCAACGTTGCGAGCGCACCTGGAAGAGGGTCAGGTCTGCACTTTGCCGTTATAGGACGCAGACTGTGAGGGCTGCTAATAAGCGTAGAACTAAGAGTCCTAGATATTGTCGCGGTCAGAGAGTTTGGCTCTCCACTCAGAACCTTCCCCTTAAGACGGCTTCTCGCAAGTTGACCCCGCGGTTCATTGGTCCGTTCCGTATTTCTCGGGTCATTAATCCTGTCGCAGTTCGACTTCTTCTTCCGCGATACCTTCGTCGCGTCCACCCGGTCTTCCATGTCTCTTGTATTAAGCCCGTTCTTCGCGCCCCCGCTCGTCTTCCCCCCCCCCCCCCCCATCCTTGTCGAGGGCGCACCCATCTACAGGGTCCGCAGGATTTTGGACATGCGTCCTCGGGGCCGTGGTCACCAGTACCTCGTTGATTGGGAGGGGTACGGTCCTGAGGAGAGGAGTTGGGTTCCCTCTCGGGACGTGCTGGACCGTGCGCTGATCGAGGATTTCCTCCGTTGCCGCCAGGTTTCCTCCTCGAGTGCGCCAGGAGGCGCTCGGTGAGTGGGGGGGTACTGTCATGTACTGTCATGTTGTGTCTTGTCTCTGTCCTTTCCCTTCACCCTGTCTCCCTCTGCTGGTCGTTGTTAGGTTACCTTTTCTCCCCCGCTTTCCCCCAGCTGTTCCTTGTCTCCTCTAACTACCCATTCACCCCGTTTCCCACCTGTTCCCTTTTTCCCTCTGATTAGGTCCCTATATCTCTCTCTGTTTCTGTTCCTGTCCTTGTCGGATTCTTGTTTGTTGTGTTTCATGCCTGAGCCAGACTATCGTCATGTTTGCTGTAACCTTGTCCTGTCCTGTCGGAATCTGCCGGTCTATCTGAGCCTACCTATGTTTGGTTATTAAAGAAGCTCTGTTTAAGTTAGTTCGCTTTTGGGTCCTCATTCACTCACCGTAACAGGAACGAACTGCAAAAATCACTGAAGCTGGAGACTCTTACCTCCCTCACTAGCTTTAAGCACCAGCTGTCAGAGCAGCTCACAGATCACTGCACCTGTACATAGCCCATCTGTAAACAGACCATCTATCTACCTCATCCCCATACTGTATTTATTTATTTATCTTGTTCCTTTGCACCCCAGTATCTCTACTTGCACATTCATCTTCTGCACATCTACCATTCCAGTGTTTAATTGTAATTACTTCGACACCATGGCCTATTTATTGCCTTTAACTCCCTTATCTTACCTCATTTGCACTCACTGTGTATATAAACTTTTTTTTGTTTTCTTTTTTCTACTGTATTATTGACTGTATGTTTTGTTTATTCCATGTGTAACTCTGTGTTGTATGTGTCGAATTGCTATGCTTTATCTTGGCCAGGTCACAGTTGCAAATGAGAACTTGTTCTCAACTAGCCTACCTAGTTAATAAATAAAGGTGAAATTTAAAAAACTATATTTAAAAAAGGGGAGGGTGACTCATAATAATGGCTGGAACGTAGTAAATGGAATGGCATCAAACACATGGAAACAATGTGTTTGATGTATTTGATACCATTCTTCTAACACCGCTCCAGCCATTACCACTAGCCGTCCTCACCATTTAAGGTGCCACTGACCTCCTGTGCACTACACACTGACATCCCCACTCTAACAGTCAGCTCGTTTTCTTCCGCTGTTGTAAGTCACAACTATATTGTGTTCTGTCAACCTCTGAACCCTCTCAGTCCCCCACAAAGACAAATGCAAGTCCATAGGTCCATGGTATCACGGTATTATCTAGTTTGTCAATTACGTCAGTGTAACCCAATTGCCCCCTAGTACACATCCGTTCTTCTTTATTTCCTCATTGAATAGGTGGCCACATTCACATTTGGCCAAAGTGCAGGGATGACTATCTTTTATCTGTACTAGATATCATATCAGCTCATATCACCTGTATTCATTTAGCACGCCATGACATGATGGGATTTAGCCCGTCATAGCATAAAGGCGCGGGCACATTTCACTCACCTGAGCATGACATTACCGTAGCAGTCAGGTAGTTGAAAGAATGCTACAGTGGGAGACGCTGTGCAATAGGAATGTGCCATGACGTTTAAATCGAAAGCTATCGGGCATTGAAAATAACATTGCACTGATCCTGTGACTTATTGCTATGTCGTTGAGACCTTGTCGATTCTAAAATGGAAATATGCGCTATTGTAGGATATCGGATTGATTGTGAGATCGAGCCTGGAATTATATTGTTTAAAATAATAAGTAGGTCCATGTCTTGCCATAATGTTTTGCCATAAAAGTTTATTAATGAAGTTAGATAGCAGTTTAATGCTTATAAAATAGACAGCTCCTTGGTTAAACTTTTTCTGTACAATTTTCGATCAAACGTTTGTGTTGTGAGACCACGCAATCTGTCCGTCTCCGCATGACTGCGTTCTGATGTTTTCCCTGGGCTTTTTCACTCTTGTCCGCTGGAGTTAGGAATGTCACTTCGATAACCTTTTGATCTGGATTCACACAAAAATGTGATGCGAAGCAGAGAGAGGCTTGTCCGTA
Source organism: Oncorhynchus mykiss (assembly GCF_057628025.1). Lineage (NCBI taxonomy): Eukaryota > Metazoa > Chordata > Actinopteri > Salmoniformes > Salmonidae > Oncorhynchus > Oncorhynchus mykiss. Next base: position 43,176,370 of record NC_143034.1, read on the forward strand.
ACACTTGAAACTAAAAAAACAGGATTAAAAAAACTACACTCAAACTCAAGAAATGTACCTTGATTGCGAAGATCGTTTTGCTCAAATAAATTTGAGTTTGAGCATATATTTTAGTCGCATTTAGTCGCTATATAAATGTAATTGTATCATTATACCAATCATTTCCACATGGACTGGTCTTGTTATTCGTTTCTAAATATGGTACAAAATTAGACGTGGTGTGGGACCATGATACAACGACAGTGCTCGTCAAATGATGTCTTGCAGGGAGGCTCACTCACAAGGTCTGTAAATGCTTCATTCGATTGAGCAGCATTGGAAAGGCACCCTGTACTTTCTATGACCCACATTAATTGGGGAGAACGGGCTTGGGGTAATAATGGCTGGTGGTTTCCATGTATTTGATGCCATTGCATTCGCTCCGCTCCAGCCATTTATTACGAGCCGTCCTCCCCTCAGCAGCCTCTACTTACTTGCACGAATAATTTGCTCTGCGCGACTAAGAAAATGACACAAAGTACAGGGTACTTGTGGAATAACATGCCATTTGATAATTGGATAATAACAATATGCTGCAGCAGTCATCAGTAGCCTACTATTACTAGCCTATACGATCATGTAGGCCTGTGTAGCCTGCTGACATTCATATTATGAACATTGATTATCATAATACGTAATCATAACAATTTTTTTTTAAATAATTTCCTATTGAGACATTGTAATTGAAAATACTCTTTCGAGTATTCAACGTTGTTGACCATGTCGTGGACAAAGGCAAAATAGGTGGAAAAAAGTTTTGATACTGCTCTGTAAATCATAATGTCATGGGCCTGTAGCCTTCATATAAAGTTTGTTCTACAATATTTTCTGCATTATGTTTTATAAAACAAAAGTTTCAACTTGTTATTTTTTTTTGTTTGTCTCAACATGTTAATAGAAAACAGGTCTAATGAAACGAGGACTTATCTTTTATGAACAAATACACAAAGCTTTAATAAATGAGTAATAAGAAGCTGTTTGAGCTTATGGTTATGAATTCATGCTATAATAGTTCTGCTACGATCCTTAGGCTATACAATAATAACTATTGACCTATATATACTTATTTCGATTAAGATATCCTCGAATATTAGATTTAATCGTTTTACTGCGACATCTACTTTCGTGATTACATTATTTTTGATTTAAAGAAAGTAAAAACATACCTTGAAGAATCAGCATTGGCGGAAGTTGGCCATCCAAAGTGACTGTCAGAATGGAACCACATAACACCAATTATTAGCAATAATAATAATAAAAGCTTAATAAATATATGTGGAAACTATTGTTGCATATCAGAATAACAATGCAAAGCTTCAGTCTGTCTCCTTTACATTTTCAATAGAAAAAAGGTGAATTAGTGAATCCTAACATTGTAATAAAGTTGTCATGGGTCCTTTTTACATATTTTAAACGCATTTATACTATTAGGGTTTGGTAATCAAAGTGTTTAGCATTTAGCTGTAGAAGGCCACTTCAGAAATGCTAGGTCAACATCGATTGAAATCATTTTTAAAGGAAACTGGACATATTCTGTTAAATTAGTTAGCCTAACATCTAATGTAAATACATGATATCTCTGAAAACTCAATACAGAGAGTGAATTTTGAACCTATTTTAGAATTAGACTAGTTTGTGGGCTAATTTTGATGAAGAAAATCATAGGCCGATCAAGGAACCTACGTGATTCAGGATAGTAAAATAATTAGTTCTGTAGCTGTAAAATCTATGTTTGTAGAAATCTGCAATTAGTCCTGAATAAAATTATTTTAATATTAACATTTCCAAACAATGCTTTAAGCATTTAACTTAAGTTCCTATTGATTGAAATGTCATTTTTGCCATCGATAGCCTACCATTTTTGTGACGTTTTACACAACAATTTCTGATGCAATGTCTGTTTGTGCTATGCGCGGGCACGGGACATTATGCGTCTCGTTTATGTATGCATGTATTTAGTGAAGGCCTGAACTTTGACCTTTTTACATGGAACAATTGGAACAACGAAACTCCCATCATTCGAATAGAAATAGGTTCGCTGGCCATGAGTTTGAAAAGCTGGGCCTTTTATCGCTTCCAAAATGAAAATTTACAGTACAGAACTCCTTAAATAGAATCAAAGGAAAGAGAAATAAAAGAAACGAGACAACGGTGAGATTCTTTAGAATTTGAGCCGGACAAAGCGAGCCCCCGAGTGCTGCTCCAGGACGGGCGCTTGGAGAGAGAGACCTGCGGATGACCCCGGAGAGATGGAAGCTCATCTACGGCTCCTGACAGGCTGACCCACGCCTTTCGATAATTAATTTGGGCCTGAACTCGGGGTGAACCTGGGCCTGGGGAAAGCGAAGCTGGCAAGCCGGGGCTGTTTGAGGCAGGGGCCTGGGCAAACCAATCCGCCTGTGTAAATATTGAAGCAGTCCGTCAGGGGGTCGTGGATGAAATGGAACTGCCAAGTCTGCGTAAACTTTGGAGAAGAGATGAGGCCACGAGAGAGAGCTTGGAAAAAAAACTTTGTCAAACTCGTTTCCTCAACCCCCCCCCCCCCCCCCCCCCCGACCCCCATGTTGTCAGCACCCTCCAGAACTCAATCCCTAACACCTTAAATGACGCCTGCCCCCTTGACTCACCTGTCCACTGCGGGCGCGTCCTGTTAGCTCAGAGAGGCTAAATTGGGCATTCTAATTGCATGGCAAATTTAGACCGGGCTATCTCGCGATTCTTGCTTTGGGTGGAGGGGGGTGAGTTGAGATTCTTTCAGGGTGAACTCATCGGGTTACCCCCTGACTTCTGATTTTTCCTTCCATAACTCATCTCAAGTTCAGGAGGCTGAGGTTTCTGCAAATATTGTTTTCGTCTTTGATGTAGTATTTGAATTTGAGGAGAGTATGTAAGCCTGACATGAGTTGAAACGGGGAAAAAACTACTAACAAATGGTTAATGGTTCAATAGTTCAGGGCTCCACTTTACAGATAAACAAAATAGGTCACCTAGTGAAACATGGAACTGTCTTAAATTCTTTGTTATCAAAATAATTTTGCCTATTGGCCTACTATTATATTAAGGTTTATGTGAAAGGTTTATACCAGCATCATTCATGGGAATTGTAGGTTTTGGGCCTATACCAGGGGTCTCCAACCTTCTCTAGCATGACAGCTACTTAAAAATTGCTATTTTTTTCTAGCTTTCAAATAGGCACATTCTTCTCTTCTCCTCTCCCCTGTAACTCTTCCACAGGACCTTAGCGTACAATATAAAGTAATGCAATGTGTTCTGTCAATATACCTGGTAAAATAAGAGTTAATTAACAACTCCAAGTGGGGCCCTATAAATGATGTTTTCTGAGTTTTATTTATCTTGGTTTTAGATTTGTTTTGTTTTTCAACTCTCAAAATTACAATTGTTCATAGAGAAACAACGAAACATGATGTTCAGAGTCCATGTCAATGCTTAAATCACACCCGAATAGCTTTTTTCATTTGGAAGAAAACTGCGGCAGTAGCATAGTGGTTTCGGTCAGTAACCGAAAGGTTGCTGGATCGAATCCCCGAGCTGACAAGGTGAAACGCTCTCGTTCTACCCTTGAACAAGGCAGTTCTTGAACAAGGCAGTTCACTGTTCCCCAGTAGGCCGTCATTGTAAATAAGAATTTGTTCTTAACTGACTTGCCTAGTTAAATAAAGGTTTTAAAAAAAAAACATTTTGCATTAGTAGTGTAATTTCCCCCTTAATTGCGCATCTGGCCCTTTCAATTGTGCCTCCTAGCTAGTGAGTAATGTGCCATCTTATGTGCCTGTCTAGCTATGGTTCTGGACTGCTGCTGCTCATTTCATGGGAAAGTTTGCAAATAACAAATAATAGACACAAATTATATACTTCTGCCAGGTAAGTCGACTTTGGGGTTAACATATAATTGAGAAGGTTTTCGGGAAAGTATTTCTGTCAAGACGGTTATCACATCAACTGGTGTCTGATACCAGTGAGATTTGTTTACGACAGTTTGTGGTGAAACACCTGAAAATTGAATGTACTTTCAGAATTGTTTGGTGAGCTACTCATAGGTGGGCTGCGAGCTTTGGGCAATTCGGTATACCACCGTATGCCTATAGCTTCTTCGTCATTTTGTGACGATGTGCACGACACTGCGGGGATCAGCGGCCGGATCAAAGCTCTGCCGAGGGAACACAGGACAAACGCCCAAACAGCAGGTTTGAAATGAACATCAACTGCACCACAGATGGTCACAAGGGCACGTCATTGCCACTGTGTGGATCCACAGTGCTATCATGCATGATTTCATGTTGCGTTATAATTTATGTATTACAATGGAGTCTGTCCCTTTAATGTAAGTTATTGTGATCTTACTCTCCACACAACGTTATGGCCTCTCTAACAGTTTACATTAAAAGCAATAGTTGGTGCATTGTCTATAAAAACTCCTATATCACCTAGTTTGCGGAATGACCAGCCTACTTATGTAACTAATTAAGAAATAATATAAATACACTATGTCCAGAAATAACCATGCTGTTATAGTTGTCAAACATAAAAGAAGCGCAGCAACTGTCCAATAAACCCCCCACCATCATTAGATATAGGTTTACGTCTTTTATCAGTTGATAGGTTTGAGTCATTGTTTAATAGGTGTGTGTGAGAGAGAGGGGGGGGGGGGGGGGGGGTTGGATGGACAGCAGCCTTTCACCAAACCCCAGTGGCAGAGACGAGCTGATGATTGAGCTTGACACACACAGTCAAAAAAGAATCCATACATTCCTATTTAAATGTGCCTGCTGATCAATGGTCTGTGTTTAAAATAGCCAAACAATGTCACTAATTCAACTTTCCAACATTTTTTTTATTACAAATATAGTGGTCTGTATTACCACAATATTGTGACATACCTGCATGGTACTAATAATTGAAATAGCATATATTCTGTTCTATGTATACCTAATTATCATACATACACCTGGCTTCATATCAGAAGATTGTTTAGTGAACAGCATTGAGGGGGGCTTGTGGCGTTGTACATAAATCTAGGCTGGCCGTCTACACCTGTATATGACTCTATTTTATTCCAAGTTGAAGTCTGTTTTAGTCTTCACCTGCTATAGGGTCATGCACGGGGACAGCAGTGTCATAGCTACAGATGAGACCGAGAGAGAGACGCTCCTTGATAGGCCTGAACATGGACAAACAAACACTGCACGCTAAAGAATGCGTTTTTTTCTTCTCCTCGTGAGTTTACCGCTCCAACCCATCAGAGAACGTTATAAACAGTGCAAAGTTCGCACCAGTTTGATTTGAGCCTAATACGGAGAGTGTGAGGTAGAGAGCGACTTGGGGAGAGGAGAGAATGTTTACATGTTTAGATATCCCAGAGGCGTCCATGGGTAAAAAGGTCAGCATGTGCCACCCGGAATGCATCGCAGCATTCCACACCCCACGCAGAGTGCAGGGCCACACTATTGGGCTTGTAGGGCTAGTTTCGTAAGTTCCACGGGGGTCAAACCAAGGGTAGGCTTACTGTATGCAGTAATACCATTTGAAATACTTTAGAATCTGTACGTCTCTTGTGTGATGTACTAGCTATCACACATTTTGGGACAAAACTCATTCAAAAGGAATCGACCATGGCAACAAATAGGCTACTCTAGGCCCATGTTCATGCCTCATGGAATATATATATATTTTTTACAATCAAGATAAGTGCATTTATAATTGGTCTTAATGATTATCTACCATGAATTATAATACAACTAACAACAAAATCTGTAATATCTTATTTTTATTTGAGGTAGACAGAGATGAACCAGCATTGATTGAGATCCTTTCCAAAAACATGTAAAACAGACATTAACTAATACAACTCAGTCGATCTGCACATACAAATAGTACAATTCACTCCTATTGCCTTGAAATAGAAATGTAGGCCTAACCGTAGTAAATAAAACTAACTTCAGAGTACCCTGTTTTTCGCAAGACCACTAGCCTATTCTCAAAACCGTTGACTCCCTACTGGATTCAAAAGTAAATTGTCGAGTTGGTTTCACTCAGGCAGGTGTTAAACGTTGCAATAAACATTCCTTTTAGTTGTATGACATGATAAACGTGTTCTATCCTCTGGCCATTTAATAATATAAATACTCCCTCTAATCATCATTCGTCATTTTGGATAACTTCATCTTGCGTGAACCATTCCCTGTATAGGTTTAGTTCACGTCTGCTATTTAGACAATAACAATAGGCTATACAGACATGTGTGAAATTTACTAGACTGAATTTCATTATGTAATCCAATGAATGAGTAATTTTACTCTATATTTCAATTAAAGAACATTCGCCAAGTGAAGAACACAACTTCCCCTGGAAAGTAATACCCTGTAATTCCATAGTGCAGAGTCAGTAACACGTGAACCCTTTCTACCTTACTTACTGACGGTAAAGTTGCTTCATGTCAAAACCACTATACAAATAAGAAGAACCAAAAAAAAAAACTTTCCAAAAAACACTACAAAATAGAAACAAATTCAACAATACTATGTTTTGCCAAGAGGCTCCCTGTATAAACATTGTTATAAGGCTCGCTTTGAGATTTGTAAACATGCAAAAAAGTGCATCACTCCAATAGTCGTGGGTATGAAGATTTACGACCCTTTACATCCAAACTGATTTTGTGGGGTAGAAAGAAACGTATCCTCTAGAAACATGTTGCGCACTTCCTCCACATTTGTGCTTTTGTCACCTCGTTTTTTTCTCTCTCGAAATATGCGTTTCGAAGTAATTATTTGAGTTTAAATCATTTAAAAAAAAACTCTTACAGACGTGTAGCATAACAAGTCGAATAGTCTATTCAAGCATGTATAGGAATGTTTTGACTTATTATCAATCAATCAACTTTTTTTCACATTCGAGGTCCTCACTTTGAAGTTCAGTGCCTGCAAGTTGCAGTTTATTTGGTCCATTAGGTCTCCGAGCTGGGAGACATGGAGCTGGAATGGTCCGAGTTGTCTTCCAGGTCTTTGGAGGAACCCGTGCTAGAGGCCGGGGCCAGGCCCTCTTTCTCGCGCTTCTTCTGTTTCATCCTGCGGTTCTGGAACCAGATTTTCACCTGGGTTTCGTTGAGCTCGAGGGTGGCGGCGATTTCCACGCGCCTGGCCCGCGTCAAGTACTTGCTGAAGTGGAACTCCTTCTCAAGCTCGGTCAACTGTTTGGTTGTAAAGTTGGTGCGGATGGTGTTCTGAGGTCCCATTCCATAGTCAGCCACTTTAGCTGGGAGAGAAAGAGGGGGAGAAACGTATTAGAATGTGGAATAGATTGGATGCCTAAAATATGAAAATTGCATGTGTAAAATATGAAAATTGTCCCATATTCGAAGTCATATTAAATTCACCAATCCATCGTTCTATTTTTAAGCTCCTAAAGGGAAAAAAAGTGTGACTTGACATCACTACCGCATAAATCATTCTTAATGATTACAATATTTATTTGGAATGAAGATTGAATAATGTCATACTAAAGGGGTCATCAATTACGCACCCAACCATTTCACGTCCCAAACTGTTGACTACTGTATATAGGCAAGTTCACAGACTCAACCTCCTACTTCTTTTCCCATTACTCACTCCTGAACAATTAAATAAAGCTGCTCCACGTTTGGGGAGATATAAACGCATATGATACGTGTAATTCCATATTCCGACCGTAACATTTCACGATCTTTGACCACAGCAGTAGGCCTACTGAGTGAGTTTGAAACGTGGGTCGTTAAACTCATTTCAGACTGGCCAAGCATGGCGAGGAAGGAAAGGCTGGGGAATACAATGGAGACCAACAAAAACGAGAACTGGGACAAGTTAAAGACAACAGAGTTGGGGCACTTCCTAGGGCGTAAGAAAGCACGTCTGCTCGATGCATTAGTGCACGGGCTGAGTAGACGGGGAGAAAATAACACATCAGGCAAATCTACCAGAGGCATGTCTGGTCAGAGATACCACTATGACCCGGAATGGTGCTGAGAAATCCCCATATGTTGTGGATCAGCGATAGTGGAGTGAGGCAACACTATCCCCAGTCATGTATATCCATTATGGGCTGGAGAGTGCATGTGCATTTGCATATCACACCCAATAGCCTACCCGAGCGGTGGGTCGACATGTTTGGGTCACCTGGTTGACTTGTAATGAACTTTGAATTACATTATCTGACAAGAACCTTTCGATTTCGTGCATGGGTCAGTGTGATTGTTTTTTTGGACTCTTCCATCTCACCTGTTTTAGGGGGGTTCCTCTTGACTTTCATCCAGTCGAAAGTCTTTCCTTGTGGTGTTTGCTCTGCGTCCTTCTCCCTCTCCTGTGAGGCCGAAATGTCAACATAGGTGCTCTGCAAATAACCCCGCTGGTGGTCCTGGCCCTCGCAGCCGTGGTGCTGGTATTGTGCCGCGGGGACAGCCCCCTGCGCCCCGCAGTATGCCCCGGCCAGAGATCCGTAGTTGGGGCCTACATTGGAGGCGGAAAGGCCCGATGATTGATAGTACATCCCTTCCTGCTCGTTGATAAAGTACTGTGGGTGTCCATAGTCCGGGTTTGCGCACGCCTGCGCCCCATATCCCGCAGTGCCTGTACTGCCATATGGAAGGACCATGCTGGCATGATGCAGCTGGGGCTGATGATGATGCGCGTAGCTACTGCTCTGGTGCTGATGTTGAGCCACAACCGCCTGGGCGCTGCCCCCCATGTAAAGCCGTCCATCACCGTTATAGCTGTCACTTGTTGTGCCGGAGCCCGAGTGAAAAGGGGCCGGGAAGTCTTGGTCAAAGTGGTGGTATCCGGACTTGGGTGAGTAGGCGTTCGTCCCACGGTTACAAATTGAGTACTCTAAGAAAGAGTTCATTCTAGAATTCTCCATGTGCAAATTGATGACGGAGGGTCAACCTGCGTTTCGGGGGATTCCTCCTACCCTGCAACCTCTCGGTATGTCATGTGGAAGAGGGAAAAAAGAAGCGCTCACCTCCCTGAGCAGTCACCCTGGGATTCCCTATAACACTTTTTTAACCTCAGCTGCTGGTCACGTGTGCCGTCACGGCGCCAATGGTGAGGGGGACCTCCAGAAGTTTGTCAGCGCACTGCGATCATCGATCACGTAGCTGACATTTGCATGACAAAGCCACTTCAATCAAACCGGCCCATCAATCTGATAACAGCACGTATATGTCAAACCCCTCTGAAGAAACCTCTCCCGAACCGGCAGAGAAATAAAGAAAGAGTTGGAAATTCGCTACCCCCCCCCCCCCCCCCCCCCCCCCTATCTCCCCTATTCCCTTATACTTAAAGTAGACATCCATTTGATTAGGCCTATCAGAGGATTGGGCTATGGTGAGAGGTGGATGCACTTTGCTTATTGCTAAAACGAAATACATAAAAATCCACTGTTTTTCGTGGTCCGCGTTACACAAAGAGGACTGCGTAATAACATTAGACATTTCTGACCCAAGCGAAAAAGGCTCACCACAGAACCCAATATCTGTTTTTGGGTTGAAATCTGTTTAACACTCGAATTGGAAGTGACGCCATCGTTTTCAGTTCGGTCCCGAGCCTGCATTGGCCTATCTAATTGAATCAATGAGCTGATCTATTACAGAAACGAGGTTAGGCCGACAGCAAGCCTTCTGGTAACCCCGGGCCAGCAGAAAGAAGTCAGGATTTCTCTCACTGATACGGAGAGTCCTTTGTATGTACAGTTTCATAAGTGTTGAATGGAACTTTCTGTTCTATATTCTGAACTAACATGACGTTGCAATTTAAGAAAGGCAGAATAAGCATTACTGAGCATAATAAGAACATCATACTTATGTTGACATGTGATATATATTTTTTCATCCACATTCCATAACAACCAGGACCCCATCAATAAGTGTAGTGAATGAGTTGTCTAGACCAGTCGTCAACAAGCGTAGGTGGGGGAGAGAAAAAAAGAGGAAATGGCGAAGGCTAATTATTAATTGTGGTGACAATAGGTAAGAAAGTCAGTCTGTTCATGAAGCAGCCCACGCTCAGAGGGAGAATGAAGAATCTCCAATATATTTGCTCGTTGATACATGGTGGACAAGAGGGACTAACAATACCACGCCCACAGTCATTTGTTACTTGTCAGGATGTTTACTGTTGGGCTCGCATCCACGAGAACCGGACGGTTGCATTGCGTGGCCAAAAGTTCAAACCAAGTAGCTTGTTGTTTACATTGGTGATGTCTTTTCTCTCTTAAGAGTATTCCAGCCTTTTAGCCACCACCCCTCAAATGTACTTATCCGTTTAGTAGAGCCAACCTTTAGAGTGCCATTCGATATGATGCCTCACTGCAAAAGTAGTCCTAGTTTTCTAAATATTATTAATGGGTTATATAGTCTATCTTTATAGGTTTAGTAGTCTACTCAGTTACAATCACTTTGTCATTGACTCTATCGGGAAAGAAATCAGTATTTTTGGTTAACCTCAGCGTGTTTCTTCAGAAAACATTGATTGCAAGTAAGTCAACCAGGCCTGGTATTTCTCAGGAGAAAATCTCATCTCAACCTGCTCACCCCCACCATCCCCTCACGCACACACTCAACACACTGCCCCTGACGAGTGACCCATATCATTAGTTGAGGCCTCAATAACAACAATACAAATCATGCACTATCTTGCATTTGCTTTCTTGTTTCAGTTTCAGTTTTACACTAGAGTTTAATACTTTTATATACTCTTAAAAAGTATGTTCTTATTCTAAATAGCTATGTTTTTGTAACTCACAATTTCTTTGTTTAATCAATGCAAAACATAGGCGAGATTACATTATATTCGTTATCGACTGTGTTAGACATCAACTCTAATCTGTGATGTTATGAAATAAAACACATTTTAAACTAGCTATGCATTAAAGTCAATCAAATCCATACATGTCTATCCTTCACTTTCATATAAAACATGACTTATTTTTGTATTCGAACTTCTTTGGCAAAGTTATTCAAACTGACAATGAAAAGGTAAAAATGTCCAAACGCTATTCAATCTACCAATGAGCAGCCTGCAAACGATTTAAAAGCTAGGTGTAAACGAAATTGCCCACATTAGGCTGTGTTTGTTTGTGGTTATAGTAGACCTATTTCTTACATGGTAATTTTCAATGAACACTAACAATTGTTAACATACAAAACAACAATCAGTTAGAAAAACCATTACACATTGTGTAATAGGCTACGCTCCAAATAAAACGAAATAGCTATGTGAAACGTCTTTTAAATATTAATTAACTATGGAAATTGTTATTTTCCCATTGAATGGACAATTTTCCTATTGGATGGACTTTACGCACGGCCGCATCTGACTATGCGTAGGCTACGAATTCCTTCGATCGTTTTGTGTTCGTTTTATTTATGAAAATACTTTGTTGGATCATTGAAAAACTATTTTTAATAGCTAATATGCTCTCCAATATATCCACGTTTGTGAGTTTATAATAAACATATAATTTACCTTAACACAATTTGTAATTTACACCGTAAAGTCTTCCAGGCCATTGAGGAAACAGGCTACATTTCTGCTGTTGTGGTAAAATCACCAGTTAGCTGCAAGGTTAACAAAAGGTCATGGAGAAAGAAATCTTGATCCATCTAAAGATGAATTCAAATGCAAATGTGAACAGGGATTAGAATCGAACGCTCTGATCATTGCCCCCTTTTCAACACTTCCCAGCGTGTAATCTCTTTACAGAAAACTGCTAACAAACAGAACAGATACGGCCATACAAGCAAATGGTAATGACACTGGTAGGACCCACCTAGCGGTACGACGACGTAACAACAGGGAGTTCGATTTCTTCTTGGCGATGTTTTTTCAGAGTCCCATTCCAGCTTGTCTTATCTGTTCAGGAGCATAAAAGTTATCTTTGTAGTACCACTCGAAACGATAACAAGATAACATTAGAGTCTATTTGATTTCACATGTAATCATAATAACACTATCATGACAATAGTAGGCTGGCTACATTAGTAGTTTATAAGGGAGGATAATAGCAAGAAACAATACATGTGGCTACAACGTGAATATACTTTTATTGAGAGCCCAGTGAATTAAAAAAAAGGCGCAATACTAGAAAGTGGAGAAAGTTGTGTAAATCTCTTTATGTTGTGTTTTCAACATGATTTTCTCTTGCCAACCCCCACTGGTCTACTGGTCAGTGAAAGATTCCAGGGCTGACTCTAGATAAGGAACACTTCAGACCTAAGTGTAAAGAGGAATCTTTGAGAATGAGTCAGGAATTCCTATACGACTTTCTATTGCCGCTGAAGCATAGCCCTAATACCTCTTAATTTTCCCAGACCATTATGTCTCGTTCACCATGCTCACATGATAAGTAACTTTGCTTGAGACCTGTAAAGACTTACAGTGGAAGTCGGAAGTATACATACACTTAGGTTGGAGTCATTAAAACTCCTTTTTCAACCACTCCACAAATTTCTTGTTAACAAACTATAGTTTTGGCAAGTCGGTTAGGACATCTACTTTGTGCATGACACAAGTCATTTTCCCCAAAATTCTTTACAGACAGATTATTTCACTTATAATTCAGTGTATCACAATTCCAAGGGGTCAGAAGTTTACATACACTGAACAGCTTGGAAAATTCCAGAAAATGATGTCATGGCTTTAGAAGCTTCTGATAGGCTAACTGACATCATTTGAGTCAAATGGAGATGTACCTGTGGGTGTATTTCAAGGCCTACCTTCAAACTCAGTGCCTCTGCTTGACATCATGGGAAAATCAAAATAAATCAGCCAAGACCTCCCAAAAATAATGGTGGTCTTCCACAAGTCTGGTTCATCCTTGGGAGCAATTTCCAAACGCCTGAAGGTACCACCTTCATCTGCACAAACAATAGTACGCAAGTATAAACACCATGGGACCACGCAGCCTTTATACGGCTCAGGAAGGAGACAAGTTCTGTCTCCTAGAGATGAACGTACTTTGGTGCGAAAAGTGAAAATCAATCCCAGAACAACAGCAAAGGACCTTGTGAAGATGCTGGAGGAAACAGAAACAAAAGTAACTAAAGCCACAGTAAAACAAGTCCTATATCGACATGACCTGAAAGGCCGCTCAGCAAGGAAGAAGCCACTGCTCTAAAACCGCCATAAAAAAGACAGACTACGGTTTGTAACTGCACTTGGGGACAAAGATCCTACTTTTTGGAGAAATGTCCTCTGGTCTGATGGAACAAAAATAGAACTGTTTGACCATAATGACCATCGTTATGTTTGGAGGAAAAAGGGGGAGGCTTGCAAGCCAACAAACACTATCCCAACCGTGAAGAGTGGCAGCATCATGTGGGGGTGCATCGCTGCAGGAGGGACTGGTTCACAAAATAGATGGCATCATGAGGATGGAAAATTATGTGGATTTATTGAAGCAACATCTCAAGACATCAGTCAGGACGATAAAGCTTGGTCGCAAATGGGTCTTCCAAATGAACAATGACCCCAAGCATACTTCCAAAGTTGTGGCAAAATGGCTTAAGGACAACAAAGTCAAGGTATTGGAGTGGCCATCACAGAGCCCTGACCTCAATCCCATAGAAAATTTGTGGGCAGAACTGAAAAAGCGTGTGCGAGCAAGGAGGCCTCCAAATCTGACTCAGTTACACCAGCTCTGTCAACTTTATGTGGGAAGTTTGTGGAAGGCTACCCAAGTTAAACATTTTAAAGGTAATGCTACCAAATACTAATTGAGTGTATGTACATTTCTGACCCACTGGGAATGTGATGAAAACAATAAAAGCTGAAATAAATCATTCTCTCTACTAATATTCTGGCATTTCACATTCTTAAAATAAAGTGGTGATCCTAACTGACCTCAGACAGGGAATGTTTACTTGGATTAAATGTCAGGAATTGTGAAAAACTGAGATTAAATATATTTTGCTATGGCGTATGTAAACTGCCAACTTCCAATGCTTAGCAGGTTAACACTGTTTGGTTGCACACAGGAGACCTGGGTTTGTTACATTGGTGTTGTGGCTCGCGTGAGTCCTTATGATGAGGAGGGGAGTCGAAAGGGGGGCAAATATATCTGAGGAGGTTTGGAACACCCACTTGGGTTATTTGCAGTCTACATTCTAGATCTGAATGTGGCCTTCTATGCTGTTGGTGGATACTTGTCTGATCCCCAAAGCAGGCTGTGCCCTGTTGTTTTGTTAGCTGACTTGAATCATACAGATGCAGATGAGCGGCTAAAATCATAATCACCACAATCTTACAAGCCTTGTTTTGTTAGCAATGTCACTGCAGCCAGACTCTGACTCTACAGAGTGGCAGTGGCATCATCTCCTATCCTCAAGTGCCCCGATGCCGCAATCTGGCACTGACCAAGGCTGTATCCCAAATGGCACCCTATTCCCTATATCCCTATTTAGTCCACTACTTTTGACCAGGGTCCATTAGGATCCCATAATGCACAATATAGGGAATTGAGTGTCATTTGAGACACAGTCCAAATGGCCCTGCAGAAGTGTTTTTTGCAAATGATGATGCAAATGGCACTAAGCGATTTCCGTCAGTATACCCTGCTGTTTTAGTTTCAGCTGGCTGAGCGTGGAGATGCCACCATCCCCGAACCCTTATGGACCCTTATTTTCAGACATGTCCTGCCGCCTCCAGATACGAACAACAATATTTACCTAGATGCAAAGCTACTGTCCTTCAGCTCTATCCAAGCAAAGAACGTGTATTTGATGTGTTCTCTCAGGGATGTCAACTTACTCTGTGTACTGTACACAAATAGCTTTGGCTTTTTGCATTTTGTCTCACCAGCTTTGAGTATGTGAAAGTAGTGTTGATCAATGTTTTTCAAGTATGGTGCTATGTGTTTTGGTATTCAGAATGATAGAAATTCATTTTTTTTGTGTGTGTCGCATGCATAAGTTAGTCTAGTAGTATTCTGGTGATATGGACCAGTTGCTTTAAGCTCAATATACCAAATCACTAATATAACACTTCTCTAATTTGCCAAATGAATTTACAGTGCCTTCAAAAAGTATTCATACCCCTTGATCTTTTCCACATTTTATTGTGTTACAGCCTCAATTCAAAATAAATAAAAATGTGTTTTTTTCTCACAATACCTCATAATGACCAAGTGAAAATGAAACACAGAAATATCTCATTTACATAAGTATTCACATCCTTTTGCTATGAAACTCCAAATGAAGCTCAAGTGCATCCAATGTCCTTTGATCATCCTTGAGATGTCACTGCAACTTGATTGGAGTCCGTCTGTGGCCAATAAAATAGTTTGAAAATGATTTAGAAAGAAACACACCTGTCTATGTAAGGTCCCACAGTTGACAGAGCATGTCAGAGCAGAAACGAGCTCACGAAGTCCAAGGAACTGTGTGTATATCTACGAGATATAATTGTGATGAGGCATGTATCTGTGGACGGGTATTAAACCATTTCGAGAGTGTTGAAAGTTTCCAAGAGCACAGTGGTCTCCATCCTTTTGAAGTCAAAAACAAATATGGAACTACCCAGACTCTGCCTAGAGCTGGCCGTCCAACCAAACTAAACAACAGTGCACAAACGACCTTGGTCAGGGAGGTAACATAGAACCCAATAACCACTTTGACAGAACTACAGAGTTCCTTGGCTGAGATAGGAGAACCTGCCAAGACAACAATCTCTCCAGCACTTCCCCAATCTGGGCTTTATGGGACCAGGCACAGCTCATTACCCGTCTAACACCATCCCCACTGTTAAGCATGGTGGTGGCAGCATCATGCTATGGGGGATACTTTTCAGCTGCAGTGACTGGTAAGGATAAAGGGAACAACAAATGGAGCTAAATACAGGCCAATGTTTGAGAACTTGCTTCAGAGTGCCAAGACCTTAGATTGGGGGGAATTGTTATGTTCTAACAGGACAATGACCCCAAGCATACAGCCAAAGCATCACTGTCTTTTTATATGTCTTTTTTTTTATTTATTTACTTACCTTTTTGTTCACCTAATACCTTTTTGCACGGTTGGTTAGAGCCTGTAAGTAAGCATTTCACTGTAAGGTCTACTACACCTGTTGTATTCGGCACACATGAAAAATCAACTTTGATTTGATTTGGAATGGCTTCAGAACAAGAATGTGCAAGTCCTTGAGCGGCCCAGCCAAAGCCTGGACTTGAATCTGATTTGAAAATCCATGGAAAGACTTGAAGACTGCCGTTCACCACTGCTCCCTGTCTAACTTAACGGAACCTGAGAAAATCTGCAAGGAAGAATGGGAGAAAATCCACAAATCCAGATGTGCAAAGCTGATACAGACATACCCAAGAAGACTCCAAGCTGATACAGACATACCCAAGAAGACTCCAAGCTGATACAGACCTACCCAAGAAGACTCCAAGCTGATACAGACATACCCAAGAAGACTCCAAGCTGATACAGACATACCCAAGAAGACTCCAAGC
The DNA here is from genome assembly GCF_057628025.1 of Oncorhynchus mykiss. Taxonomy (NCBI): domain Eukaryota; kingdom Metazoa; phylum Chordata; class Actinopteri; order Salmoniformes; family Salmonidae; genus Oncorhynchus; species Oncorhynchus mykiss. The sequence continues at coordinate 43,192,900 of NC_143034.1, forward strand.
TGATACAGACATACCCAAGAAGACTCCAAGCTGATACAGACATACCCAAGAAGACTCCAAGCTGATACAGATATACCCAAGAAGACTCCAAGCTGATACAGACATACCCAAGAAGACTCCAAGCTGATACAGACATACCCAAGAAGACTCCAAGCTGTAACCGCCACCAAACGGGTCTCTACAAAGTATTGACTCAGGGGTGTGAATACTTATGTAAATGAGATATTTCTGTATTTCATAATCAATACATTTGCTACAATTTCTAAAAACGTTTTCACTTTGTCATTATGGGGTATTGTGTGTGTAGATGGCTGAGATTTTTTTTTTGAATCCTTTTTGAAATCAGGCTGTATGTATCACAACAAAATGTGGAATAAGTCAAGGGGTATGAATACTTTCTGAAGGCGCTATTATACTATTAATTTACCGTAACAAGCTGTGGTTGATTGATTGAAAAGGTTGGAGGAATGTGGCCAGGCATCCTGTCACTATGGAATCCATATAGTTGTCTCCACCATTGGCTAGATCTGGTACTGCAAAGGGTCATGTTCTGATAGCTAGTGGTTGCTTGATGTTTTTGATGCTATGACAGTGGCATAGTGGCGCTCATTAGGGTGGTCCAAGAAAATAAGTAAACACATTTTTTTGCATAAAAATAAATACAGTACCAGTCAAAAGTTTGGACACCTACTCATTCCAGGGTTTTTCTTTATCTTTACTATTTTCTACATTGTAGAATCATGTAGTAACCAAAAAATTGTTAAACAAATCAAAATGTATTTTCTATTTGAGATTCTTCAAAGTAGCCACCCTTTGCCTTTGACAGCTTTGCACACTCTTGGCATTCTTTTCAACCAGCTTCACCTGGAATGCTTTTCCAACAGTCTTGAAGGAGTTCCCACATATGCTGAGCACTTGACTGCTTTTCATTCACTCTGCGGTCCAACTCATCCCAAACCATCTCATTTTTGAGTGAACCACACATGTGGAGGTCACCTGTTCACCTACTCTGCGTCTCAGAAAGACACGGCGGTTGGAACCAAAAATCTCACATTTGGACTCATCAGACCAAAGGACGACTGTTGTGTCTAATGTCATCAACGCAAAGGGTGGCTACTTTGAAGAATCTCAAATATAAAATATATTTTGATTTTCTTTAACACTTTTTTGCTAACTACATGACACCATATGTGTTATTTCATAGTTTTGATGTCTTCACTATTCTACAATGTAGAACAAAATGAAGGTAAAATCCTTGAATGAGTAGGTGTGTCAACTTTTGGCTGGTACTGTATATTACGTAATTCATTGATGTATGTTTTAAATACTCATAGAAGTGTGGTAACTGTGTATATTTACCTGTTTGTTCAAAACAAGCTGTTCAGTTACTTACTACTCTGCCCCTCAGTGACTGCCCGCAGCTCCGCAGGTGCATAGGCCATGCAAACATTGCTTGGATTGTGTTGCCAGCTATTTGCTATGAGGGGGAACTGAAAATTACAGATTTTTCTAGCACAAATTGTGACAGCGCAAAGTAATTGGACTGTCCTGGGTCGCTCAAATGTGAGTCCCGTCAGAACGTCTGGGTCTGCTCTCCCTCCCAATAAGCCTCTTGCACCAAATGTGTATGTGAGACTAGATCTGCTCTATCAGGTACAGATGGCGCTAAACCAAAAAGCCAACTGTAATTAACTTGTAAATAAATAATCATAACAGTCACAGGAGCCTGGGACCTGATAAACCGGACAACTACAACTGACAAGAGTCGAAGGACAGAGGGATACACTAGCTAGAACTTTCTCCTCGCAGGTCTGGGAGGACAAAAAAGCCATGACGGCGGCTGGCCAATTTGATTGTTCATCAGGTTCTACTGTGGGTGAGACATCGACATGTTGTGTCGACGAAAACAGCATAAAACCGGGGGAGTAGCGCAAAGGACGATCAAATGAATTAGCCAGCTCCAGTCATTTTGAGAAACATTGAGAAATAGTTCAGTCATTTCTTTTGTCAAATTAACCAGTTGACCTTTGATAAGCAGCTAGCTATTTAGTAGCTTTGCTAGCTAGTGAGCTCCCATGCCAATTTCAAGTCTTTCTAAAGTAATATTTCAGTTACTCAAAAATATGATGTTTTTTCAGAGTGGAAGTTAACTGGCTAGCACATCATGCTTTATGACATTATGTCAGCTAGCTATCCCCAGTTAGGGATATTGTGTTTTCACTTATTGCATCTGCATGCTTGCTGAGTACTCCATTGTGTACTCCTTAGTTTGTGAGCTGGCCACTCATTCTGAATAGTATAATCTAATCTGTTCAAAACAGTGTCCGCATGTGCAGCAGTGGTCATTCATTTTTTTTTTACTTGCAAAAGTTAAATAGGTGTATTTATGCTGTTGTTGAAATGCACAGATCGCTTTATATATCTTCTCAAAGAAACTACCGGTAGTTTGAAAACATGGCATCATATTTCTGTCATGCTGCTTTGTTGACAACTCCAACCACCCTGCTCACCGGGTTTTCAGCCAACCAGCGGCTGCCACTGTTCTATGACATCACATTACCAGTATTTCCTAATGTCCTCTTAAAATTGTTTTATTGTGGGAAAGGGCTTTCTTGTATTTCCCATATATTATTTCCCTCCGCACCCTCTTCTTAACTTACCCTTCAGATAGATATTTATCTTATTTTGTTCTTTGTCCTTCATTATGTCTTTAAAAAAAGATAGACATAACAACAAACATAGTTATTCCGGCCTTTGTATCAATTGACTCTGGCTTATGTTGACTTGATTTACTGTAGTTAAACCAGATGGTAAGACATTGAAACAATTTTTATTCTTCACAACGCGAGGATGAAGTCCGTTTTGACAGCTGGTTTTTCATTTCATAATGGTACCTGTCACGCTGTGTGTCAATACTTCAGAGTAAGGTATTTCTCAGGGATGATTAGTCAACTGCTGTCACCACAGTTATTGTCTATCCAGCCACTCAATGTAACAATTTGTACAGTGCTCGGTGGCAACACCATTGTGATGGGTGTTGCAGTATCTCAGGGGAGAAAATGACATCCATCAACAGGTGATAAAACACATTTGAATATCGTGATGTCCTAATACAGTATAACCAACGCTACATAGACTACATCGCTATACACTGAGTGTACAAAACATTATTATCACCTTCCTATAATATTGAGTTGCACCCCCTTTTGCCCTCAGAACAGCCTCAATTTGTCAGAGCATGGACTCTACAAGGTGTCAATTGTTCCACAGGGATTCTGACCCATGTTGACTCCAATGCTTCCCACATTGGATGTCCTTTGGGTGGTGGACCGTTCTTGATACACACAGGAAACTATCGAGCTTGAAAAACCCAGCAGTGTTTACAGTTCTTGACAAACTCAAACCGGTGCGCCAGGCACCAACTACCATACCCAGTTCAAAGGCACTTCAATATTTTGTCTTGCCGCTTCACGCTCTGAATAGCACACATCACATACACAATCCATGTCTCAGTTGTCTCAAGACTTAAAAATCCTTCTTTAACCTGTCTCCTCCCCTTCACCTACACTGATTTGATGTGGATTTAACAAGTGACGTCAATAAGGAATCATAGCTGTCACCTGGTCAGTGTATGTCATGGAAAGAGAAGGTGTTCCTTATGTTTGTACACTCAGTGTATATGGCTCTGAAAATACCATCTTATATTTAGTTCTATATTTTCCAAATTTTAATATTGAATATAGCAAACAGATATGTGTCAAATTCGAAGATGTAATTTGTGCAATATCAGGAAAAAAAAAGTGTTGATCTACTGCTTTATTGCAAGTCCGTGTCTTCAGTGCAATAACCTGCTATGCCATCTTCTCTTCATCGTAAATATTAACAGTTTGATTCGCTAAGGACCCCATGACCTTTGACCTGGTTAGAGCTCCGTCATTTGACTAAGAGCCTGTCAGCTTCTGTGAGTGTGAGTCCTTCTACTTTCTGACAGTGTATGGGCCATATCTTGACACCTAGACCTACTGATTTTGATAAACAATGCCCCTATACCGAATGGCCACACTGCTGAAGTGTGCGGCTTGTCGCCAACCTATTCCCTAAGCGCTGTGTTATCGGATCCTTCCGTTATACAGAGGGCGGTCTGAGAACCACTCTGGGCTTTTAGACAGTCACGTGACCCTCCGGGCCCATTACAGCATTCCTGGAAGCAGGCCCTGTCTTTCCCGAAAAGCGTGGAATGTGATAAGCAACTGGATGAGGAGATTTCCCTCTCGACTGCTGAGTAGGCAGCCTATTACGTTAACACTGCCGCAATGTAGAATGTAGAACCACCAGGAACCAGGAAAAAAACAAGACTAGAGGAGAGAAAAAAGGGTTGGTATATAGGGATATTCTCAAGTGTCACAGATTCTTGGTTGAAACTCTCCATTGTCTTTTGTGTGTTCCACAATCACGTCAAAGTATGACACAAAAAACAACCTTGATTGGTTAGTTTTCTCCCTCAGATGATGTGGATGGCCATATGGAAGCCTTAGTTTGGATGAGGTCATCTCGTATGGCTGCTCAGGTTCTGAATGAGGTGCTGACGGAGGGGACTATCCTGGCTCACCAGCAGCACGGTTCTCCGCCCATGTTCTAGACCACAGGATATGACCCTCCCCAAATCCCCCTCCCACAACCCCCTTTTTCTATAGGCCCCTCCAGGCGGGTTATGGTAAAGTCAGACATATTTCATTTGGTCACAATGCACTCAGCTGTAGGCTGTTGAAGTTCTCAACTCGATATGTTGAGAAAGGCTAAATGTGAGGAATCTACAGTACAATTCCAACACAGTCAATTTGTGTGTGTGAGGTGGGGGTGGGGTGACACTTGCAGGATATAGATATATGCATGCTTATTAGTTGCAACATGCTTTTTTTCACATAACTACATGGAAACGATGCTGGTAGTAACAGAATCGGGTCGGTCACCAAATCAAATGTCAAGTTGTCAAGTCTTGTTGCCTGTTACTTCTCTTCCGTTACTGTGTGTGTAACGCTGAGAAGCTACAGATCAGAGGTTACCGTAGTGGTTATAGAGTAGGGCAATGTAAAGTACGGTGTCAAGTGTTTACCACTGTTTTTCACCGTCTTTGCTGTACATTGAGAGATTCCTATTTAAACGGTGGCAGAAACCTCCGTTTCTGATATCCTCTGAACTCTGACCTGATACACGTGAGTGAGTGAGTGAGTGAATGTGTATGGGAGTCTGGCACAGTGGTGAGGCTACGGAATGATGAGACACGAAGACTGTTACGGAACAATGGAGAACTACTGAATCAGTATTGTCTCTAGCCAGTCAAAACATGTGTCACAATTCATAGCCGTGTTTGCATGGCTCTCAAACACAGCTTGTGTTTCTTTGCTTTTGCGCCTCTTTCTATACGGATTGCCCCAGTTGCGTTTGAAGGACATCGGCAGTCGTGGGCTGAGACAATGTGTCCGCAGCCATATTGGTTCAATGCCACATTGGATTTGTCTTATCTGTGTGAAACCATCGATGATAAGGCTCAAAAGTTATCTGGCTGTCAACCAATGTTAGCGCCTCAGATTGCCTCCTGGGAAAACACAGGGGAATTCCAGGAGGAGCGAATGGCGACATCATGTTCATATACAGTGTACTTTATAAGGTTAGACTTGATGTTCCATACCATTATAACCTAGGTCACTTCTTATTAGAAAGCTGCCCAAACATCACATATAATTTCAATTTATTTGGTAATAATTGTGTAAATACCTACTATACTACAACATAGTTATACATGGAGTGGAGTGTAACATGTGTGTAGGCCTAATGATGATATATTTCTACACGTTTGGCCTACTTTCTTAGCAGAGATGTCATTCTGAGTGATCGTAATTCTGTCTATCGAAAGATGCACAATGGAAGGAGAACTGCATTTGAAGCGTTACCTGTCCTACTGTGTCGAGGAAGAACCTCGGTGTAATTCCACAAAGTGTACACCATGCAGATGTGACATGACGTGACTCTCCGGCATCACTTGAGGCTGTTGCCTACCATTTCTCTCTCTCGGATGTGTCAGGAGAAACTCACATGACATTGTCTTGTTCCATCCTGGAAATATAGCTCTTTGATGTCGCGGCTTCTACAATCAAACCGTGAAAGTACCAGCCAAAGTCTTGGAGTCGCTCATTTCCAATCAGCAATCCCTTTGTTGAATTCAGGCAATACGAAGAAGAAATGTGATGAGTTCTCCCACTTTTCAGTGACTCTTTATTCCATCCTTGTATGAGATTATGTCAAACCCTACATCATACTTTCATGTCAAATATGAAATCTGTGTTGCTATGATCCTAATCTGATATTTCAACTGCATATCTACTATAACAACAATGTTGTGGTCACAAGGATCCATGCGAATCAAAGAACAAATTGATGAATAGGGTCAGAGTATGATACCTCACACTGTTGTCTTTAGCTACAGTGCCTTTAGGAAGCATTCACACCCCTTGACTTTTTCCACATTTTGTTGTTAAAGCCTGAATTTAAAATGGATTAAATGTAGATTTTGTGTCGCTGGCCTACACACAATACCCCCACAATGTCAAAGTAGAATTATGTTTTTATGAATTTTTACAAATGAATTCAAATGAAAGCTGAAGTGTCTTGAGTCTTTGTTACGGCAAGCCTAAATAAATTCAGTACAAAAAAATTGCTTAATAAGCTGCATGACTGTGTGCAATAATAGTGTTTAACGTGATTTTTGAATGACAACCTCATGTCTATCCCCCACACATACAATTATCTATCTGTAAGGCCCCTCAGTCGAGCAGTGAATTTCAAACAAAGACCCGGGAGCTTTTTCCAATGCCTTGATAAGAAAGGCACCTATTGGTAGATGGGTAAAAATAAAAAAGAAGATTTTGAATATCCCTTTGAGCATGGTGAAGTTATTAATTACACTTTTGATGGTGAATCAATACAACCTGTCACTACAAAGTAAAGGTATCCTTCCTAACTCAGTTGCCAGAGAGGAAGGAAACCGCTCAGGGATTTCACCATGAGGCCAATGGTGACTTTAACTGTTTTATAGTTTAATGGCTGTGATAGGAGAAAACTGAGGATGGATCAACAACACCGTAGTTACTCCACAATACTAACCTAAATGACAGAGTGAAAAGAAGGAAGCCTGTACAGAATAAAACATATTCCAAAACTGGAGAAATGTGTCAAAGAACTGAACTTCATGTCCTGAATACAAAGTGTTATGTTTGGGGCAAATCTAACACAACACATCACTGAGTAACACTCCTCCTATTTTCAAGCATGGTGGTGGCTGCATCCTGTTATGGGTTTGCTTGGCATGGGCAAGGACTAGGGAGTTTTATTAGAATAAAAAGGAACGGAATAGAGCTAAGCACAGGCAAAATCCAAAACATGGTTCAGTTTGCTTTCAACAGACACTGGGAGAGAAAGTCACCTTTCAGCAGGACAATAAACTAAAACACAAGGCCACATATCCAATGGAGTTGCTTACCAAGATGACACTGAATGTTTCTGAGTGGCCTAGTTACAGTTTTGACTTAAATTGAAATTCTATGGTAAGACTTGAAAACAGCTGTCTAGCAATGATCGACAATCAACTTGACAGAGCTTGAAGAATTTAAAAACAATAATGTGAAAATATCTTACAATCCAGGTGTGCAAATCTCTTAGAGACTTACGCAGAAAGACTCACATATGTAATCTCTGCCAGAGGTGATTCTAACATATTGACTCAGGGGTGTGAATACTTCTGTAAATGAAATATTTCTGTATTTCATTTTCAATACATTTGCAAAAAAAAATTTTTTTAAATGTTTTCACTTTGTCATTATGGGGTATTGTGTGTAGATGGGTGAGAGAAAATATATTTAATCCATTTTGAATTCAGGCTGTAACACAACAAAATGTAGAATAAGTCAAGGGGTATGAATACTTTCTGAAGGCACTGTACATACAGGTCAACCTAGTCAGGTTTCCAATGTTAAGACAGTTTGTGCATGCAGCTGCTGCTTTTCCTGGCCTACCTCCTCTCCTGCACAGTCATGTGAGGCCTTATAGCCAATAAGACCATGTATAGCCAACACTCATTAGCCTCATTCAAATGTGATTGGCTATAGCGAACACTTACACATCCCACTTTTATGTGTAAACAAAACTATGTTAATATCATACTGGAACATCTTGGGCAGTGACATTCCTCTTCATGAAATAAATATCTGCCTTGCTCCACCTTACTAGCCTGCACCGTCCAAGAGAAACACCTCGCAAAAACTTCACAGCAATGGCCACTCTCTAAGAGGGAAATAAACAAACATCTTGATTCTCGCTGATTGTGAGGGGACCCGACTGATAAACTCTCTCTCTTAGCAATGGCAGGAGTCCAAAGAAAGCAAATACAGATGGAAAAGGATAGACACAGGCACCACACCTCAAATTATCAAGCACATAAACCACAACAGTCGGCCATTACTTCCTGCTCCTGTGTTTACTGATCTAGCAAGGGCTTCAGGGCATGACTTCTGTTGTCTAAACAATGGCTGGCGTCTTCCTTGTGCTCATGTCTGTGTTATGGTCCGGTCCCAGGTAGAGTGGACTGGAAGTACCAACTGATGTTTCACATGAGAAGCTGAATGAATATGTCCATTCCCATAGCGACTCACTTCAGGAGGTTGGAGAGTTGCTAGCTTGAGCTAGCTGAACTCGAGCCAAGAAGTGACTCTCTGGTGAGATGCAGCACGGAGGATATAAGTTTGGACAGTTGAGATGGTCTTTCTTTTGGTCGATAAGACACCCCAGTTGCCCTTTTCAACCTTAAACTTGACATTAATCGTAATTCTTGGCCTTCCACTAATGCTAACGTTAAGTTTACCCGTGCTCCTTTTGTTAACATCTCACTTTGTCACAACCCATGTTTCAATGGCCTTCACAATGTACGTTGATCAGCTGATATATCATAGAAGGGATCAAGTGACTCTCACCCTCGTCAAATATGAACGCACACCACCTCAACCCCCACACCCCTCATCCCACTCTCCTCTATCTCTGCCACATACACACATACACACACACCAAGGTACACCAATGAACTGAACGGACCCTATTCATTCCGGTGGTTACTTGAATGTTCAATTGATTCATACCTGTCACTGCTAGGGTCCCAGGGTTGTGAGCGTGCTCTGCCATTGACCAGGCAGATAGGGACCTCTGAAGTTGGGATCGATCAGGTGTCTTTGTTTTCCATGGGGCTCCAGTGGAGGCTGACTGCTGATAGGCAAGTGACGATTCCTGCCACAGCCACACACACTCGTCTTGGCTGAACCCTGTCTGGACCACTCCACTGTTTTTCCTCAAGCCCCCCTGAGTCTGGTGATTCCAGAGGTCTGTGACCCGGTTCTAGTTCTCAGTTTCCTCTCCTTAAACTTGATTCCATGCACACTAGGAAGCCATGCTGGGTCTAGCTGGTGCACACTATACATTTGGTTTCCCCACCAGGAGTACAATGTAAATGCCATTACTTTGGCAGAGACACTGTAGGCTAAGTAATTGCAGTATGAAATAATAATAATATTCATGTTTGATATAGGAAGTTAATATCAATGTCTTTAATAAAAGAACTCCCTCTAAGCGAAATAATATTAGGGAATATTGGACTAGCTAGTGAGTTATGTAGTGATGGCGTAGTAATACTGTTTGATAAGATAACATGTATGTGCGTAGACTGTGATTATGGAGAGGTGGGTAGACAGGCAGTGGTAAAAGGTGACAAGGAGGAATAGGGCTTATTGGAACACAGATCCAGGAGATGCATTTCAGATAGATGGGTACAGTAGACAGGCTGAGCTTAGAGAAGAGCTTCATTTATGTCTTAGGAATACACACTATTCCTTGTGAATTTTTAGTCCTGCTATAACGCATGACGATTAGGCCTACCATAAAACAATGCAACACTGCGCATAATAAATATTATTAGAATTATTTGTATTATAATCATTCTTCTTCTTCTTACGTTATTGTTTTGGTTCTGACCATGTTAATAACTGAGGGAGTAGCAACCAAACAAAGGTTTAAATTGTCTCATGAACAAAAGGTATGGTTCAATTACATAACTGGTTTATTTTGTATCAATTTGGCTATAGGCCTATGTATTACCCAATTACCATTGAACGTGTTGCAGGATGCTGGGCTGTGAAGCCACATAGACCAAATGTCCTACAATGGCTGCCGCATTATTGTTCATATCGCCCATTGTGTTCTCAGCGCCATTTTGCATCAGCATGACAGCAGCCATGAGCGCCGTTACCTCAGTCATTCCCTCATGCTACAATGCTAGCTAAAGTAAGCTAAGATAGTTCGGCTAGCCTACCATACACCAAATTCCCACCAAGCTAGGCTAGACAAAAACAATAACTTGGTCAACACATTGTGTTCTTTATCAGCTCTTGATTATGACGATTTATCTTGGCAAACGTCTTTACCCAAAACGTTTTATCATATGTGTTGTGTTCATTTTTTGCACATAATTAATTCACAATAAGAATGCATTTACCCCAGCAATAGCTTATTGGAAGATAATGAAAACATTTCAATAATATTTAAAATCGCAAATGATTCGTTTTGTACCTCGAAATCTGAAACCAAAATGCAAATGATTCGTTTAGTACCCCGAAATCTGAAACCAACGGGTTATACAACCTTTGGAGATTTCATGTGTTGCCCTACAATTGATGAAACCATCACAACATAATTGTGTGGAAATAATATTAACGACAATAATAATATTACTTATTATTATTATAACACGCTGCATTTTGAACATATCAACTCTGCAATAGCAAAATATGCATTTGCCAAGACCAGTAACAGATATTTGGTAGACCAATACATCTCAAACAATCCCCATTTGCAATATTTCTGTATTTTTCTTGTCTGAAATAACTGTTTGAATTATCATCTATCAAAAATAATTGCACTTTTCATTTCCTAGTAACTACATAATCAAAAACACTTAGGCCACATTATAAAAGTTTGTTTTTATTTCAACTATGAAAATAATGTACAATAAATAATTTGAAATTTACTATTAAAGAATCTCAATAAATAAACTAGTTCTAAAACTCATCAACGGGATCACCGCCCGTCTCGAGAGAATTTCTAAAAGCAGTTCAACTATCCTTTAGGCCTATATATCTGATAGGCCTTCATTTCCTGAGAATTAAGCGATTGAGCTGCACTGAACAGTTTTGAAACATTAAGGAGACAGTATAGTCTATTACTGTAACTGCCAATTAATACTGTCAGAAAACAAGAAGGCAATAAATACCTGAAATTTGAACAAGGGGAAATCCGTATGTGATTTCGATGGAGTAAACCAAAATTATAATGCCAGGAAAGGACATAATCGCTCCTTTGCTATCTCAGGTTCTATGTTATCTTCAAATTAAACCCAGGAATCTTTTTCATAAATGTGTTTCAGGAATGTTGCCGAGAAGCATTCATACCATTGTAATACGGTGGGACATTCTCCTTAATTCGATTGTTCTGTATTGTTGTTGTTGTTGTTGTCGTTAGAACTGTAAATGTTGTAAATCTATTGTACAAAGTGTGCTTGTAAATAAGTCAAAGTCCGCCTCGGAGAAATCTACCGGGCTGTCGAGCGAGCTCTGCAAGCTGGGCGATAAAGCGTCAGAAATCTGGAGGCAGGAATCAGCAGAAAAGAAATTCAAATCGGGCAGGGAGGAGGCGTCCTGCTGCTCTGAAAAAGAATGATCCGGGCCAGATGCGCCACCGTCGCCCATTGTTGCGGGGTTATCTGCAGTGGGCGTTGGGAACCGGGTCGACCGCACAGTTGTGTCAGAGACTGATGTGGGCTCCTGGCAGCTCAGCTGGCCCTCCTCAGGCGTGGGCTGGTTATTGTCACTGCTGTTCGTGTAGGAGGCTGCCGAGTTACACGTCTCCCCCTCAGACGCAGCCGAGCCCGAGGCTTCCAGTGGCTGGCTCGAGTAAGGCGAGGAAGCATCCGCACCTTCCAGGGGCTCGAACCCGCCGGGGTCGCCCTCTTGGCCTTCCCTGTGGTGTGTCGTTTGCCGCTTGTGCTTCATCCTCCGGTTCTGGAACCACACTTTGACCTGTCTCTCGGTTAGATCCAGAAGGGCAGCTATTTCCACCCGCCGGGGCCGACAGAGATATTTGTTGAAGTGGAACTCCTTCTCCAGCTCCAGTAGCTGCGTGTTGGTGTAGGCAGTCCTCAGCCTCCGGGATCCGCTGCCGTTGTCCAGTCCACCCTGCGCCTCTGCAAAAGCCCAGACATAGAACATAAATAAGTCCAAAATAGCAAGCTAATAGGGTTGAGCCTAGACATTTGGCACGCAGCTACTGAAAACCATAAAAATGAACGAGGCGTAACAAAATCTCAATAGGCCTGCCCCACGTGCATTGTTTTCAAATGACTGCAGTGCTTCTCTGATGTCAGTGTATCAGGTTTGCAGAGAACACGCGTTATTCCTCTAAACCCCATATTTTGTTTTGTCCCATTGCCTCCACATTATATACTGACGTCCAACATGACTACCCCAAACCTCGAGACATGGTTATGAATATATATCATTAAGACAGCACTGACACTGACTGCGATTAAATCGTTATTCCAGGACAAGTTTTGCAATCGGTATCTTGAGAAAGGTAACTTTATCAGCAAGAATACACACACACACACACACACATCCGCATTACGCATAGAATATCTGACACATACAGGCATTACAAAGACTTTGCAATATAGCTAACATATAGCAGATTATGTGTAGGCTATATCAATGTTTATATGCCTGACATCAAATCACGCAATGCAAGAAATGTATATGTTAGTGAAATACAAACGAAAATGGTGTAATAGATTAGTAACAATAAGGATTATGACGGGAAATAGTTCATTCAAAGCAACACTGCAGCATAATGCAGGTCTCTGTGACTCCTCCATACACACGACACAGAGCAGAAGGGCACTCATATTTCAGAAATAAATGCATGCTACTTGTCCTTTTATTAACATCAACATGAGACAAAAGCCCTGCAACAACGATTGCGAAAGATGAGGCTTCCGTAGCTGTTTCTATGAGGTGCAGTATAGACCAACATGCAGTGGAACCATGCAAATAAAGAAAATGGAAAAGAAAAGAAACATCAGGAAAAAAATGAATAGCCTAGTCTTTTACATCATGTACCGACCTGTCGGTGATTCAAGTCCTGCAGTGGCGTACCCGGAGGATGCAGGAGAGGGAGAAGAGGAGGCTACCGTGGCATTCCCAGATTTGGGTCCCTTTTTCGAGGATTTCTTCTCTTTCATCCAGGGGAACTCGTGTGCCAGCGGGCCAGCCGTACTTGCCGGCGGGGCTGGGCCCTGTTGCGGCTGTGGCGTCCGAAGCTGGAGGCCATTGGAGGTTCGCTTTTGGCTCCTCGGTCGCGCCTGGCTGCTTGTGCAGGGACTCAGGCTGGGGATGGTGTGCTCGAAAGGAGGAGGAATTACTGTCGAGTCCTTGATTGATGAAGTTTGAAATGACTCCAGGACAGCGGGAAAAGACGTCAGGCACTCTGCAAGGGAAGGCTGGCTGTTTATGAACCCAATCTCCCTCTCAAATTCAAAATTCATAGTTTATCCTTGTCCACAGGCGGACGGCGAGATCAAAACGAGCAAAATAAAAACAAAAACGCGTGATTATTAGCTCCCCGCTGTCCCGTATTTGCGGGCTTTAATAATTGTGTATATTGGTGATATTACTAGCGTATGGGGACCTTGGTCTACTAAACTGAAGACTATGGGCGAAATTGCAGCCAATTCCTGGTCACATGACCAGATTCAACCAATGGAAAGCCGGGGCCTGGTGGCTAAAGAAAGCATTATTTTCAGCAAATGCTCAAAAATACCATAAGATTTTGGTTTGTGTTAGCAGGGGGTATTATATTCGAGAGAAAAAAAGTGTTCGGTTGCCAACTGTCTCACCTCGCTGTTTCGAGTGGGAGGTTATGTGAGGCCCTTCATGTCAAACAATGGAGATCTGCATGCAGATATTCTGCCTGGACCCTGGTGATGTAATCCAGTAAAACGTGGTTATTGTTAAGAGCACATTTACAATATGGCAAACGGGGTGTTTATACAAAAGAGGCCCATTAATCTTAAAAGTTTGACAGGAGTAGCAGACTTAAGGTAAAAAATAACTCCACCCAACCTAGATGGGAGATGTCTCAACAGGAGGCTGAGATTCGCTTGGTAAAATACTGAAGAACGGTTTCCTAGAGCCTAGCATGGTGCAGGTTAGCAGCCTGCATGGTGTAATGGTAGACTGCTATATTTTTGTTTTCATAAATGGAAGATGCAGAGTGAAGAGAAAGGTCTGTGTGTGTAAGTGTATAAATTATATTATGTTATCTCTCTATAACTGCTAGCCTACCTCTTTATCACCTTGCGGAGAGATATGCTACTAAATTATATATTGTGCGTGTGTCTGTGTCTGTGTGTGTGAAATGGTCCTAAAAATATGCAGCCCAGCAAGGCCTTCCACTGACTGCTAGCTAGGAGTTTTCTCTCACGGTGTAAAAAATGGACGGCTTGTTTACTGAGCCGACTGACTAAAGTTCACAGCGAGGTCGCGTGTACAACTGCGAATCCTAGCTTCTGAAAAACTAAAAACTTAGGCCGTGTTAACACTAATGCCCTATACGAATTTGTGTTTGTTGATAAACAATGCCATAGTATATTGCGTCTAGGTCACATGTATTGATATTGAAGGATGTTGTAGAAGTTTAAAGCGGATAGTAAGTAGCTTAGCTGCTAGGATATTTTTGGAAAAGTTGAATTTGTGGAAAAAAAAGAACTGCGGTGATCAATCTTTTCCCAGGCAAAGCGCTTGACAGCAACCAGCCTCAAGAATTATTCTCTTTCCTTCAAGATCGCAACAAAGAAACGCTCTCTCTATCCCCAGAATCTAGACCTACTGATTTTTACGAAAAAGCCAGTAGTCTAACAACCCAAACGCAGGCCTTAGAATTGTTTTCCATTGCGCATTAAACCCTGGTGCTGAAATAGGCATCAGCATTATCTCAAAATAGAAGAAAAGGACCAAGATTGCCGGGCACTATTCGACTCCATTTGACTTGACTCTAGGTTTTAAAAACAAAGACGGGAGAAATGTGCGTGGGTGTTTGGCCCATTTAAAGCTAAATGCAAAGCAGCGAGTAGGCCGCGTTTCTCCCATATATGCACGATGTAGAATATGGAAAGGAGGTCAGAAGCACGGGCTCTCTTTGCTTATATTGGAGCTGACTGTGCAAAAACTGGGACAATTTAGGAGTATTTCTCATCATCAGGAATTTCATTTCCATTTTTTATGACTATTTGTTTATACTTTTGAATGTGGTTTGTTTGTGCCACAAAAATCTTTACGCTTGCCAGAACATGGACTTGCAACGTTATTTGTTTATTTATATATTTATTTTGGGGGGAATGTGCTCTTTCATATTTGGAGTGTGGTGGGAGTGTGCTTTTTTTACTGCCTTTTTTTTTTTACAGCTAAGCGAACAATTCGAAAAACGATTAACAGACTTAACTACCGTTTAACAGACTATTAGCTAGGCTATGTGTTGTCTTTTTATTTTTCATGGTGGGTGATTAGTGTTTTCACACATTTTACAATTAGGCGTAAGTTGATTTGATCATTTTATGACAAGCCAAATGTGTTTTGAAGCATAGAATAAACAGTGTGTTTTATTACTA
This sequence comes from Oncorhynchus mykiss, assembly GCF_057628025.1. Lineage (NCBI taxonomy): Eukaryota > Metazoa > Chordata > Actinopteri > Salmoniformes > Salmonidae > Oncorhynchus > Oncorhynchus mykiss. The sequence goes on from NC_143034.1 coordinate 43,208,711, forward strand.
TTGTTATTATTACCATTCTGTTGTTAGCGCTACTTGTGTTATTTATGTTAGTACTGCTGTATTAATCAACTTCCTCAGTTGCAGTTAGTTTTAGCAAGAGTATTAGTCTTGATGGTTGCCTTTCAATATTTAACAGCATCTGAAAGGGAACTTAATTTCCCTGAAACGTCAATGATAATGAGTATTTTCGGTAGCAATGCAAGCTGTTAAACTATATGTTCTTGCATTTAGGTATAGGCATATTCCAAAATCTGTGATTGCTTATTTGCCAATAAATTAAGATTTCTATGAAAATAAATGTTATTTTCTATACGTTGATTGTCTTCATACAGTAGGCCTACTCTCGTTAAAATTGGATTCAGTATATGAGGCGATCAATGTGTAAATTATGTACAAAACCATTTTGCTTTTTGGCAAAGATTGTGTTGCCTTGGACCACGTGACCAACCCAAGCGCATACCCGAGGGCTCTTTCAGTCGTCTGGCACTAGCACGAGGAAAGATGCTCCCAAGAAGCTGTGTGTGTGTGTGTGTGTGTGTGTGTGTGCGCGCGCGCGCGCGTGAGCGCGTGCGTGCGTTTTGCCTGAAAGAGAGAGAGGGTATAGAGCCAGCGAGGGAGCAATAGAGTTTGTGCACGTGTCTACTATACTGATGAATACCTCTGCGTTTTTTAGCAACTTTAAAAGTATGGCCCCCCTTTTGTCTCAGAAAACTTGAAATGACCACATAGAACTGAATAACATAACATTTTATTAAAGAATTGTTCAACAGACAACTCTTAACAATGAAATAAAAGGAGCTACAAAGGACAAAGGAAGTTCTCCAAAAGTGTTTAGCTATATTTCGTCTAATTCTCGACTATGCAGGAACGGTCTGATTCCGTCCTCGCTGACCCATGTACAAGTCAAGACATTATTTACGTACAAGGGTAACATAAACGATTTATTTCTAAAATACAATAACTAAAATGTATTCGTTACAATGACAAGAACACAACGTCTTTATAACAGGTAAATACTAAAAAATTACATTTTTTCTTGATATAAATACATGGGGGATAAATAATACAAAAAGAAAGTATTTAAACTGGCTATAACAAATAAATATATATTTATGAATGTTCACTTGAACATACATTGAGAAAGACGCTGATTGGAGGTCTTCCGTTTCCAAAATAAGATGTATTTTTCCCTTAACCATCAAAATGTAAACTCTAAGTGCAACAATGATGCCCAGACGAGAAAGCATTAGTGTAAACCTACACTTCAGCTTGGTTCCTGGACATGCATTTTGTTCAAATATACCCTGTTTCCACGTTAAGTCAAGACATGAGAAATTGTGAGCCTTTCGCATTAGTCTTGGCTAATGTAAGTGAACCCTATAGATTGAACGAGAGAGTGATAGAGAGTTGGAAGAGTGAGAGTAGGGAGTGATAGAGAAAACGGAGAGAGAGTGGTGAGGGGGGAGAGAAAGGATGGGGCAATGAGCGTATCATAGTTGTCAAAAGAGTTCTCAACTCCTTTTTACCCTGTGATGATGATATAACAGCATAACAAATATACATTGTATGTCCTCGCGTGTGTGTTTGTGATTGTTTATGGACGTTAGCTAGCATAGCATAGCATAGCAATGTGAACCCAAACACCATAAACCCAGTGGGCCTACGATGCATCTGCGTGATGCTAAAGGAGCTCTTCCCTTGAAGCCACAATGTTTGGCGAGGACATGTAAAAAAAAAAAATGTCACTGCACAGTGGGTTAGTGAGACATTTCCAAAGAGAGGTAATATGAATAAGGGAAGTAATCGAAAACAATCCAGTGGTTTGCTTGCACCAATTGAAAAATGCATATTGACGTCAGTCAAGCTTAACCATTTGTGCTGACTGCAAGGACGCAGGCTAAACATAAATCCACGTTGACGTAACATGTGTTTCACCGAGTCAAAAAGGTCTGACAGTAATAACCCCCCCCCCCCCCCCCCCACCTTGTTAGCTGTCCATTAAGCCCAACTATTACTATTTAATTACTTGTTTTCGAGGGAGAGCTCCATATTCAAGGAAATAAACCGCTAATCAAAACGCAATTCAAGTGAATGTTACTAATACGCACAATGATAAAGACAACAGACAATACTTTTTTGGCCATGGCAAGAAACCACTGGATCATATTTTTGTTCAACCCCATTGCAGCGTCCCATGGGTTAGTTATTTGTAGTTGTAATTTTAGTTTTTTCCCCCAAACCTGCTACTACAGATGAGTTAACTTGGGAGCTTCCTGGATTCTACCCTGAGAAGGATGGTGGGCTGCCAGCTCTGTGTATGTCGGGTGGGGGTCGCACGGTCCGTGGTGTTGGCTTGCTGACATCTGCGTGGCACCGTTGTAGTCCATGTTCCCAGCCTGGTGGTGTGGTAGATGATTGAGGCCGTACATGGACGGCCCAGAGGTGGGCATCGACTCCACGTAGTTTCCTCCCACATACACGGGGCTGCCCTGCATGTTGGGAGTTCCATAGTTGCCACTGTTACCCTGTAGCCCGTGCGGGTCGTATTCTGGTGCTGTGTTGGCATACTTCTGTTGGGAGGGGCAGCTTTTCATGGGGTTTTGGTAGGCTGAGGACATGGCATAGGCGTTTTGATGGGACTTGTTAAAAGATGGCGGGGAGGGGGCGTCGTAGTTGCCTGCCATGGAATGCATGGAGTTCATGAAGCCAGCTGAGGACTGCATGGGTAGGGGTGGGCTTCCGGTTGGAGAGGGGCCCCCTGATGAAGAGCCCAGCCCTTTACATTTCTGATCCTTTTTGTACTTCATACGCCGGTTCTGGAACCAAATCTTGATCTGGCGCTCGCTGAGGTTGAGCAAGTTGGCCATTTCCACGCGGCGAGGCCTACACAGGTAACGGTTGAAATGGAACTCCTTTTCTAGCTCCACCAGCTGCGCGCTCGTGTACGCGGTGCGCGCTCTCTTTGAGGCTGCGGAACCCGGGGGGCTTTTTTCACCTCCGCTGCTCTCCGCTGGGGTGGGAATGAAATAAAACATAATTACTACATGCGGAAATTGAATGCATCATTTCCTAATAAAGCAGAGGCCAGGAAACTAAACTTATCCCCTTTATATTAGTTGTCAACACTTCATATCTTTGGCATTTATTAAGAGATTCGAGACCCTACATTGACCGTGTACGTAAATTGCATCATAGACAAAGCCCACAGCCAGAACTGTAGCCTTCTATATTTGAAAGTGCTGGACATGAACTGTTTTCACTTCAATTGTGTCACACGTATCTGAGGTTCAATTAATGTACATGCATTGGTGTGTTTGTGTGTGCGTGCGTGTGTGTGTTTGTCTGTCAATATCTTCAAATCAATCATCTTTGACAACCTACAGTTTAGATTAAGCATTGCTCTTAGCTGCAAATAAACAAGCACATTTGGATTCCAGTCTGATGAAAAGATACACAGTATATGCCAAACACTGCCATGTTTTCATGTAATTGTTTCAAATTCTCATCAATAAAGGGATTTACTGCTTTAATAGAGATCTCAGTTACCAAATTAATATAGTTATGACTACAGGGCTTTTCCTAACAACCTAACTAGGAAAAAAGCACAGGCTTTAAATATATAAATAATAAGATAGGTCTTTAGATACAAATCCATGATTATGTTTTGTAACTGTATTGTAATTAAGCTATCCAGCTTTGAATGTGTGTTAAAGGGGCATGAACAAGGTAAGGGGCATTGGGGAGGGGGGCACACACCGTTAGCTGAACTTGCACTTGGCGAGCTGTTTTTTTGCTTAGTATTCTGCCTCGACTCTTTCATCCAGGGGAAGATCTGCTTGTTGAGGGTGGGGTTGGTGGACAGAGTGTACGTCTTGGGCGCTGATTTAGCGGCCCCACCGCTGCCTCCCGGCTGCTGCGCGGTGGCACTGCTGCTGGTGGCGGTGGCACTGCTGCTGGTGGCGTTGGCGGGGATGACGGGAGGGGACACCTGGGGGGGAGGTTGGTGTTCAGGTGGCAGGCTGGGCCGCATGCAGCTGCCATTCAGCTCTTTCGTCTTGGCATGCTGCTGGGGAGGAGCGCTGTTGCCACCGAGGGACTGCAGCGAGCAGGCGGACCTCTGGTAGTCGCCTTCGAGGTGAGCCGCGGACTGGAAGGCCGGTTGAGGAGCATCATAGCCGAAGCCGTTGGCCCCTTGGTACGAGTAACCTCCGAAAAGCGTCGAGTTGTCGTAGTAGGTCGTTTTCTGCATTTCCAAAAGTGGAGTTACCGGCTACCAGGGTCCTGACGACCTTCTGGAAGAACATTGGCACCAGATGTCACGTGACGGTCTCTTTCCAAAGGCCTCTTGGAAGCTGACCTGAAAGGTTATAAGAAGCACATAATAAGAAAGGCGCAAAATAAATCCATCTTCTACCGCTGAAAGGCGCCATGACATGAATAGCGCTTTCCCACAACACTGCTTGCAGATGCCGTGTCAGGCCACCGTGCACTGGGCCTACTCTATCTCACTGTGAGCAGCACTCCCCCTCTCCTAACTCTCTCTCCCTCTCTTTCTCCCTCTCTCTCACACACATACACACAACTGCACACGAACACAAACAACATCCAGCCAGTCACTCTTTACTCGCACCTGGGAGCAAGGACACGATTGTCTTCAAGATGTTGTCCTTGAATAAATAACGAATATAACCTCACAAGTATGTGGTGATTGCATTGTTTAGGTAGGTATAACCCATTATTTGTGCATATTGTCCGGATTTTCACATTAGAACATTTTGAATAATGTTTCAGCGTTGGCCTTTGTTATTTCTACGACAATAAAACGTGTTTTCGTTATAATTGTTTTTTTCATTCATTGAAATTCGTTTGAATTGCTATAGAGTGATGTGTTCGTTTTCATACGCAGGTTGCAAGGTTGTTTGTATTAAAATACTATCCTAACATGTGTTATGGTTGTAATAGAAAAGTCATATGCATTTTCACAATGGAAAGATAAAGACAGAAACCTTCTGCGTAAAAAATGTGCATTTCGGTGTCAAAAACAAACTAGGCCATATAATGGCTTTTATTTTTGTTTGCCTTAATTATGAATGAAAACGAGCAATATACAATTAGTGATGTTTTTTTAAATAATTGTCTTAAAATGCTGTCTGTAAAATGCTCTCTAGCCTGTGTAGAAAGCTATGAATGGGCCTTTGCCTTGTTGTTGGAGGGAAATCAGTGCATGTCGCTCTTAGTTCAATTTCCTGTCAGTTTTTCTCAGGTTACACAATATTGTATTTGGGCAACCATTAAAACCCAGAAAAACCGGCACTTGAGACTCTGTTGTGAGCGTTGCTGCACGTCCCAATAGAAGAAGAATGAGATAGGGTCCCCGGAAGCTTCAGGCGAGTTTGATTCATAACCGTAGCTCGGCCAAAGGACTATAGCCCTTAAAAAAAGCTCCAGACCTTATATGTGCTAACTGCTGGGGTGGTCAAAAGGGCAGTGTGCGTGGCCCCTGCCAAGCACCATAACGCACCTGGGATTAATTTCGTTTGGATGCTTGAAGACAGAGATAAAACGTTGGAAAATAGGTTTGAAAGGACCATGGAAGCTTTGAGGATTTTTTTTTTGTAGCAGGCAGCCTTCAGTTAGAAAGCCAACTAGCAGGTTCACTTACATATAAGTCAAAACAAAAACACATGCTTTGTGGTTGTGGTTACACTTGGTATTATAATGGCAAATTCCCCCACATAAACACAGTCAAAAGTGAATGTAGTTATATCAATGAAATTGTTCTATTATTAGGATTTTTTTCATAAAGATATGGACATATTTTGTTATCACCTATTAATATCTGTTATAAATGACCCAATAACCTACAATTACAAAAATGGTAAACAGATGACGAACATTGAAATTATATAATCACTAGAAAATCCCTGGACAACAATAAAACAATACTATTGCCTAAACATAAAAAACACAATCTGAATAATCCACATAATAACCATTATACACATTTAAGGCTAAAATCCATTACCCATAAAAAAAACAAGATAATGCTTACATGCTATTCCAAGAAAATACAAAGCTTGTTTTCATAAAGAAATAATGATTCTTATTGTATGCATATCCTTTGTGAGACGTATAGCTCATCCTAATAATATAGGCCTACCCACTAAAAGGACAAACACAATGGAATATGGAGACAATTTTCTCCAATTTGAATAAAAAAGATGTGTAAGAGGTAAGGAATAGGCTAAATGAGATGAGAGCAGTGCCATGTCTGAGAGAAGGAAGGGGATCCTGGGCTACAGCTTTAGGACACCAACTCTCACCACGTCACAAATGTCGCTCATTTATCTTTCCAGTAGACGGCTGGAATCCTAATTATTTTCTCTAAGGAATTGTTCGAGGGAGAGACAGAGAGAAAGAAGGGGGGGAGGATGGCTACAGGAATAATAGATATTAAATCATATCGCAATGCCATTAAATGGAACACGTAATGTCCTGGCCTGCTTGTAACACTAACACAATAACGAACTTTCCTATAGATTCGCTCTAATAAAATTATGGGGTCCAGAGCGAATGGTGGCTGGATAAAAAGCGATCCCATACAAGGACGTCAACAACAACAACATGGAGACGAGTTAGACATCAGTTTGGGTGTCCAATTTGTATTTTAGCAGGGATAAAATTACAAATGGCGCCGGTAATACACACACATAAAGATGCATCGAGACATGTGTTAGCTCATTTACAGATTGAAAAATGGCAATTATTGCATCAAAACAACACATGAGTAGTGCAATGGTCTCTCATGTAAAGCCGTCGTCATTCGCCCATTGCCTTGCTTCAATTAAAAACAATAGGCCTTTATACGTCTGAATGGCACGTCATACGAAAAACACTTTATCAAACCATTTAGAAATATGACCAGATAGAAAGCAATTTGATATTAGTTTAGCACGGCAGTCCAACAACATGGGGATCCATGCCTCGGTACTAGCTGAAAATAAACGCGTACCCATGTCTGAACACCAAAGCCCACGAAAACGGATAGCCCAAAAATGATTTCCTCGTTGCTTTGTAAATAAATATAAGAGGGGAAAATGAATCCGTTGGAGAGAGATTCTAAAGGAAAAAGGGGGGGGCGTCGTGGAAGGAAGCATAAAGCATTGTGAACTCTTCTTGAACCGCGATTGGAGTCATATGGTCATAAATCACCGGGACACACTCTCCGCCATTCACAAACTGATAGCCTATTTCAGACCAGCTTACCTTAGCCTCTGACGAAGGAAGCACGGGCAGGCATCATATATTTTTCACATTCGGCCCCGGTGCAATCAATAAAACGGGAGCTCTCCCCTTCCCTTCAAAAACTCGCAGTGAATGTAAATCCGCCGGTATCTCGAGGACTGCTGCCCCGAGCCTGAGTCCGGGCGCTCCTGCACGGATCCCCTCGGCTTGGGAAGGGGGGAGACGGTCTGGCATGAAAGATCTGAGGAATGCTAGGGGGGCTGCGAATGGACAGGCAGCAAGCGCCTGGCTGCCCTGTCGACTGGTACGCCCTGCTCGCTGATAACAATGGCCTCAGATTTCCCTTTCTCTCACAGCGCAAACCTTAACATCATAATCCGAGCAGAGCCGCAGCTCGCCGCGAAATTTCCTCCATTGCATTTCCCCCAATGCGTGTGTTTCTCTCGGCGGTTATTCTCGCTCTTCGTAGCTATTTCGGTGGGTTATTGTATTGTCAACACAAGGCCTTGGTGCAGCTATTTGTATATAGCGGGGTTGACTTGGAGCGCTAGTCGCGGCTGTTAATCCCCATCAAGCAGCATCACCAGTAAAAACATTATGCTAATTGCAGACGTGCTGGACAGGACAGGGGCCTACAAGCGGAGAGACAGCGCCAGTACTTTTTGATTCACGTGTTTCCTGGTTAGGTGTCAAGCCAAGGTAATATTGTTAAGTATATGAGCGGAGCCTCTCTTTTTTACTCCACTGGTGCAGCCTATATTAAATGACCAGGAAGTGGGTTTCCACAGCCGGCTCTCGCTTGGCTCGCGGCAGAAACCGAATTTTGCCTGTATTGTTAATGTTTCAACACATCTCTCCCAACACACCCAACTAGTGTAATAACTAATGCGAAAAATAGAGGCCAGTGCAGGGCTCAGGGAACAGACAACAGGCGCGCTTAAAACGAGGGAGGGGTGTAAAAACAAATCAGTTAAAGGAGAAAAATAATAGAAAATCTGTGATATTTAACAGCTAGGACGAGCCGGTGCTACACAAACTTAGAAAAACTTCGATAGCGAGTCCATGTTAAAAATAGAAGAAAGGGCTTCCTGTGTTTTTACTGTAGGCTATGTAGGACTTTAACACCCAACGGGAAGAGAAAAGTAAATCAGCAAGAAGGAAAACTGAGAGAGATCAACGGAAATGAAAACACGCAGCCGAAGGTGTTTTACAGGTTATTATATTCTCTCTTCACTACCTCTCACCATCTCTCCCCCTCCCTCTTTCTCTCACTCTCTCAATTTTTCAGTATCTTCTCTCCCCCTCTCTCTCTATTTTTATTATTCAGGACACTACCCCCTTCGTTTATGGCTACGTAAGATTTATGACTTCTACCACACAGGACTATCTGTAAACAGCCACTTTATAAAGATGCATTTCGCGTGGGAACTTGAATAGAGAGGATCACCAACGATGTAGGAAGAAGGTAGGAGACAAAAATGTAGGTGTCTGCAACTTTTATCTGTCTGACATTGTTCTGGATTTGCAACTACTGCTAAATGGACAAATGCAACCCACTTAAAAGATTACTAATGAGCTAAAAACCCAAACGCTCCAATATTTTGTATTTACAACTGGTATCCATTTTCACGACTAAGCACATACCGGGGGAAGACAAGTTATTATTTCTGAGTTATGGCAAGAGAAGAGTCTATACCAACATGATTTGGGGGATTACAACATGCCGGTGCTTGTTAGAAGATTGAGGGAGAGTATTTTCGTTATTTCCATAGGATGACAAGAGATGCGTCGCCTTCCTGATACTTTGGAGTTGGCTGAGTCATGGCTATACTATTTCAACGGTGGAATATGTGGACAGATGTTGGGATGCAAGGTTTTCCTTTTTCCTGCAGTGAACATTGCAACCAACATATTACATAAAGAGACTACAAACTCAGTGATACATTTCGTTGGGATTTCCTGTTTTGTTCATGAGGAGGATAGCTTTTTAGGTGGAAAGTGTTTTGAATCTGGTGTATTGTCTTTTCAAGGGTAAATGCTTGTGTCGTGAATACGTCATCGAGTGTGAATATATTTCATTTAAAATGTACTGAGCGTTGTCTACTGTATTCATATGACAGACCCCTTACACTGAAAGACATAGCCTATCTATGTATATATATTGAAAGTTTTCGTTTTCCATTTGGACAAAAGGACATTGCCACCTCTTTGCCTATGTGAGTTATCCTATGATTCTTCTGTCACACATGTTGTAAGAATAATGCTGCTGCATGGCTAATCTACATAACGCTACACCCATACATTCATCATCCATAATATCCCCCCCCCCCCCCCCCCCCCACAGACACACACACACACACACACACAGATATTACACTACGGCATTCATTGCATCATCGAAAGAAGAGAGCACAAGCACACACAAGGACACACAGGCACCACCATTTTGACAATGATTTTGATTAATCTGTGGTGCTTTATGCATATAAGCAAAGAGATGTTTATTATTATTATTATTTTATTTAAAAGCTCAATTGAAAAGCTCATACTTATATTCCAAAGCCTCAAAAATATATCACAGGCCATTCTCACGGGCTGCGTGCCATATTAGAGAACATTATGATACACTCTTGGCCTAGGAAATGTTTACCGATTGTGTGAATGTCATATGCAGACTCAATCATCACTGTTGAATGTATGCAATGAATGCATACTCCATTCCAATAAAACATATTTACTTTCAAATATTTCAGAGTACGTTTTCTCATGTAAAAAAAGTATTATTATTTCAATGGGATAATGAAAATATTCATCGAATAGGTCACATTCAATAGCACATCCGTTTTTCACTCCTATTCATAAAAGCGAACAAATAATCATGTGCAATGCTTATATACTTGTAATAGGGTGACTTACCGGGATGATGTTGTTTCTTATAACTGAATTGTATGCAAGAATATTGCTTCCTGAAGGCTTGAGGGAACTGCGGGGGGGGGGGAGAGAAGAGAAAGATGCAATCAAAGCAGGTCGTAAAAAATCCAATACAGTGCATATGACCTCTTGTCTACAAATCGAAACACACGGGCAACCTGAGAGTTTACCACAGGTGACAGATATCGTTAACCTTAAATTATTCCCGTGGAACCACGGAATAAATGCAAAACCAGAGGAAATAATCCAGAGTGTTCTCAGGAGCCCAATGTATTGATTTCAATTAACTATCAGACTACATAACATATTTCCCATGATTTATTTTGGAGATTCTGTCATCTTGCGCAGTAGGCCTACATATGGAGCAAGTCAATCAATCCACACGACAGTGAGGTTCATGTTGAATAAATAAACAAAAATCTTCCCGCTATGTTAATACACGGGAAAGCAATTGTGTGGATATTGATGTGATGCTATTTTCCTTCAAGGTTGCTCGTGTAGCAAGCATGAATGAAGAATACATCAAAAATCATCCATAATAAGTAGGCTAGTTGTTGCTATGTTGACAATTACTAATTTATTATAAATGAAGGAATTAAATAATAGCCAACCAATCAAGGCAATAGGGATCAAAGTATGTTCTAATGACAATGATACTCTAATAGCCTAATAACAACAACAATAACAATAATATCCATAGGCTAATAATAAGGAAAATAATGAACACAATAATAAGGGGGAAAAAATTATAATTATTATAATAAAGACAGCTATAAAGAAAGTCGCAATAAACGAAACAGTTCAACGAATGAAATCGAAAATAAACGAAAGTGTAGCGCCCATTGAGAAACACCGTAAATAAAAGCCCCACCATTCTGGGAAAATGATCCCAAAGTCTAGGTAAATGTAGCACTATATCCAGTTTCAGAGTAAAAGTAGACAGAAAATGGCTTTATCCAGAGACAGGGCCGGAGCAGAAATGAAATCAAATGGCCATGATGGTCTGCATAGTAGCTCTTATTAAAAGTGGAATAAAAACGTTGGACGCTCTCGTTCGCCGGCTCCTGACAGCTACCCCAAACACATAAATCAAAACGAGGATTCCCCGACCTCCCCGACTTTTGCGGCCTATAGCGATATAAAGTTATTTATTGCATCCCCGCACTCACGCACAGCATTGGCTCGCTTCCATTCCCGTTGCCCCGGTTTTTACTCCACTGCTACCCTGGTAGTTTTGAAGATTTTCAGCACCGATAGCTCGCTCGACCCGGAGCCGTACTGGACTAACCTAAAGTTACCTACAAAGTGCAGGGTGCTACAGCCCCCGCAGCCAGCAACGCTGCACGCTCAGAACAAAGGGAGGAGGCAGCTACAAGCAGAAGAGCTGATGAGCCAATTTTTTTTTGTGGAAAAAGGTTGAAAGAAGCCACGGGCGAGGAAATTCAGAAGAAATGACGACTAACCAAGCACTAATTCAACGAAAATCATCCAAAAGCCTGGCATGTGCTAAGGGCTATCCGAATAACGTAGACAAACAACATAGGGATTTGGCTGGTTCGTTTCTGCACCGGTTGCAACAAAGGGCTCCTGCATAATTTATCAAAATGCATATTAAGTGGATGCACAGGCATTAGGGGAATGGGGAATGCTTGCCTACTTGGTCATTTTCTATCAAATCTACGCCAATGATCAAATCCCAAAGCCCTGTATCTCCACACTAGAGCTCCAGTACACAAATAGTTTCTCTCCAACTTTATTATCAAGTTTTTTTTTCTCCCCCCCCCCCCCCCCTCTCTCTCAACACTCGGTTAGCGGTCCTTTCACCAGCAAGGGTCTGGCCATGTTTCCCTCACACCCTCCGTGGCCATTCGTTTACCGAAAAACGGTTCTCCACCATCACAACTTCTACGTGCACCATGTTGATGAACACGAGCTGGGTGCAAAACAACCGAAATTAACAGGCATGCAGCGGGGCTACATCTCGATGTGACGGATTGGCGTTCGGTTTTCCAAGTGACCTTTGCGTTGAAGAGCAATAACTCACCAGATTAATGATCAATCAACGGAAGAAGTCTACTTTGGAGTCCTCTCTTAATGTATTATATTTATGTATTAATCCGGGCCTTGCTGTCCATGGCTTTCAAAGAGCCCGCGTGGGCTTCTGGAAGTCAGCGAAACGCCGACATCCCATTTGTTGTGTAATTACCAGGCAGTTGTTAACAGCAGAGTTAGTGACTGGGCGAAAACATAGCCAGCAAGCAACAATAAGGTCCTTTCCAAATCCAAAATAATGCCCCAGTATCATGCGCTCACGTGATGCGCGTAGATCAACATACTCTGGTTTTGATATAATTCTGGCTACTCTTCATCCCTTGTTTGGTGCCTCCAAAACGACGGAGAAATATATTTTCCTTCACATTTTCCGGATTGGTTGCTTCTCTGACTTTTGCCCCATTTTGCAAGGCACCACCCACCCCAAAATTATATTTTTTCTCCCAATTTCTGGGAGGGTGTAGTTTTCATCGGGTCCATTCGCCGAATTCCGCCACCTTGAAATGCAATGAGGTCTAACGACTGGCTTCCCAAATGGCAAATGACAAATTGTTCTAAACGACGAGAGACATGATACATCTTATTTTCCCTCCCATTCTGCCGGATGACATGAGACTTTCAACACCATGGACTTAGTGAGAGAGACCGGTGAGGATGCGAGGCCTCTGCCTCCAATCTTTGGGTGATAAAAGGGTTTTCTGCACTGCTCACTGGGCGACTGGTGGAGCAAGGGGGCATGGTTTTACACCCACGCAGATAGCCCTCTACTAAAGATCTCCGGATTACAATTCAACTCCCATTTGAGGCCCGGTGACCTGAGCGTTATGTCTGTATCCCGTGGAGCTAGTTGTGATTGCGCAAGAGAACCTACGCAAGTTCAGAAGTGGTGTGCTAGTGTTTGAATAAGAAACATGGGCAAATGTGTTTATGCAATATTAGCTCGTTGTGCTTTTAGAGGCGAATGTCATTAGGTCACGTTCTTATGGTGGCGTTATAGCTAAATGTACCAAGTGTTCATTTCATTTGTTCACCTCATTTGTTGGAGGTGCGAATGGAGAGGGAAAGGTGCCAGTGGAGAGGGAAGAAATGGATGCCTTGCTATGGCATCAGTGCCGCTGACTTCTCTGCATATGATGGACTTGAGCTTATTGGCTTTTGGTTGCAGAACATAGAACATCTTCATGTTCTACATTCTCAACAAGGAATCCACTTCCATCAGCTAGTTTCATTGAGAGAGCAGGGTTAATCTTTATGAGAGAAGGGCTCTAGGTGGTAATCTTTAACCGGGAATTCAAAGAGGACACTGACTTGGAGACGGCTGGGGTAGGGGGCCTTATAGGTCACAGGACCCTTTCTGTCCTAGGGAACTAAAAAAGTGTCCACCTCACCAATATGTGAGGATGGGGTGGTGTGACCAGGCTTTTAGTGAATGAATGGTTAGATTTAGTCCTACCAGGTTTTACTGGAACCTGGAGCTATTTTCAATATAAAAACGACTTAAATTGAACGGTTAGATTTTAATAGTACCTTTTTGACATTTAATATGCTTCAGAGATGATGCTAATGATGGTTGTGTTGCGGAGTGATCCAAGGCGTCTTAAGCAGATGCCACTATAGCAAATAACTTGCATAAAGGTCATATGGACGCTATCCGCAGCTGTCAGATATTATATACTGACACACAGTAGTTTTACTTTCCCTTTTTCCATTGGAGCTTGCCTATATTGTCAGTGATGTATGATAAAATCAATTAAATCATGGCCACTTAGACTTTTGTGGTTTCATTCAGTTTTCCACCCCATGACGCACAAACTGCCAGGTCATGATTTCCACGGAGCCATCCAGCTAATGGTTGATATGCAGTACAGCCTATAGACAAAGTGAGTCTATAGGAGTAAATGAGTTTCATAGAAGTATAGTGGTAATGTCAAAACATGGTCCTCGTGTACTGAGATAACCAATGGACCAGATTAAAATCAAAGTGTATTGGTCGCGTACACAGTTTAGCAGATGTTATAGCGGGTGCAGCGAAATGCGTATGTTATTAGCTCCCAGCAATGCAGTAGAGTGTCAAACAGGTACACAAATAATGAAATAAAATGGTAAAAACCCAGAAACAACAACAACAAGAACAACACAGGTGTCCCACGTATGTGGGTGTCTATTGTTTGGTTTTCCTTTAAGCGCAACTACTTATTGTACGTTGAAGAAGCTAGAGTTGGCATGATGTTCGTGTTGGTTCCTATATAGTTGCAAGTCCACGTGCCTTGTAGCTCGTGTTTATCTCGAGGGTCGTCTAGATCATGCTTGCATAGATAATGAGTTTACAATGTGCACTTGTAAAATGGCAGTTGCCGATAATCGGCTTACAATGGTTTTACATTGTGCAAAGTTGACATCTGCATGTAATAGTATGATTTCATTTACTGCATCTCTAACACCATTTATTTTTCATATTCTTGTAACATTAGCACATGTTGTTAGTGAGGTTGTGCGCCATATGCCTTTTATCTATCTCAATATTTCACGGATTGGTCATTTGGAATAGAAACAATATATTTAATCGACTCGAAGTATTTGGAGTTTGCAGATGTACAGACCGAGACGCATGGGAAGCAAAATTATCAATTACGGTAAAGGCTCACAGAGGGCCTCTAAAATGCCTATCTTACTATTATCAGTGAGCTCTCGAGGTCCTCTGAAGTCAACATGTTCTATTTTACTAGAACACCTATTTTACACGCCTAGAGGTTAGCAGTTACAGTATGAAAGACAATATCTTTCAATTGCCCATGAACCTCCAGGTCGTGTTAGAATTAATAGCGCTAATCTACATTACTTCACATAGTCTAAAACGCCATTTGTAGGTTTGTGTGGCGCACAGGTTGTTCCACAAACAGCAATAATGAAAATAATAACAAAGAGAGCACGCCGCGATGGGCTTGATAGTACATTTGGATTCCCAGGGAGACAGAAAAGCCGAGGCTAGTTTGGGAGCAGCTAGAGTAAGCAATCCTTTCACACGGTCATAAATCAGGAGCACATGCATCTTCTTTTTACACCTAGCCATCAGATCCATTCACCGCTCACCCCACACCGCGAGTCCCCCACTCCACTCTCTAAACATTAGATGCACCGCACTTTACGCAATGAGTAAACTTTTAAATGGGGGTGTGGGAGCCCAGATATTAATGCTTGACAGAGAAGTAGAACGAAGAAGAAGGGGGACAGGCAGGGAGAGGTACAAAAAAATGCACTGAGAGGGAGAGAATGGAGAGCGGGTGAGGGAAAAGAGAGAGAGGGGAGCGAGTCGCCCTTTAGCCCTCCTCGGTTACCTATTCGAAGGCATCTGTCTTCGGCTATTCGAAAACACAAAAGTTTGCAAGCTCAGGCACACCCAAAGATGGTTCACACAACGGATAATTAATGACTTGTCTACAGAGGAGCATAGAACACTGGGAAGAGCCCAAGCATCCGGCGTCAGTCGATGCCTGAAAACCTTACCTGACTTCCAGCACTTCTCTGGGTCTCATGAGCCAAACTTGATCAGCGTTTGCGGGATTATCTACTGTAAACGCGCCTGGAATATATAGTGTTTTGCTTTTTGGTGACCTTGGATGCGTTGTGCGTAATTTGGTAATGGTATCTTTCCACTAAACAAAACAAAATAAGATAATTTACATGGCAGCTTTGGAAAGCTATAAATCCTCAACCGCGAGCAGGACGGACTGCTCACAACACATGCGCGCGCGCACCCATCAACACGACGGGGTCTTCCGAGCCCGAGTGCTCCCGAACATGGAGCACCCTTTGCACTTCCGTACTCTTCGAACCCTGCATGCGATTCCTTCGGGTTTAGCAGTCAGCAGCAGGCGATAGATTCCACCTCTACCCTCTACCTCTTTTTTCCCCCGCCTATAGCTGCTTGCGTGGAGCGGGGTGGATTGACACGGTGAACTACTGAACCAGTGGACTTACAGGACACACAGGGTGGAGAAGGCAAAGGGGTTCGTCTGTCCAATAGGGATCTGACTGCACGGCTGCGAGGCCGACACGCGGGCCATATGGCGATTACAACCTGCGGGCTTCTGCAGGGGTGAACGTGGTCAACCTCATTCCGATACTGCCATTTTCTTAAATTCATTTTTAGGCTGGGGGTGGTTGGCGGATAACGGGTAGTATGTTCTTCACGAATTAAATAGGCTTGCATCATAGCAGGGGATATAAAAAAATAAATTACCTCTATCTTGATGTGCTGTAAAGCTCTCACCCTGTGATTGTTTTTTTATTGCACTAACGTTTGTACATTTTGTAAAGATTATTACGTTTTAGAATTTGTGACTAAGTCGGATGCACTTGGCTTTGTTTATTGGCTGATCCTTTTTTGTGTCTGAGTGTTATCTGCCTACGCTCAGACAACACACACACACACACACACACACACACACACACACACAGAGAGAGAGAGAAAGACATGGAGAGAGAGGGATAGAAAGGGGGAGAGAGAAAGAGATACAGGGTATGGAGAGGGTGGTAGAGATACCCACACGAATAGTGGGAAGTTCAATTACACTGATGCAAATGTGCCACGATAGTATCCGAGTTATTTTGAGTCCTGCATGAAAAACCTTGCCTTTCTTCTGAACATTTCCGGCTTGGTACTCTTATCGCTCCCCTGCATGCTCTTCAACCGGGTGAAAATTCTCCTTGCAGCCTCTGGATACGGTTTCACCGGTCATTTTTCATGCGCTTTTGAATTGCTGCTCTTGTAGATCATTATAAATTAGCGCGGGGCTTCATATTGATTTATTTCCGAAGGGGTAATCATTCCTGCATTACTGAAGGCCGGGGAAATACCTACCTGGCCAACCAATATCTACATGGCCCCCTGAAAAGAATTAGGAGATTGAAATAGACTACTCACAAGGATAATAATAATAATACTGGTAATATAACTTAGGGGAAATAACAGCTATTATTTTCAAGTTTAAGATTCAAGTTTAAGACGAATATGACCACTAGATTGATATTTTAGCTGTATTTTCACCTGCTTTTAATAGATGGTTTGGGGAGCTATATTATTGTGTCGCTTTTGGGCAAGTCATTGAGCATCTATTATGTCAAATTTCTGCTTAATATTATGGCTAAGGGTGGCCAATGTGACTGAAATAAAGAGGATACATATTACGCTTATGTTTTAGTGGATAAATGCAAGATATTTTAGATATGTTAGATGGTTATATTTCCATTGCGTAAAACTTAAACTAAAGCTTTCGATATGTATTTACAACGGGCAAATATTGCAATTATAGAGCTAAGTTAGATCGACGTTAGGACAGGCTTTAGAATGAACAGTTCTCTCTTGCTTTGATATATTAAAACAATCCCATTGCTTTTTGTGGACCTCTTGTCCAGGTTATTATTTGGTAGATACATGTGCTACTTATTTACGCGTAAATGAATGATTAATGGTACGTCTTTTGTTTTTTTTGTCCACAGGAAAAGTATTGTGTTCTAGTGAATCTTTTGTCGCCCTGCAGTGTTATGTACCATGCATGCTATTTTATGTAAAGGTTCCGTTGTTGTTTTTATACTACAATGAGTGAAGTAAGCAGTGTCGTAGTCTATCTATAATTGTAAAAAGGAAGTGCAACAATTGAATTTAAGCTACCTCCAAGATACTAGTGTTATAGAGCCACCATGTTCTTTGTGCAAACAAATTGCAACAAAAACAAAACGGATGGAAATACATTTATCTCGATATGTTTGCTGTAGCACAACAAAACGAATACTTTGAGGTAAGCAAGAGAATATTCTGGAGAAAATGGGCTATGCTTATGAATGGTGTATTCTTGGAGGGTCGCGCCTTTTTGTGAGAGAAGGGCTCAATATGGCTGCCATATATTTGTATTGTTCCCACTGCTGTTGAGCGGGAAGATGCGCTCCTGCTGCCTTGTCTCTTATGCGTGGGATTCTAACGATCTTGTCTGGGACACAAAAAATTATAAACAATAATCAGACACACTTACGCACACATACATAGAGCCATATAGAGATATGCATATAGAATCTGGACGCCGTGAATCAGTTGCAGGTTGCTGAAAAGGTTTTTGAAGTGCAATAGCCTATCCTATAGAATCGAACCAAAGAGCAGAGCCATTCAAACAAAGGGCCCACATTCAGCTTTCAACCTCTAGTTATGGCAGGGAGGGGAATATAGACAATTTGTAATAGTATTATACGGATGCTATTATAGAAGCCTCATGTCCCACTGTTGCTACCATTACATGCTAATTACAAGTATTACTAATAATCTATTTGTAGCCTATTTACGTGTATTAGACCTGTGCGTAATGCTAATAGTTCGTGTTTTACTATATGCTATTAGCATTTGTCTTGGCACCATGATTATGATGCACAATTGTTTCCAACATAATCTGAGCACCCAGCCTAGCTACCCATCTGACTGGCGTTTGGAATAATTTTTCCAACGCTGAGCTGTCATTGAAATCAGACATGAGGCGGTTTCAGTGAACAACGGTGATCTCTTACGCGCACAATGTCCCCCTTCTCATTGCCCCCTGAGCGTCCACCGAAATGAGCTGGAATATTGTTTTTGACACAGCGCCCGACATCAAGGAGCGCCGCTGGAATAGACATTTTGAAAAGTGCTGCCCCTCGCTGCTATGCCCATTAATATTTGATGGGAGCCACCGAGTTGTTCTAATTTTGTTACACAAAGGTTTACACTAGCGAGGTGAAGGGGAGGATTGTGGAAGGAGCCAGCCATGGTAATGACATTTAAGCTGTTTTGTATTCATGAATACAAGGAAGCACTGTATAATAAATATGTATTGTATTATTATTAGGCCTATTATTATTATTATTATTATTATCATACAAAATACTGATTTCATTGTCTGTATTGTCATCCTTTTTACACCAAAATGTGAGTAAAACATTTTCAAGTGGGAAACTGTTGCAGTCTTTGTCTGTCTTTGTAGTTTGCTCTTTCAATGGCATCAATGCACCATTCAAGTGTTATATCCACACCAAAACAACGTTAACGCGTCATATACAACATTTACTACGGTTAGCCCAGAAAATAACATACCCCCCCCCTCCCCAAATGCCACCACAACCAATAAAAATGGTGACTGTGCTATATCACACAATAGTACAGTATACCAAATAATAAACAATACTATCTGCTGTTTAGTAAACACCCCCATATACAGATCTCATTGTGCGTTATGGTGAAATTCAGAAATATAAGCTACTGACATAAATCATCGAATGTTGCATCATTTCAAGGTCGAAGAAAATCCACAGAAATGTCAACGAAAAAATCAGTCGAAAAATATTCTAAAATAAATCCTCCAGTCCCTTTAGCTACAGTGAGTCGATTCTATGCTCTTCACGCCACCCCTCTATACAACACTTCCTAGCTGAATTATAGCCTACTCTTCTCCTAAGTTTGTTCCAATTAAGTTGTCTATCCTGTCCAAAAAACGTCTGAAGCTCAGGTATTACACCTCTGGCTATGAATAGGCCTATGTTGGCGAGCTCCGGCGCTTTTATGAGATTCAAATGGCGACTAGGCGTTCCCGTTTTCCCAAATTTAAACAAATCTTCCCTTAATTGGTAATCGCATATGCAGTAACTCAAGACCTCGAGCTACTTAGCCTTCATATTAGTTGCTGATCCATTGCCGTAAATCGCCCGCGATAATCAACTGCGGGGGGAGAGAGGAGTGTGAAAAAGGCAAAAGCTTTTCTCGACCGACGAGAGACAAGAAGCACCGAAAAAGCCAGAGTGAGAAACGAGGATCCAGGAATCTCTTCCTCATTCCCGCGTATCATCACTCGCCAATCATTTTCCCCGAGAAATGATTTATCGCGGAGACGGCCATAAACAACACAACTCCCTCACAAACACACAATGGCAGCCCGCTGCCGCTGACACACATATCACAATAAATCAAGCGAAGAAGCTGGCTGAAAAGAAGAGAGAGGGAGAGAGAGAGACATGCAGACATGAAGAAGACCGAGGTGGGATGGGGGCGGATGAGAATAGTAATACGACTGCTTTTAAAATATATACATCGCTATCATTGCATTGCAATACAGTGCAGTACTATGACAAGTAACGGCTAGCATCGTTCATGTAACCAATGCTGAAGTCAAACGATGGAATGATGGGTGCAAACACATACATGATGTCAAAGTACGGCAAGATTAGTATTTTTGACATATTTACCACAATATAACAAACAGCATATAATTCATTGACTCGGGTAAGCCAACAGCGCAGCAATGCACTTGCGTGGAAGTGGCGTTCCCGTTTCCGCTATACTCACAATGTCCACACCACGAGAGGCTCCCGTCCAAATTTGTTTTATTGCAGCCTCTGTGTGTCTCTCCACTCTCTTTTTTTTTCTCCGCTATAGGTCTTGTTTTTAAAAGGACAGTTGAATTTCACGTCAGACACAGGGAGACCATGTCTGCGATATTCCTGACGAATACATATCTATTCTGCAACCTCTGCATTAATTATTTAATGAATCACGTGACCAGGAGGGGGATGGGGTACCTCTCCCTGCACGCTCGCGGGACCACTCTGACCCAACACTCCAGAGCCCACGTTCCAACTTAAATCTTTTACAGAAATATAAAACAAAGACGAGCCTATAGGCATACACCGTTTACTCTAAAGCTCTTTGTGAATGGGAGAAATACGTCTTAGGCTACGTGTGTGCTATGTAGGCTACTGAAATAAGTTATGTTA
Organism: Oncorhynchus mykiss; assembly: GCF_057628025.1. Taxonomy (NCBI): domain Eukaryota; kingdom Metazoa; phylum Chordata; class Actinopteri; order Salmoniformes; family Salmonidae; genus Oncorhynchus; species Oncorhynchus mykiss. The sequence continues at coordinate 43,229,726 of NC_143034.1, forward strand.
AGTGGCAATACGAGAGAGATGACATGATACGAATAGAGGATAGTGAAACTCTTGGGTGCGTTCGTTTTGTCTTTATTCCTTACCATCTCTGTTTATGTATTTCGAGATAAGGGTGTTTTTCTTTCGCTTGAAAACAAGAAATCCTTATTTAGATATAGATTTATGCACAGAAGGCGTAGACTAAAAGCCACTTTTGTCATAGCTAAACTTGTTTGATTGGTCTATTGTTGAGATTATTTGTGTCCTATTATTCGTTGAAGTCCTTGTTGGTTTGCACAAATCTTTTGTTTACACAATAATTAAATACATTTTTGACCATTCTGGAAGAAATGAAAACGATGCATACACTCTTTCACCCACAGTCAATTTCATAATAACACTATCGTTACTGATGGTGATTCAATATGACACAATTTCTAAAAGATCAAAGAAAACAACGACCTTTTGTGGTATCCTTATTTTCGAACTACTTCGACAGGAGTTGCGAAGTGATAGCACACATTGCTGTGCCGACGAGATCTCTAAATAGCAACCATCTAATTATTAACACATTTGGTGGAAGCCCGTGGCACGAGGGGTGATTCATTTTTGCAGGGACCGTTGTGGAGCGAATAAAAGACAGGTAGCACGCGGCAGATAGGAGAGAGTTGTATGGGGCGACACCCTGCCGCAAGCACTTGGCAACAATGGTACCAATCCTTTGGTGTGCTCTGCCATTGCACTCTCTCGGAACAATAGACCTGGGGCTGTGTCCAACAAACCCATGCAGCTATGTCTAAAGGAGAATCCTGAAGGTCAAACAATAGCAGGACTTGGTGCTGTGCCTGCGAGTAGGAGAGAACAACACAACACTGAAGCTGCTTCCCTTTTCCCCAGGAATATCGTACACAAGAAATTAGACAGCTTGAAGGGAAAACGGCACAAAAGGGTTTGATATCAAATGTAATTACCCCGAGGAATTTAGGAAAGAAATCAACGCTGTGTAGAAAAGCTATTTTCCGGCTATAACTTTGCCCAGCATGTTCTTTGGAAATGTTTGCGGTCGGGGGAAAATGTGAACAATGCACGCAAGATAGGACTACATGCGGATGGCAGAGTATAACAGTGTCAGATAAAATCATTGTATCATTATTGTAGCTTTACTCTCTTCGATAAAGCATAGGGGAGACGCAAAGGGACGACTGGGAAACACTGAAGTCCAAAACGAACAACACATTTCAAGGAGTTGCAAAAGATTTCACCCATAATTGAAATCAAATATTTGCAGGGGTGATAGCACTATTAATGATGGCTATAAAGTACACTAATCACAGTAGGCCCATATAAACGCAACATAGATGACCACAATAAGAACAACAAACGAATACTGCTCACAAAAGAATGACACCATATTGTGTAGGCTAATTATAATAGTAATATTAACACCACCAACAACACCAATAACTTAATGAGAATAATTGTGATGATTGCACAGGCCTAATATAAATGGTTTTATTTGGACGAAATACATTGCAAGAAAAGGTCTAAGAAAAATCCGTGATCGATGGGAACACCCAAAAGCCTTGTAAATGATTAACCTAATCACTCTAGAATTGAATAAAACTGCACTTAAAACTGAAGTGTACATTAAAAAACCGATTGAAATACTGTGTAAATAAAGAATAGCCTACCTGTGGCGTACTGTTGTTTACAGAAGACTATATATAATAACAATAACACTAGTCATCATCATCATCATAATAGTAATAAATGGTCAATAACAATAAATACTCTCATCAGAAATAAAAATCAAATAGCAGTCCATGAAAATCAAAGCTGGAGTTTGGCTATGTAAACACAACGTTATGCTAAAGGCTAGGTTTATATGGGGTAGCAGAGATTGATTTACGAAGGCCAACATCCCGGACTTTATTGGGGATCGTAAATCTGTCAGAGCCGGCAGGACACACACAGCCTTTAAAAATATATATATATTCTGCGAAGGACATGGACTCCATAGGACAGCATTCAGCATCCAGCCAGCATGTAACATAACCTGACATTATACTTTAGTTATTTTAGGTATGTTTCAATCAATACTGTAAGCTTCTGAAAAAAAAATCTAAATCTATGGAAGACAGTCTGAAATATGATAAAACATGAAGGTAGGCCTACATGATGAACGGTATCAAGCTATTGGCGTTGCGATAATAATTATAAAGATGAATTATGGATGCTGTTAGTGTATGTACTGTAGCCTTTGATATGCATTTATGTACTATATATCTTATGCATGTATGTATGTATGTATGTATGTATGTACTGTTTGTCTGAATGTAGGCCTATCATTATTTGTGCTATTATCATTAGTAGTATAATTAAAGTAGTAGTAGGCTATAATTATAATAGTAGTATCATTAAAGTACTAGTAGTAGTAGTAGCTAGTAGTACTAGGCTATAATAATAATAGAAGTATCATTAAAGTACTAGTAGTAGTAACTTGTAGTAGTAGTAGGCTATAATAATAATAGTAGTATCATTAAAGTACTAGTAGTAGTTGTAGTAGTAGTAGCTAGTAGTAGTAGGCTATAATAATAATAATAGTAGTATCAATAAAGTACTACTAGTAGTAATTGTAGTAGTAGTAGTAGGCTATAATAATAATAGTAGTATCATTAAAGTACTACTAGTAGTAATTGTAGTAGTAGTAGTAGTAGTAGGCTATAATAATAGTAGTATCATTAAAGTACTAGTAGTAGTAATTGTAGTAGTAGTAGGCTATAATAATAATAGTAATAGACTAAGTAATAAAGAGTAGTAAAGAGGCCAGCTAGAAGTACGCTATAGATAGAAACAGTGCTATTATTCATTGCGTTATCCATTAGTTATCATGCATTACTACCCTTGAAACCGAAACTTATTCGCTAAAATAGTAACATATAACTTTTTGTTTATTTTCACATGGCGCATTTGGTGATTATTTGGTGAAACAGCATCATACTGAGCCACACATTCAGACATAGCCCATGGGTCCACAAAGAAAAGGGAAAAGACTCCAAAGAGAACCATCACTTTTCTAGGCAGCTTGTGCAAGTTATTGCGTGCAAACATTTATGCACAGTGAATGTAAGCTATTTCGGAGGCATTCGTGTACACAAAACCTTACACAGCCAATAAAGTAAAATGGTGTACTGTACTATGTATTAGTGGACAGTGGGTTAGATTGGGGGGGGGGGGGGGGGGGTTGCTGGCAGCAGTAACAACAGTGCTTTGCTTTACTTAATGTCTCCTTTAAAAAAAGAAAAAAAAGTGCGCGTGCGTTCGCTATATATCTCTGTGACTACATGGCGCTGACCTCCGCTCAGTGGCTTTCCACAAAAATGATTCATCAATGCGCGGAGGCTATTTGTTTTGCAATTAGCGGGGTGATCTAAAACAGGCACCACCGCAGCTCTCCGGGACAAGCGGCAGAGGCTTCCAACAAATCTTGGAGGGCTTTTAGGTCCAAGGAGGGAGGGAACGGGGCTGGAGGGGGACTGAGGGAGCATGATACAATGCAAGGTGTTGGCATACCATATAGTAGTCATATCTGGGGGGGGGGGGGGGGGGGGCAAAAGCCCCATGACTTCCTGTGTTAAGCTGAAGCTGCTGAAATGTACAGTCTCACTAATGGCGAGGCCTATCAACTAGATGTGGGACACAAACCAAACGTCTCCTATAGCAACCAGTGGCTTAGCCTATATATTTGTGAATCTGAAGGGAACGAGAGAGAAAAAAAAGAATCCATGCAGAATCCATGTTTTCTTAAGGCCCTGTTTGGTTTACGTGGTTGTCTGAGACGAGATAGCACCGTGCCCCGAGGTTACAGTCACCTCGCCCGGGATCTTTGCTGGAAATGTAACATGGAGCACTGTGCAGTCTGCGAGAGGTCAAGGGGTACCAAGGGTCAGTCTGTGACTTCGCAACGGACCTAATCGGTCAGAAAACGTGTCCCCTGGTTGAACTCGCGCTCGGCCAGGCCATTCTGTTGTCAATTCCACCCATCGATTTTTTTTATCTCTCTCTGCCTCTCCCTTCGATAACAGTCCCTATATTTTTACAATGTGTTTATGTTACTTTAACACGCATCGTGCCACACAAGCCCGCAGAGGGAGCAGAAGCCATGGCGCAGAACCTCTGGTCTTTTTTTATACACCCGGAGAGATTGATTTGGAGGGGTCAAGCAGCAGTGAATGCACTTCTGAGGCATTCGTGCTCATGTAAGCAAACTACTAAATGCAATTGCGTTGCAGAGATGTGCTACCAGTCGTTTATTTCGAGGTCAATTGTTTTTTAGCGATCGGTATCCCCCCATGACTTGTTCTTTTAATTTTGGTTTGACCAATTGACCATCGAATTACTGTATAAAAACGATAGGACTTTAGGCTTCATATTCAAATCTAACTGCCAGTAGCACTAAACAAGTATCTTCAAAAAGAAAAATATAAATTGGCCAATTATAGTACAGTATTCTAAGAATGTAAATATCCTAATCCTGTAAGAATGCAGTGCATATAGTCAAGCGTTGAAGACAAGGACGCTGTCCACTCCAAAAGGCAACATTACGCATGGGTGTGTAGGCCTATTACAAAAGCCTATACACCCATATCCATATATATAATGTGCTAAAAACATAGGCCTATTGAAATAAGCCACAAATAGAGAGAGCGAGAGAGGAAGAGGGTGAGCGAGAGAGACATCTGACATGTTAACACCATTTCAGGGGTGACGCTTGAAGCCCAAGAGAAGTAAACAGTTACACAAATTCTCAGGAAAACGCAACTTCATTTCTACCCTCCACACCGATCATGGATACACAGCAGCAGGGATCCAGAAGTCCCCACGCTATATCAAAGCGACCATAAAACCTACCTAGCCTTCCTCCCGACCGCAACTAATGCGCGCCTGCTACCCGGCTGTGAAAGCAAGGGCTGTCAAGCAATAAAACTCTAACCCAAGCAAACCAACGAAACAAAAGTCATTACCTTCGTCGCTGCCATCCTCGGTAATGCGAAGATTCTCAATGTCGTTGGAATTCTATGAGGATTTTCTTCCAGAAAAAAAGTTTTCTTGGTCAAAAAGAAGGTAGTGGGTTGAGAAGGGGGGGCGTGTATCTTCAAGTGTCTTCCAAGACTCCTCTCCCCTCCTAGCAGAAGGTCCGTGCAGTTGTGCTGCTGAATGACAATAGAGGAGAAGAAGTGTTTAAAGAGAAGAAGTGATTAATGATTTTTCTGTATAATTCTCACATTTTTCTTGGCTCTGTCCGCAAATAATGGCGGTGAACTTTTGGGGCCCCTTAGAAATCTGTTCGCTCCTATTCACCCTCCGAAGGCAGAAGGCTTCTTCTTTTTTTTAAAGGATAAGAATAGAATTCTAAGGTGCATATTGTATGTGATGTCACACGGAAATTCATTTATTTGACTATGCAAGTGCTTGGGGGCTTTTTTGTGAAGACACATATGCGTGGGGACCAATGTATCTATTCTAATAAACGACGTTTGAACTGTTGTGAATATCACAACATTTGGACATAATATCACTTGCCATCTGAAAAGTATAGACACTGCCTAAGGGCCCAATGTGTGTGAGCTATAGACTTAAAAAAGGAGCACATCCAAGAATACTGTGAACGAATTCGATAGTAGGCCTATCACATTGTATGTATTTCAATGGTACTGTGTGTGTATATTTGACTGGACTTGCTTCAATGTCTTGAGGCATAGCATAGGCCTGTAGGAAGCTAGAGGTTTTGAAAAGGCATTTCATAAATATATGGTGAGAAAAAATCATATAAATGGATTGGAGGAGGCTATATGGCACAAGGGCTTACATCAACCAACAAGTAATAGAACATCTTCTCTGTTCCACAGAATGCTAGAAGACCAATTTGAGCCCACACTTTTCTTTAAAGTTCAACACCCAAACATAATGCTATTTTCTCCTGCACTATATTTTCGATACCTGCTCTAAGAGAAGAAAATGAAAATTAATACAAGAGCCGCGCCTTACAAAAGAAGCCATTTGTCTTCTTGATTATCTATTTGGTTGTCAAGGTTTGAGCTATGGCACCGGTCCGCTCCTTTGTAATATAAAAAAAACCCACAGCGAGCCAGCAAACACAGAGAAACTGTTGTGCAAAAATTAGACTCATTAAAGCATTAAAAGCCCACGAGCCGAGAACCTATTTAACATTTTTTTTCAAAACGAGGATCCATATTTTCAGCACCAGCGAGCAGCGGGTGTGTGAGCACCGTTAAATTAACGAGAGAAGAGAGTGAAACGAAGGGGTTTGTGATTTAAAACGAGATTACAAGGCATAATGTACCAGGATCACTCATGACCACAATATATAAATCAACCACGGAGATATTCAGTGATTTTTTAAAGACAGGCTACATAGAAAGGCAAACCAAAACCCACCATGGGAGGACCAAATTAAATTGAATCATTTTTGGTTTTTTTTACACATCCCTTGCTATTAAAGGAGCTTGTCTGAAAGAGAGCGACATATCTCAGTATCTTTTGGAGCCATAGCATTGGGGAAACAGCGGCAGAGGGAAAGGAGGACACACAGAGGATACATGGACCCCTTTTCAAGCATTTATTACATTTCTATAGCTATTTACAAATAAAAGGTAGACACTGAGGAGAATAAGCAGAAAAATAGCAACATTCAAATATGGAGGAAGAAAAAAATGAACATTTCGACATCAGCGACAGGACTGATCTTTGGAATGTAAATAAAAGGAACACATACAAATAAAATACCAAAAATGGCACATGGCGAGAAGAAAGCGTGAGAAAGAGCGAAAGAAAGAGGGAGGGGGGGGGGGCGCATGTTTATGTGCCAAGAAAGGATACCAGATAGAGAAAGATAAAATATCAAATTAACGTGTATTCAGTCATGCAATATACGCACCATTTTTCTCTTTACAACTCTGGCCAACAAAATTGCTTAAATTATATTTCACTTACAAGAAATGAGTACGTTCGTATTGCAGATACTTGCCACAAAATTCAAATGAGTTTAACCTGTCACTTCATAACACAAGGCAAGAAAATAATGAACATAAGTACAACTGAGGTAATTATAATAGCAAGGTAGTACATTGCAGTGCTGTTTTTATTTTACTTAGGTAGGTTTGTACCAGATTTTGGTTCATATATGTTTCTATAAGTCCAGCTTTATCCTTCCACTGAAACGACTATCCTATGTTAATACCGTGATTTACCATCTTTTTTCAAATGCACCCTGTCTCTGCTAGAAAGAAAGAAGCGAAAGGAGTCCCTGTAAAAATGAACTAGCAACGGACCTCACAATCGTTGTCAGTCTTCATTTAATTGCATTTGATAAACATAGAATACAACTGAGAATCAGCTATATTTTTCTCTTAAAAAACTTCATGTTTGGAGAACATATTCGGTGTATTTTTTAGTATTGAGGAGAGGAAAAATGAGTAAGAAAACGGCTCTTGACGAAACAAGGGGGTTATGTATTAAACAGAACTTTGGACGTTGAGGTAATGGGCAGGCCCCACCGTTCACCCTTTGTACTGCAGAGTAAACATGACAAATGGGGCCGAGTTTGGCATGATTAAAGATGAAACACGGATCCATCTTCACCAAATCTGAAAAGTATCTGCCGCCTTCTGTCCTAATGGAGGGGGGGGGGGGGGGGACGAGAGAGAAGGAGAGAGAGAATGAGAGGGGCACGGGATAAAAAAGGGAACTGGATCAGGTTGTGAACACATCATTGGAAGTGTTTGTGTTTGAATCTTCGCCCCTTTTAAATTTTTTAAGAGACACATTTTTCTCTTCGTTTTTTACTCCCCCTTCTCTTCCCCCCCCCCCCCCCCCCCCCCCACATGTTATAACCCTGTAATTGAATTGAAGGGGGAGGTAAAAAAAACAAAAACATGGTGGAATCCATGTATCCAACTCCAGAAACGGAGGTTTCAAAGTGCATGTTGGGTGGGTGGTGGATGGGTAGGAAAATGAGGGAGGCTATAGGCTCGGTGGAGGCCCGCTGGTTCGGTTCTGAGAGCTCCCCAGCGCGAGCCCGCTGCTTTGCGAGTTTGTGTTGTTGGAGTTACTGTTGGAGCGAATCTTGGTGTTGGGCAGCTTGTGGTCCTTCTTCCATTTCATCCGCCGGTTCTGAAACCAGATTTTGATCTGGCGCTCGGACAGAACCAGGGTGTGGGCGATCTCCACTCTGCGTCTCCGGGTCAGATAGCGGTTGTAGTGGAACTCCTTCTCCAGCTCCAAGACTTGCTGTCGCGTGTAGGCTGTCCGCGAGCGCTTGGGCTCACCCACCCCTGTGTAATTTGGATTCACTGTGGGACAGAGAGCAATATATTACAGGCCATCCCCAAAACACACATGTATTGCATTTGTAGGCCTTAACATACATTATTAATATACAGATCAAAACATTTGAATATTATATTAAATCTGCCTCAGAACGTGACACAAAGTAGGCCTATATAGACATAACCATGCTGGATCATGTTATGCAAAATTCTACAAGTAAGCCTACGTCCATGGATGCTGATAGTATTTTATATACGTTCACTGTGAATGAGGGGCGCATGAGGGTGTTATTAGAGCCTGAATGGGTGCTGGATAATGATTCAACTCATTCAAAACTAGACAAAACACAGTGAATAGTATCCACAAAAAGCCTAATAAAATACAAACCTAATAACTTATCTAAAAGTAAGGCCCTAACTCCTTAATTTTGAATTTCTGGCAAATGGCGCTGGCATTATGCACAGGGCAATGTCTTTTAACGACGACTTTATAATAGTCGCATTTTGTCGTTGTCTGAATGCATGCTCTAGTTCTCAAAGCACACACTCTAATCATTGCTGAATAGTTGTGTGGGTCTATAATAGAGTTCAACTATTTGCCTTACCATTAGTGTTTTATTGTAGTCTCCATAAATAGGAATATTTTAGCTTCCATAAAACTTTTCCATGAACAATAGAGAGGCGACAGAGGAAGGTGCACGTTTGTACATCCAACCACTTAAAATCAAATTACCAAAGCATAAAACTGAACTTATGGGACAGTCGAGTCGTCATAAAACCAATCTTAGGAAGAAATGAGAAGGGCTAGGTTACATAGACTTCAAAGGTACTTGGCGAACAAGTGCAATAAAAATTTATGGAGGATGTAATTATATTGCCCTGCAAACAGCCGATCGTAAATCTAGACCAAGGGCTACTTCACGAGGGAGATAGATTTAGCACCGAACACTAAGCTTCCCACCTTAGGTAAACTGATACAGGCTCACAAATACGCAGAGTAGGGAGAAGTTAGCAGCACTTACCGATGTTTACGTGGACTTTTTTCATCCAGGGGTAAACCACCGGATCTTTGCGAGAGCTGGCGGTGGAAGGGCTATGGTTGAGGGGATTCTGTCCACACGCGGGTGGAGGGCTTGGAGTTACGGAGTCGCAATGGTGGCTAGGCTCCGGGAGAGGGGTTGAGAGTCCGGCTGGGGGGAGGACGTGACCCCGTGGAGACATCACCACCGCGGGCTGCCCCGAACCCTGGCACGTCGTGTAAGGCGGGTCGGCGCAGCCCGACCGCTGGTGGTAGATCGACTCATTCTGAAACGCAGGCTCTCGCCTCTGGGCGCTGTAGTAGTCCGGAGAGTGACTGGGTAGGTAGTCATTCTGTGAATATTCCTCGCAGGGTGGAAACTTGGGGTCCACATAGTTGGAGTTGATCAAATAGGAACTCATGGCCATTAATTTCTTTGAATTGCACACAAAATATACTAAAATGTATATCTATCGCTTAACTCGTTTTCCTGTTTCGTAGAACCCTCCTACTTTCTGTCAAGTGAACAAAGTTAAGAATCCATGTGACAGCGAGAGCCAATGGCGTGGATCCTGACGATTCCCGGATAAGGAAATAGGATTAGGCATAGCAGAACCCGCACATCATCCTGGCATAGTATGTGGCATTCGAATGTTGCATACTTTTTTACACACTGGCACGCTCTGCGAAAAGCACGAATCAAAACAATAACAAGCAGACACGCCAGAAATACATACCACCGGAGTTTTACACACGGTCTATAGAACTAGCCAACCCCCTCACCTGCCCAATTCGCCATACAGTACATAAACAAGAAAAGAGTTGCGTCCCAAACTTGATAGTCAAGCTATATTCCTTTGAACGATTTTGTTCTTCTTTATACTGGAGCTTTTGAAAACAAGGGCTGGGAAAGTGATGCCGTGTGCTCGTTCTTGCCAGGCTTTTAAATGCACTCGCTAATAATGGTGAGAGAATGCCCTGGCGTGCGCTGCGTGCAGCAGAAGCCTGTCAGAGATGAATCTAGGCTTGTTTAGGATCGATAGAAAATTCATCAACTAATTCAGGTTACAAAGCCTCCTAAATCACAGCTAGACCTTTGCGTTAAAGCGAGTCACCGTCAGTCCCCCCTAAAGACCACGTTTATCCTGCACACCAATTTACACACCTACCTTGCATAGTAATTGAGACCATGCGCCCTTGCATTACTAACCGAATAATAGTTTTGGTCCTTATCAGGATTGCATTATCCTAACCCATGCAATGTTATCGTTGGAATAAGGCCCCATGCATGGTGAGTGATCATGCGATAAAACTCCTTTGTTGTCCAAATTGACTGTTTCTCAATCGAAATGGTGACACCGTGAATACGCTTTTCAGTTGAAGACAAGCATATCACAGCACTTGACAGATTATCATGGCAAATAAAACCCATTATAACTTTCGGTTACCTTTTCTACAGAAATTGTCAACATTGAAAAACAATATCAAAATATCTCACCCCATTAGCCTACATTGGGATAATATAGCCTAATGGTACAACACAATTATAATAAACATCATCTGGCAGTCGTCTGTATCCATCGATGGCTTGTAGTGTATACATCAACTACATACTCCCTTAGACACGAATTTGTGACCGTGAGTCTGTTCACACAAATCCGGATCTACAGGGTATATATAGATGACAGGTATTCTCCAGACAGGTATTGAAAGGGGCTGCTCACCTTGACTGCGTCATGTGAGGTATCAAGGTGCTACGCCAAAAGCAGGCTTCCTTCAAGTGTGTCAGCATTGTGCTACAGCACTACTTCATGAAAGGTGCTTTGCTCGCAAACATAGCTCGTGATGTGTAGGGACCAACTTTACAAATTCACATTTGTTTCTGCCATGCATTTATGCTTTGAAAAAGACAGCATGACTCACCAAAATATATTGCACAATAGGTGAATGGCACAGTGCTTTTCGGTAACCACAAAAGAACAGTAAGAGCAAATCAGTGTAAATAATTGGGTTTCAAAAATATTACTATTCAGGGGAGACTGAAGCTTAGCTCACACTTCTACAATTAAATGAGAGGGAGAAGCTCGTTTATAACCGACAACCGACAATAAAGAGCGAACAAACGCCAAGTGAATAAACTTGAGGGTGTACGGGATGATAAGATAGCCAGCTCCTTATCGACTACTGTACACAATATTGACAAGCAACGATATACATAGTAAGAAAGATCAAGTGAGTCAAACTGCAGAAAGGTCAACCGAAGCTCGAGCCCAGGCTGTAATAAAACATTTGTTTTTTATGGCAGGTCATTTTTGTTTACAAGTCGCCGGCAAACACCACTCAAACGGCGATATCCGGAGGTAGGGTATATAAAACAATAAAATATGCACGAAGCAAGAAAAACCAACTCCTCTCACATCCTTAAAGCAGCACAGCAGAATTTACGACCTTTTAAACAAGTTTCCCCCTCACAACAAGCACAGTCTCTCATTTCGATTTTAAACGTCCTGGAAAAAAACACATATACTCATTCTGGCTACTCAAGACTCCAACTTTACGAAGCAAGCAAGCATATTGACCATATACAAAAGGCTAAAATGAGCATCCATACTATCGAGGTAAGACCTGTCTGTGTACGACAGCATTTAGAACCACAATAATCTTCTTCAGAGTAGATAGACCATTTGATATCGACTTCATTGTGAGAGCTAAATGTTGAATGTGTTGTGAACAATACCTAATAGGAATAGGTTGCGTTGGCATTTTATATCTGTATATCTGTATATTAAAATGCATATCAAACTACGTCGAATTATTTAGGATAAAATGTGTGTATAGTCTCTTGAGTACAGCTTTTACTTTCCAAAAATAAAATAATGCACAAACACATTCAACAAAGACCTTCACCTCTAATCAACATCAAGGCATGTTTCTCAAACCATCCTCTCTATAAGAGACATTTGAAATTCGATTATTATACACATTTTTTTTGTTTTAAATCAATTGAAATATTGACTAGGAAAATACAATTTTCCATATTCAAATAGGCTATTTATTTCATGAGGAAATATTATTGAATAATCTAACATGATACCTGTGATAGGTTACCCCTATGATGGAGAATTAAAATATTTAAATATCTTATATTGTGCCATTATTTAATAGGCTACCAATAAATTAGAGTAGTAAAACAAGAAAAATTAGGCCTATTGATATTTATTAATCCCATGTGTCCATTTTAGTCTAAATATGTTTATCTCAAAGTGTTCCTATATCAATGGGTATAGGTTATTCTTTGGATGGGTCTTTGTTTAGAAATCGCAACGGTTCTTTTTTTTTAAATGGAATTTGGGACCAAATTCAATTAAAGAAACAATTACTGAGCAAAAGCCAAGTCATTTCAGAAAAACAAAAAAAAATGGAGATGGCATCGAAGTGAACCTCTATACCAGAATTATCTTTGTTCGTTTCATACTTTGTAATGAGGAAAACAACAAACCAAATCTATATTACGAAATCTTTAGCACCCCTAGCGTTTACATATTCGTTAATTCACAAATAGGCCTTAACAATGTCCTGAACACTCAAATCGTCAATTTCTTGCATTGTCTGTCTATTCTTCTATCTTTCTCCTCAAAAAAACGGGCATTCTTTATATCAGGGCTGAATTAATCACTATACAATGTGGACAAAATGAATAAATGAATCCAGCTAGTCCTAATCATACCTGTATAAGAAACATATGTCACGCGACTAAATTCTAACGCACAAAAATAGGACCAATATATTTTCATAGCATAAGGGAGAAAGTCCAGCCCTAGTGTCCACTCTAGCCCTTTCACCCCCTGTAGTCCACGACCTCGCCTTCACCCCCTTAACTATCCCCTCTGAACGGCATAGGGACCCATGAGCCATCTGCCCCTTCGGGGTTAATGTGTACACCAACAGGCATTCAAGGAGAGCACCCACAAACTATAGCCAAGGTAAATATTCACCCCAAAACCCCACACTGTGCTCAGGGTACTGCGCCTCAATGAGCTGAATTAAAGTCATAACTACTCGGAATATGAAAGGAGGGGGAACAGTGCCACTCACCGCAGTGCAAAGCACGTGGTCCGCCCAGGCAAGCACCTGCTCAATAGAGAACACCGCAATATGTAAATTAAGCGCCAATTTCTTACTTACTTCGCTCCTTGGCACATTTCATCTCGTCTTCGATTCCCCCTTTCCCCATCTCTCCTGCTGCACACAGGACACGGTCTTGCTCCGATAATTGTCGATTCTCCAAGCCTTTCTTTCTCTTTCGCCGTACGGTGAGCCCAGAAGCCCCCTTACCTTTCTCTAAAGCCACAGGTTTAGCCCGTGACCTCTCCGTGATACCTTTCTGCGTGAAACTCCCTCTCATTTCTGCGATGTTCCCCTAAACTTCACTCCGGTAGCATAGGGCAACAATGGGCGGGCGGACATTAAACAATCCAAAGGGCGAAAGCCGATCTCCGACGAGTAGACTACACACACTATAAGAGGAAGAAAATAATACGATAAAACAGCAGGAGACCAACTTCATCAGTCGAACGAATGCGACATATTCGCTTTAACCTTGCGGTGAGCGAAAAGAGAGGGCTAGTCTATCCCCCGCTCAACACCACCGTATGCCACCTAATACATCTAAAAAATAAAATGCACATTACCCCTCTACTGTTGTGAACGCGACAAACCACCGGGTGCTTTAATGCATTTTTGTTATGGACTCAAGTTTTCGTATTAATCTCGCAGTTTGGCAGTCTTTGTTAAACAGCAAGGCGTGTCAAGAGTCCGAGGACATTTTAATATTTGTTAGACGTGCTGACCTGCGTTTCACCCCTTCTTTGGGTCTCTCCCACTCGCAACTTCTATAGTAATGTATGCATAGCTTGCTCGGTCATATTGAATTGTGCCCAGGTCATTACTTTGAAGAAAAATGGACTAGGAAGGGGGCTCATTCAAAAAGGCTTTCCAAGCCCGAAAAACAACTCAAGCATAGTGATTTTCATTTTCTTTGTTGCATATATAAAATGCACAATGGGGGGAACCAAATGTGCAGTTAACAAACCGTGCTATACAATATTGTTGATGTAGAATGAAATTTAGAAATCTATCTTGTTTAAAAAAATATATGTATATATATGTTTTGTTTAACATTTTATAAATTGTTCAATTGATTGTTAGTTGATAGCCTATATATCACCACAAAGGCACTAGACTCCTTGTCGATTTAAGGGTATCAAGTAAATGCAGTTGAGGATATTCGATACCCTTTTCCTTACACTAGATTTATTGTGTTTTGTGGATCTAACATGTGTGCTCGCTTTTTGTCTTATTTTCATCTAAATGTATAATAAGCCTACATTGAACATTTTAGGGATGCACGCATCGTGTGTGGGCTCAAAATAAATGAAACAATCGTTGCTATCATTCGATGCTAATTCCTTTGACGTACTGAAAAGTGTAAAGCTACGATAAGATAAATACATTCTTGTCTTCCTCTAGCCGTGTGCAAACTGCAGATATTAAAATTCACGGCAATACCCTGCCAGGCAACCGCACAAGCTACAATGGAATTGAAATTAATTCAGTGAACTCCGGATGAACTCCAATAGGGACATGTTCTCTAATACAATTATTCACCACTTATGCACTTATTTGTTTGGCAAAATACCGAACAACCAGAATTATATCATCCTAAACTCTACCATTAGGCCAAATGTTTCTGTCAATAACGAAATTATTTATTTACTGAATTATCCATTTTCTCGTTTGTCCCCTCTCTTTTCTCCACCGAACATTAAGCATATCTCAATAATGTACGTCCAAAAGTCACCAATTCAACTTCTCGACGTTGATAAAGAGGTTTACGTAAAGAAAAATGGAGGCCTATTTGTTGATGAATTTGCTGAAGAGTAGTGTTTTAGGGTTCCAAATGGCAACCAGATTGCATGATATAGCCTTATTCCAGGTATGCAGCTTTGATATTCTTACTTGGGAAAGTTGTCACCATGTGGACAAAACGTTGTCTAAACATCCCTTTTCTGCCAACCACTATCCTTTACCCATCCCTTTCACAGTGAAATGAAAACTGTTGTTCTCCTCAGGGTGGGGGCACGGGATGTTTTCCTTGTATTTTCACTGTTTTACTGCAGTGCTTTGTGGAAGTGACAAATTGGCATTTTCAACAGAGGGTGATTTCCTTCTTTTGAGTATTGAAATGATGTGCATTGCAACACGTCTTTAGTAGCCTACAGACTTTGTTGTGTTTCAAAAAAAATGTTACAGGGTTTACAAAATACATTCTCATAAAATAGACGTAAACAAAAACAATCCAACACATTTGTGAGGGGAAAACCATCATATGCAATTGTAGCGTCTAGAAATAGAATGAACCTGCTCCATAATGATTCCAGCCGTAACCTAATTTGAATATGCTTAGAGTTAGTCTGGAGACCATTGGCGAAGGATAGGAATAAACAGACATATTTTAAAACAGTTTTTTTTACATCCATTTTTTACATCAATTTTTTACATCCCAGTATAAGTGTACGCTTAACCTTATTTAGGATGCCTTAAAGACTCATTTTTCAAGATGTTGGTTCTGTCTCCGTGCACATTATTTTTAAGCGGAAAATCAGATAAGGTGAGTCATTTTGAAGATGGTAAGCAAGATAAAGATGGTTTTTTTTTTGACGGCGTTATGCTGATAAGCACAGGGAGAGGAAGGGATGTCTCTGGGGTTCACCACCGCAGGTAGCATACAGGGATTTAAGATGTTTCAATACATTCGAGTTTAACACAACTTGTATTATTAGGCCTATACTATAGACTATTGCCTTTATAGTTGAACCTCCGCCGTGGCAGTAACACTAGCACCATCATTCTTTACTGCACATCACTACTGCCAGCTGCTAATAATAATTGCAATAATAAAACAATAATAGTTGTAGTTGTTGTAGTCGTGGAAGAGTATAATTAATAACAATAAAGTAAATCATTCATTTTAGTTTGTCCTCTCCCATGTTATTTAAACAGACAAGAAGTGTCCTCATACAGGCCAATTCGCTAAATGTCTGACACTAAAATAACGCAACAAAAACGGAAATATATAGCCTAGTGTCAACGAATAGTGCTTAATTGATAGGCCTATCATTATTTTGATTATCCAGTGCTGGAAAGGGGAAAACTATATCATTATAGGCCTATGTTTTGAGGTTTTTAAACACACACACACACACACACACACACACACCACTAAGATTGAAGCACACATGTAGCGTAACATTTAATTGCAATATGATGAAGAGACGTGAGCTATTTTAGAGTAAATTATCAAAATTCCTCATCGTGCAGTTTATGTATGGGCAGTTTACTCTCGTTCTCTTCGTAATGCTTCTGTTTAAAATAAATACAATTTTATTGCACGAGCCATCAGATATTTCCCGCTGTCCCTGTGACAGGACATTTGGGGAGAGCTAACACCTGTAATATGCGTGAGAGACCCCCAATGTCACCAAATCTTTCCGTTTCTTCCCTCAATTTAAGCGTCCATTTTTCTCTCCATCGCGCGCTGGGGGTTGCTTTGTTACCACGAAGGTCAGCCCTTCACCTCTCCCTCTCCTCTCCCTATAATTTCTCTCATCTCCGTAGCCCCCTCCCTCGTGCCTCCTTCTCTCTTTTCCCTCCCTCTCCTCTCCCACTTTGCCATTGACACCCAGCAATTGGTCTAGAATACAGAGTCGACAAGCTGACGGCAGAGTCACGCACGACGTAAACTTTTGACCCCTCAACTGTTTGACCCCATGCAGCTATACAACCAATCGACCAATACTGGATTCACCTTCCTTTATTAGCTTCAGTGGAGAAGAGAAAGACTGGGAGTGTACGATGCTAACTCTCTAATCTCAGAGCTGCTTTTAGCAGACGCTGCTGGATTATTTTCTGGTTGCCTTTCGTGTAGTTAACAAAGCAACGAAAAACAGGGAGATAGACAGTCCAACGTGAATTGTTTGTCATGTGCGCCTGGCTGTATTTTAGTAAGGCTGTTTCGACTCGTGGTCTCCACTTTGTGGAATCAAAGTACAATTTTACGTAGTTGAGAGGGCTATTTTAGTCAAGAACAGTGTTTAGGTTATCGACTGTTATGTTTCAAATGGTCGAAGCGCTAGGTGGATGGAAGATAAGCGGGTTTACAACTCTCTCTTGTGGCTATGAACTTGGTCTAAAGCGGGCTCTGCTGGCGACGGGAGAGAGTTGCATTTAAAGGGAATATTTCTTTGCACAGATCTAATTGTGTAAACATGACTACATGGGAAGACGTTCAGCTTTTTGTGTTGGTGGAGAAATACTTTTAGGTTTAAGGCCTACTCCAGAAAATGTTTAGCCTGATAAAGGTATGCACCATGAGTAAAATTGAGAGAGAAATAGGACACAAAACATATTTCGTTGTATAGATATTTGTGAAAATAGGTAGGCCTACTTAGTGGTGTATGGTTGGATCATGTTAAAGTGGTTTTTGAGGATGAATAAGATCACCAAAGTTAACTAAACTTTTTTTGGGGGAAATACAAATGCTTTGTAATGCTAACATCAATTGGTAAGTGTTAGATTCGATATGAAACAGTCAGCTTCTTTCACACATGACATTTTGATCAGCAATGGCCCAGTTTCATTGTTAAACTTTTGTTATTATTATTATTATTGTGTAGATAGAATTGAAAGACGCAAACCATTAACAACTAGTTTAGAAGTGTAGGAAATGTTAAGAATCTGCAATGTGAAAAATAAATCACATACATAGGCCTACATAATAATTTGAAAAGTTGCAAAAATATAAATAGCTGTTTCTGGAATGAAGGGAATATGTTGAAGTAATGAAATGATGTACAGATTCCCTTTCCTCCAGTAATCACTCAACGTAAACATGCATGGAATTCACATCTAATATAGGTGATATACAACTTCAAATATTTGCAGGAGGGTGATCCCCTTATCATAAATCTTAGCGAATTTTAACAAGGAATTGGCATTATCAAGTTCTTATCTCAACGCAAGGAATATCAGATTTGTTGTAGTATTCAGCGCGTTTCCGTTGAAATCCTCTCTCAAAGGTGGACACTACATGGGCCACGTGCAGGACACATTTAGGATATGTTCGTTGCCTTTACCCCCCCCCCCCCCCCTTTCACATTGAGAATCGGATACAGAAGCGGGTAAACAATAAGTAAATAAAAACAACTTTGTTAATTAATTTTCCCCCTGTCGGTGGGTAAACACGGCACGTGGCTGCGCTTGATGGGCTTGCTGTATTGTGGTTGCGCCTGCGCACTCAGATAGAGCTCGCTTTGCATCGCTCGTCTGCTGACCTCGCGGTGACACCCTATGCATTATGGATGAGATATGCGCCCAGATTACCCCTATCAATATGCAAAACACATTACGCTGTTGAAATGGCAATTTAAACGTTCGAAATTGTGGCGTTCGAATGTTCCAGGTCCTCCATCGAAAAGACCGGAAAGATTTTGAGGTTTTTGTGATACAAAATAACCGTAGAGACCCAGACAAAAGGGAAAGTCGTGTTCATATTGTACACAAGCAACAGCAACTCCAAATTGCATTAACAAGTTTGTCATAATTCAAGATGATTTAGGTCAGTCATGTTATCTTCAAACTCAAATTAAATTGGCTATATACAGGTCTCAAATTGAAAGCACTGAATAAGACCAAGACTTGTAACACACATTTTATCATTTATGTTAAAACCACCATACAGTTTTTCAGACCCATTTACGCATACGCTTCTCTCTGCTCTCTCGTGTTGTGCCAACACATCACCAAAACACACCCCACACCCACACGTAAAAGCACACACACCTTGCAATGAAAAAGCTGTCGCCTAGTTACTCACCCAACACATCTACAAACTTGTATGCTCGTGCTAAGCCTCTGACTGTCAAAAACTACATAAACGGGAAACAGATGATGAAAAAACAAAGTGCTCGACTTCGTGGGGGTCTAGGCCGGTGAACCCGTTGGACAACTTTGAAGAGGTAAAAATTCATGTCGCACACTACTTCTGTGACGGGCTGAGGCCTCTGGCCAGAGCCCTTCCGAATGTAGGCTATCACTATCAAAAGGCAGCCGATGAAAAATGAAATGGAAGCCCTAACCTCGCCTCCCAACCAGAGTTTCGCCTTCCTGTTTACTGGCTGGAACTTCCTCACTCTGTTACGCGCTCACACACACACACACACACACACCGGAACGAGCCAAGAGTAAATCACACCGGAAACGCAATAATTAAAAAAATAAATAAATAGGACGCTGTAGGAATCAATGTAAAAAAAACAACAACATGTACTAGGCCTAAAATCCCACTGGACAATATTGGGTTCTCAAATTGTCTACCGTATGGGACGCTTCCCATCAGCTGAACATATGATTTGAATAATTCTATTGTGTTGTTGATTTGATAATATTTGGGAAAAGCGAAAGTGCAATTAAATGTAGTCTCAGTGGAAAATAATCTGATATTTACGCATAAAACGTTAACCTCATTGGCAATTGTTATTGTGATATAGTTATTATTGTGAAACTAAACATTAATAACGTGTTCACATCTGTCTTGCTCATATTCGTCCTATGAATAGAAGTTTAAATAGGTCTCATGAAGAAGCCCGTAGTGGATTTTCCATTTTCTGAATATCAAATGCAAAAGTTGCCATTAGAAATATTAAAACTCGTATCCTTGTTAATTAATTTTGGCCTGTCATGAATATGAACAATGCTAAACAAACCTGTTGATTCTGAATAACTTTTATGGTAAATATTCCAGTGTGTAAAGTAGTTTTTTCCTAATATGTGGCATTATAATACTCACAACTCTCCTTACAAACACGAACTGTTCAAACGGTTGAAAATACTTGGGGCCAGTCGTCCCCATATTGAAAACACATTGGGATAGATCTGAGAGAAAATAATTAATGACAGTTGGATATCTGGAGACGAGTTCTGAGGAACTTCCGAAATAAAAATCACTCCCTATTAGCAGCCGTTTATTCGCTAGCCTATCTCTGTTGCGGACGCCCGCTGCTTTGGGTAGACTACATAGTTATTAATTGTTAAAATAAGGACGTCTGTATCCTCTGTTTTTTGATCGACAGTAACTGCCAGAGATTCCACGATAAAGATCTTTACACAAGGACATGTAATGATTTAGAGTTTAAAGTTTACAACTGAGTTCAACTACATTTGGTCTCAAATGTAAGTGTCGCGTTGACACAACTATTAAACAATTTACATGAGGGATTTAATCACACGTCATACAGAGGTGCAATTTCCATGGTATTGGATATATCTCAAGGATTTTAATTCAAGTCTTTGTTCCTCGAAATTGTCCTGCCTACATGGAGATTTTGATACAGGGGTCGAATGTGAATGTTCGTATCCAGTTTTGTTATTCACACCCTCCCTGCTTGAAAATACTTGGGCAGGGTACAAACAAAGATTTGCTTGTACCTCCAGGACGCATATCATTATAGTGTGTGTGTGAGTTCGTGTGTGTGTGTGTGGTCTTTCTATGAAAAATCATGGAATTTAGCATTTGGCATAGCGCACTTTGGTGACATTTTCTGATTGTTGGTGTTGATATCCATTCCATACACTAAACCAGTGTGGGTAAAGGTAATCTATTGCCCACTGGATAATCACAATAGCATATCTGATTCTCAAATCAGACAGGTGGAAACAATGTAGAACCAAAATCACGCATACCACGCTCATATTCATAATCACTTTGAACTTGTTTTTTTTTCTGATCACAGCTCTATACTGTGTAAGGACCCATCGTCATGACCGTCGAGTAGCCTTTGCTGCAATCTGTTTGTTGCTGAAGCAACTCCACTCCAGGTTACCAAGCACCTTAACGCTTTAGCATAAAACAAATATATATATATACATTATGAGATTATTGACAAGAAATGTTCAATCATTTTGAATATCTAATCACAATACTTCCAAATCAAGATGTCAAAAGTGTGTACTACAACAAAACTTTATTTCATAGATGCAAAATGACAATAGAAAACGACAGGCTATATGTCTAAGTAACTTCCCTCGACAGTTGAGTCTACATGAATTCCCTCGGAGGCGGAAGTCACGGGTTGTGTAGTTACATCCACAAATACACAATTAAAGCATATAAACAAGCACACATAAACACATGTATCTACGACGCCTGTATCACATGTCCCCACACATAACAGATAGGCCTAACTAAAATACCCGAAATATAGGAAGGTCCAGAGACTCATATTATCATAGTATCATAGTATCATATTAATACCGCTGTTGAGAGTAAAATAAATGACACAGTAAGTACAAACGAAGCCTTCCCTCTCCTTCCTCCCTTGCCCCTAGGCCTAGCCACCAGCCAAATAAGCCTTAAAACTGGACTTACTGTGCAGTTGGTGCAGTCATACAGTCCACGGATTACATGTCTGCCTTGAAATGGTTCGAACTGGAGCGCAGACATTGTGTGAACCAGACAAGGGCATTGCAGTGGCCTACTACATAGCTCTTGTCTAACTACTGACCCTTTAGAATCCCTCCGAAGCAGTTAAACCGCCACTTGCATTCTAGAATGTGAAATATATATTGTCAACTCCCCAAAACCATAAAACTAACTTTATGGACCCCACGTGACTTTTGAGAGCCAGTAAGGGGTATCTGTCCGTGGCCTGGGCGATTTTTACGGTCTAACTTCAAGATAAAACCCTCATCCGTTTGACATGTAAATGTCATAGCTTCTTTTTGTATAGTTTGGCCAAAGGGGAAAGCAAATTTTCAAAACGCAATTGGCCAGGCAGCGCCGTGCAGATGGGGATTTTTGGCAGGACCTTTACTCGGCTCTAAAACAGTAGCGTAGGACCAGAAAGAACGGTTGAGGACCCGCCGGTAAGTTTGAAAGTTCAGTGCTTGTTTACTGAAAGTGAGACATAAACTAATTTGTACAGGAGGGGCACCGTTTAACAGTGAGGAAATCATTACAGAAAAGTGCCCAATTCGTTAATGTTTTGGATGTCAAAGTTTGTCAACAAGGGATGGGCCAAGAGTGTGTGCTCGGTGTGTATTTTAGTTGAGTTTCAGTAGTTTTGCCGCTTTGATTGTCACATGTCCCTTTGGTTGCAGTAAAAAATGGAAATGACTGCAGTAGTGGCTATGTCCTTGTGCGTAATGCCGTGACTGCGATTGTTCCATTTAAGATGTAACTTGGGCCTATCATTTGTCCGAATGCATTTGTGGAAGACTTAGACATATTCCCGAAGTATTTTGATACTGTTTTGAGACGAATTGACAGCTGATGTCGTACAAAGAAGGATATACGTCTACCAGGTTTGGACAGTGGGTACACGAGGTTCTGGGAGTTTGATGCGTGTTTGACCCCAGGTGGGTCGTTTGTGGGGTAGGGGCAGGGGGTACAGAATTACAAGCAGTGTGCTCGAGGAGTTTGGTCTGAGTATGAGGAACTTTATTTTGTACTCCAATGTAAGCTACAAACAAATACAAAAAGCTTATTGGCAAAATGCTTACAGGCAGTCCGACATGACAATTGTCATTTTCCCCCACGCACTTGTCATTCACTCTGCCCAATACAAATAGCCAATTGGTCACATTAAAAATGTCTAATATATACATCCTTTCTGGAACATAAGCATGATCCAATAATAGACAATTACATTTTGAATATAACTATACAAACGTATGAACGGATACAGGAATTCTAGTCAATATTTTTTTATACAGGTTTCCTTTTTTTCAAAAAATAAATGGGTAATTTAAACACATGACAAAATCCAAAGATATGATTCAAACAATGGTATGAAAACATGAAGATCACCATATATAACACACCGAGACTCATGCTAAAGCAATACAGGGGCCTGTTTAATATAGCTTAAGAACTTCATATTTGGGCAGAGGAGTCTCTAAAGCTGTAAACTCAAAAGTATATTCGTTATAGTTTGTTAATAAGTTATAACAATTAAGAGCTCACATGCCAGCTTTCAAGAAAGCAGTAACATAGCACTTGACACGTAAACGATATTTATAACAATTACAACGGGCGGCATTGATAGCTATTTTTCTTTTTTTCCCCTCCAAACAATACTCACTGTTGTATTAAAAAGACAACAACATATGAACATGAACTGTTTTTTATAGAAGCAGTACAACAGTAGAAGATAAGTTGCCCTAAAACATCAACAACATGCCAAAAGATGCCGCGTTGTACAGTACTCAGTTATTGTGTTTTTAAAAACTATTTTGAATGTGTGTATTCTTTTCACCCCACGTAGTGTATTATTTACTTGCGTGACGTCTATGGCTGGAAAGCGTTACCTGCAGTAGCCAGACTCATGCTCTTCAGTTTATTGTCCTTTTTCCATTTCATTCTTCGGTTTTGGAACCAGATCTTAATTTGCCGTTCTGAGAGGCACAGCGCGTGGGCTATCTCTATTCTCCTCCTCCGGGTAAGGTACCTATTGAAATGGAACTCCTTTTCCAGCTCTAGCGTCTGATAGCGAGTGTATGCTGTTCGGGCCCTTTTGCCGTCTGGTCCAGTCATATCTGAATAGCATGGACAAAACGCAAGGGGATAAACATTAGCTAGAAATGACCACCAAAAGCATCACAGAAGCAAAATACTGAATAACTTTGGCCAGCACGCGTTTGTAAACACAACACACGACCAAGACCAACGATATAGGCTACGGCTATCAATGCACATAAAACTACGCCAAATGCTGTTATACGCCTCATCCGGCTGTATTGGGGTATTTTTGTGTCTTTTTTTAGGCTATCAATGCATTCCTTTCACTGGGCATTTATTCCCCACTACAAAGAACATGCTTGGTTAAAACATTAGTAATTTATTTTCCTGAATAGCCACTGTCCTCAACACATCCCCCAACTTATCGCACTCTTCTTTTCTCCACTAGCTTTCTCCATTCTCCACATTTTATTGCCGTTTTTCTCCCACCCTGCAGTAATAAAGTTCCCACACGTAATAAAACTTAACTTTTCAAAGGAACAACAACTTTTAAGTCTTCCTGCCGTTTTGCCTTCTCTCTCTCTCTCTCACCCCGTTCCATTCTCTAGACCACGGTTTGCGAGGCTTACCCTCTTGACAGATTTATGGCGCTTTTGTGGAATTTACTCAAATAAAGGCACCATCGGGAGCAACAGAGGAAACGCTAACGAATAAAGCGAACACACAAAACACAACCTTTCTGATATCAAAATAAGTCAAGATAGACATCACGTAAGGCTATATACCATGGCTAATGTGCAGTTTCCGCATCCAAGGGAATATCTGTGGTGCTTGGCCATCGCTCGATGCCGTGGTGGTGGAGGTAGCTGTGGACTCTTGCTTCTGCTGCGTCCGGGCGGCGGTGTTGCCGCTGGCTCTATGGGTGCCCTCCTCGGTCTCGGAGGAAGCGCTCGCCTCGTCTATTTCAGTGAAATGTGTGGTGTTGGTGAGGTTACTTCCCGTCGTGCAGGCGCTCTGGTCGGAAAGGGGCGAGGAGCATTTGGGTCCCAGGCTCTCGCTGTTGGAGCACGGCAGCGGCTCCGGGGACGCAAGCGAGCAGCTTGACGGCTGCCTGAACCGCGTCTCCGGAGCGGGAGACTGGAAACCCCGGGAGTTATCCCCAACAGCCCCAAAGTGGCCAGTATTGGATGAACGATTGACGGTCAGGTCCATGCCATTGTAGTTGTAGCCGTAAGAGCCCGAATGCATGGTGCTGGAGTCCCTGTACGAGGCGTTCATAGCGCTGCTGCTAGTTCCATAATTTAGTAACTGATAGTCGGGGCCATTTGGGTAGCGCCCTGAGAACGAGTTTACAAAGTAAGAGCTCATTTAGGTTGTTTTAGAGGGCTTGATTTGTAGATCTTGGTCGTTATAACGCTGTGCTTCACGATTTATGATGTATTAATGAATTATAGCAATGCACTGTACTTCGTTTTTGCTATGTATGCGGCCAAATATGGGGGTGGGGGTGCGTTTGAGAATCACGTGCTCTTGTTGACCAGTCGTAAATTCTCACTGATGACTTCAAGAGGTAATTCATGCTCTATGGTTACAAATGATGACGAGATTGGAGTCGTTAGACTCAAGTCAACGTGTGCCTCCCAATTGCAGGGTTGTGCTCGGTGTTGGCAGAGAGCGTCACCTACTGGGAATTTAATTTAATGCAGT
The DNA here is from genome assembly GCF_057628025.1 of Oncorhynchus mykiss. NCBI lineage: Eukaryota > Metazoa > Chordata > Actinopteri > Salmoniformes > Salmonidae > Oncorhynchus > Oncorhynchus mykiss. The sequence continues at coordinate 43,255,353 of NC_143034.1, forward strand.
AAAGAAGGATTTAGGAGAATGAGTTTTAGTTAGGATCTAGGTCTCTTTTCGGAAAGAATAAAAATGATTTGTTCCCCCATAACTTTCTTTTGTTGGATGTTGGGATTGCAGTATTATTTTGCGTCTTTACTAACCTTTTCTGTGGGAGAAAAAGTGGGCTCATTGCAATAAATGCACCATTAATAACTGAATATTGATACAGTAGAGAAACACACACACTACAGCTAATAACGTTAATAGCTATGATGGCGAGTCCTGTTCGTTCTACCATGCCCAGGGGAAGTTTCTCGTAAGATTTGAGTCACACTGGCTCTCCGTCATATATCATCATTAATTATAATAATGATAATACCTGGTAGATATTGAACACTATGATATTAGTCATATTAATTTCTAATTATTTTTTGTATTATTAATATGAGGTTACGAGACTATTTTTAGGAAGTCTGAAAGGTTTGTATGTAGAATATAGCGTACAATAGGTCTCGACTCGAACGCGAATAGTAAACCCTCAGTCCAAGGTAATGGCACACCTGCTAGTGTGTCTTACACGTAAGTAAAATGTCGTCGGGGAGTAGGCCTAGCCGTGAAAGGAAATCAACGTGTTGTTTCGACGTCACACAATTTCTCTTTGTATTCTACGCTCTTTTCTGAGGCACCATTCATGCAAAGTCATTGACTGGAAACGTGTTGCTGTTCACAAGAGGAATGCGAAGTCATGATCTACGGTAACGATTGATTTATGGTTTGTTGATTGAAAGGCGCAAGTTATTTCATGTAGGCTATGTGTACCATGATATGTAACCCCCCCCCCCCCCCCCCTATACAGAACATACTTGTGTGCTTACATAAAGACCGGAAAATGATAGTTGAAATAGTCCAGACTATCTCCAAGGGGAGACACAGATTGATACGTATGCATTCTACGTATCCACATATCACACATGAGGCTATTCTGTGTGTGTGTGTATACGTGTGTGTGCTACTTCTGTAACATGAAGCCTGGAGAATATCAGTCTACTCCAAGCAATAAACACTTCTATACATTTAGCTGTAGTTCACAAGTATGTATGGGGCTCCCGAGTGGCGCAGCGGTCTAAAGGCACTGCATCTCAGTGCTAGAGGCGTCGCTACAGACACCCTGGTTCGATTCCAGGCTGTATCACATCCAGCCGTGATTGGGAGTCCCATAGGGCGGCGCACAATTGGCCCATCGTCGTCCGGGTTTGACCGGTGTAGGCCGTCATTGTAAATAAGAATTTGTTCTAAACTGACTTGCCTAGTTGAATAAATTTTACATTAAATAAAACAAGTATCCCCATATGTATTTGTGCGGTTTAACTCCAAACGACAACACTGTTACTTTATGTGTCATGTACACTGGGGAGGTTGTCGGATGACAATTTCCAGATAATTTGTGTGTAATTATCTACTAGGGAATACCAGGCCCGAGGGTTCTATTGCATATGAAATGTCACACTGATGGTACCTGGAAAGGGAACGTGACCATTGAGAGACATGGGGTCGTGGATTGGACACTTGAGTGTTTGGGTGAGTCTCTGGGCGGACAGGTCAACTTTCCATCCCACCCATTAATTCAATCAGCCTCGCAAAGTTTGCTGTCACTGTTTGGGCCGTAAGTATTTCACTAGCCTTGGACAAACTTACATTCGTGTGTTTCATACACCTGTGAAAGAGCAAACCTTGGTTTATGACCAAGTCAGTGTTTGCTCATACCTTTATAACTGCAACAGATGGACGGTGCTCGCTTTTTTTTATGCAGGGCCAAATGGTAGACAGTTCATTAAAATACGTTTTCAAAGAGAGAAATGGTAGCTTTCCTGTGATTTGCTGTTTCAAATACTTATCCACAAGTTTTGTTCTGGACATAATTGTGAATTATATAGGCCTAGGCCTATTTCACTTCCTGAGCCAAATGTGTTCTAGCCTACTTACTGTAAATGGCGTTCTAAGCAGGTGACAAAATCACAAAGACCTATAAAGTATGCTCGCGCAGACCGTGCAAGACAGGTTTAATAATTATTACATTTTATTGAAGGATTTCGTAAGTAGATACCTATTTGTGACAAAACCACAAACATAAACCACGTATAAAATCCATAAAATATAAACTTTTGACCCAGTCTTTTGGTAGTTTTGAATTATCAGTAGATCAGTTTGTTCTCCCCATGAAACTATACAAGTCAACAAAACAACTAGATAAGGCTGGGTATTTAACTTACAAAAGAAATACATTCATTCACCATACAATGAGAATTTCATTTTATTTCTATACAGTTTAAATATGAACACGAATATGACATATATTTCAAATAGTTTCGTTATACATGGCCATTTTTTGGGGGGGGGGGCATCCTAAATCAAGAGGCAAGTGCACAAAAAAAACCTGCCATTCGGGTACCCGAATTGTGATTTTTTTTTAAAGAAACATAAAATGACAATAAAAAAATAGACAGTTAAGTGAACTTCTGGAATGCTACAACAAATTTAACAAACACAACTTCACCGGCGGGAACTTTGGGCATATGAAAGTAGTATCTTCATATTTGTAGGATATTCGAAGATGGTGCCATAAGCCATTTTATGCGTTTTTTTTGTGTCTTCTTCTTTTCTTTACTCTGACCTCTTCTCTTCCTCCTCCTCTCCGCTGGTCTGAGAAGAGTTGATCAGTTTATTCTCTTTTTTCCACTTCATCCTTCGGTTCTGGAACCAAATTTTGATCTGGCGTTCTGTTAGGCACAGTGCGTGCGCGATCTCGATACGGCGCCTACGGGTAAGGTACCTGTTAAAATGAAACTCTTTCTCCAGCTCGAGCGTCTGGTAGCGGGTGTACGTCTGACGACCCCTTCGACCAGGGTTACCGAAGGTCCCTGTCAAAAGAAAGGGAAGAGAGAGTCAAACATTTTGTGTTTATAGGACTGATATAATAAGGCTATGTCCGAGGAGAAAGAGCTCAGGGCGAATAGCATGACTGGAACTCGTGAGCTTTTGCTGAAGATTCACGCATTACTGGTAGTAGACGTGTCGTGTAGAGTAGCAAAAAATGATATAATTTATATAGTCCTGGAAGCTGCCCTTAAATTAGTTCGTAAAAGTGTTGTTTACATCATATGGCATAGGGTCATGTAAATACTTTTATAATATGCACGATATTTGAATCGTGCATGTGTGTTTTTTTTGCGTCAAACAATGAGCGCCAGCCTTACAAATAAGCAACTGAAATATCATGTCTATTTCCTGTTGTTTTTTTCCCCACACATACAAAAAGATAAGCTATTCAGAGAGGGGATGTTCGTTTTGGCAAGTTTAATAACAACGTATTTTATCTTCATAAACACATTCTAGCCTACAGTAGGGGGCAAACCATGGCGCATCCTAACATTAAAGAACAAGAAGCTCTATATTGACCATCATAATTCTAAGCATTCACTAATTTACCCACACTGCTTCTAGCAAGTCACACACAGCTTCCGCTTAGAGACGCAAAACAATAAAAAGTCTATATAGAAGAAGACAATCAACGTTCGGATTATGGAGGGTGTACTTAAAGTTATCATAATTCAAATATTAGGATATCCAACAGTCAATGAAGTGTAGCTCTGTCTCACTGTCTATTAAGAGTTTTATTTTAGCAATTTTGTTGTTGTCGAAACGGAATTCCTCGAATGGAATTTATGGCGCTAATTTATTCCTCTATTGTTGTGTAGTGTGCTTCCCTATCATATTTCATGTCTCGGACATCATTTCTAACTGTAACCCATAGCACAGACATGTATTTGCCTTGTGATACATTTTGAACTTTTGTGATAGTGAGGGTCTTTTTGTGGTGACGAACTGAGCACTAATAGCTGGAACCCTGTCAGAATAACAATGCGAGCCATTTTGTGATAAGAGCCCATCTTTGTTGGAACTGCTGCTCCATTGTTGCCAATGATGTGTTCGTGTGCCGTGCGATTTTAATCTACAACGTGAATAATGTCAGCCTTGAAGCGATAGGAACCATAAGAATACCAGTTTATGAGGAGACTTTTTTTTTTTACTTATGGAGGACGCAAATGTGTCAATTTAATTTTTTTAAGACACAACCAGAGAGACAATATTCCCCACGGTATGCTCTTCCGGCGCTGTACAGTGCAGCTGCAGGTCACATGTAATAGGCAAGCTCTATGTATCAGCCTAGACAGGCAAAAACCAAAACAAACCGTAAGAAAAAACAAATGACATGACAATGTGTACTCACCGTTACACGAGTTCATCCTCTGCATCCACGGATAAACGGGCGTCGAGGGCTTCTGGTCCTCGCTGTCCCCGAATATGCTTTTATTTTGCCCCGAGCAGTCCGTCTTGCGATGGTCTTGGCTCAGGACGAGCGAATGTTCCTCTATACTGGCGAGGGTGCAGGCGGGGTCCTTTTCCCTGTAAAAGCTGGCTGCTGCGTAGTCGCATGCACCGGCGGCGCTGGCCCGGCCATAGGCACCGCTCGCCTGCTGGTAATATGAGGATGGGTACGCCTTGTCTTGAACGCTGGTAGCGCCATAGGCAGCACCGGGATAGTGTCTTAAAGGATCAGTGTATCCGGAGGAGTATAACGGTATCTGTCCCAAGAAAGACTCTTGTCCTCCAGGCAGAGTCACTGGAAAAGTTGAGTTTACAAAATAGGAACTCATTGGGAGGGTACAGGTTCTTTTCCTTGGTTTATGATTTGTTGTGTTTTATAGTCCAAGTGGTTTAGCTATTAGTAGTTTATCGGAGATTGGGTTTTAGTTGAGGGGGGGCGCTGGGTGGCGACGTGCCAGTGCGGGACAGAGGGAAACCGTACCATCTGACCAGGCGCTGACCAATAGCGTGCGTCAGTGCCTGCAAAATAGCACCCTGGAGGGGGGGCTGTGATTGCATGCGTCGGGGGACCCCAGCGCAAACTAGAGAGCAGGCGTTTTTTCTCTCGCTTCTCTTTCGCCTTTCTCTCCTTCCAATGAGATTGCACAATACGAATCACACTGGAATTTTAAAGTGGTAAATTGAATACATCGACACTTCTCCCCCTTCTATTTGTTATTTGGCGAGCCCATATACAGTAAAGACCCTATTCACTCAAGACAACAAATATAACCCTTCAAAGAATCATCACATTAAAAAGGACTTCAAGACGTAAATCAAATAGAGACGCACCAATGGGGGTTTGAGTTATCTTCTGCATTTGAAATATTTTGTGTTTATATTTTTAGAGGTCTGATTTATTCGCTCAGTACAGTAGATATGTGATGAGATATGTCTTCTCCCTTCTTACAGCACATTATCATCCCCATTATTTTCATAGCGATTTCCATCCGGGCATTTGACAATATACCTAATGTATATTTCAACATGCACGTGCTTATTAGATTTATTGGAATATATTGGAATATTCAGTATTACAACAGTTGCCTTCACTAAACAATACTCTTATATTAGTTGAACATGATACAATATTTTGAAAGCCCTGGCTTTTATAAATGTTTGTTGAACGGCTCTGGCCTACGTTGCGGTATCATACACGTTCCTTATTACCGCATTTGTCTAGTCTGAGTGTGTGTTTACATGCATGCTGCCCTGACCACATTTCATGCACCGGTTTTTATTTCAGAATTATTGACTGGGAAGGTCATTACGCTTTGTAAGGCTTTAAATGTTTCACTGACTTATCTACCACGAGTCAAGTCAGGTCTGGATCTGTTTTTCATTTACAAATGGCATTTACAAAATCATAAATTAGCCAGTCCCATAAATAAGTCCGGTCCTCACACAAGTGTTGTCTGTCCAGTAGCGCCGGCAGTCTGTGTATTTTTACTTTCAGTTTGGTTCCCTTTCAAACCAGGACACAGAGCTTCCTTTGGTTTGGCTTAGTTTTGTGTGAACGGAAAACGTCCATTGTGTGACCATTTCTTAATAAAGTACACAGAGAAATGGGCCAGTCTAAGTCTCGGTTAATAATTCATGAATAATAACTACCATCATAAGTCAATTTGATTCAGTCTCAACTAAGCAAATTTAACATAATGATCTGATGATATGGGGCTATTGTTGTGTAAAAACGAACTTTAATGTCTGTTCCTCTGAACCAATTCTCATTTAGCTTTTTGTCTCGTTTCAGGTTTCCTGACAACTTTACGAACAGCAAGGTAAAGCCGGCTGAAGTTCTCTGACTTGATAACTTTTGTGGACAAAACTGCACTGCAGAAAAGTTGTCCACAAATTGCATGGGAAGCAACACACTGGATACCAATTCTGTTAAAATTACACAATATCTATGGACTATGACCGGAAATCCCAGCGAAGATGAGTCTGACTGTATGGAGAAAAAGTGATGATTTGTTTATACAGACCAGGGAGGAAACACGCGCCTGTCACTTTTTGTCATGTGTCACGGAACTACCTCATAGACCCCCCCCCCGAGTTCCGCATGACATACGCATATTTGTAAGTATGTGCTCTTTTCATGATCCTGCATTGTTCTGTATATTTGTTTATTTGCTACTGTGAATAAAATGTGTTTCACGCGCAGCATTTTGATGGCGATAATTGACTTACACGTATATTTTGCACGATTAAACATATCACTAATGTGTTCTACTAAGTTCATAACTGCGTATAATGTAAAAATGCCAATTTTGTTGATTCTATCTTTTCATTGGCCTATCTGTAATCTTGGTGATGTTGTAGGCCTTTCATAAAAATATAAGAAAGTTGTAAACGAGTTGTGGTGTCTTGTGTTTTGTAGTTGCTTGTTTTATTTCACTGGGGAAAGTGTTTTAGTGTTTTATGATTTTATCGGGGCTTGTAAATTCACAGACACGATTGGAATTGAAAACAAGTGGTGTTCATAAGTTATAACAAATGCCCCAGGCTTAGCTCTTACTTGACTGTAATTTTGTTTTAAGTGTTTATTATATACGTGCACTTAGCCTAACCATAATACAAGAAACAATTCAGAATTATGTAGAACAATTAGACTTTTCCAGACGGTTTAGTGCGCACCAGCGTGCGTAGCCTAATTTATTCGGTTATCGAAAAGCTTTTGACACTTGTTCGCCCCATTCTGCTACAGTTGTCATAAACAGTAATCCTAGTTTTAACCTTTTTGACTATTGAAAGTGATTACTGTGATTTAAATATTAAACGTTTTAGTCAATTGTATTATATTCAACCAAGGATATACCAGTCTTATGAATTGTCATTGCAAACACAACAACTCTTGAATTCTGAAGAATCTCCAGTTCTGTACAAGGCATTCTGCAAGTCTTCACATGGATGAAAGTGCGTGGAAATATCGAATTCAACGGAAGTAGATTGCCTATGTGAATGAGGCATACATTAAAGGAGACTATAACAACCAAGCTTTTCCGCACAGTTATTATATCAACATTGGCAAATATTGTTACCGTTGCCTATATAGGCCCATGCAGCATGGTGTGGTTTTAAATCGCGTTGTTACAACAGTGTTCTATCAAGTGAATAACTTGTGCTGGTTAATGAGATACAAGGCAGACCCTTCCTTACATATTTATTATTGTGCTCCAGAAAGTGACTAGTCCTTCACGGACTTTCAACTCTTGTGAAGTCACTAGACTGTTTACCTGATCAGCCTTCAGCCAAAAGCTTAGAACGCAGGTTACTCATTAAATAGTTCACAGCGTTAGTCTCATAGAATTGCATATAGGGTTAGTGTAGACCTAATTAGTCATTACTGTATTATGTAAAATACACACTTCATTTTCAAAGGGAAATGATTGTGTTGTTTGTTGTATCACGGGCTATACAACAGTCGATGGTAATAAACCTGTAAAATTAAATTTGACATTAAAACTAAATTAGCCTGTTCAATGTAGCACACACACACGCGCACACGCACACGCGCAAGTTTGCACGCTGCACGCATGCACGCACCAACAAACAAACGCATTCATGTACCCACACACACACATACACACGGTGTGAAAACATGTCTTGCGGTGTTTACAAATGACTGCCTTGAGTGTGCGACCCCACTAAACCAAATGAAAACAGTGACCAAGGACAAATCCAGTATGCTTCCAACACACACACACACCCTACCCTTTATCCACAACCAGTCTCACTGTATCTCCACTTCAACACGACCCTCAGATTGCCAGATGACATTTATAGCACGGTTGTTTCCTTGGGGAGAGAGCACACAACACCAGAACATCATTTAATACACCAAATGACCAACTAAAGTCAGCCGCGTAATAACAGTGAAAGTTACATTGAGTGAATCCAGGTTGTCTCTAACACCCGGCCGCCACTACACGGTCCATTCACTGCACAATGTAATAACCTTGGAGCGGTCATCCGCTTACGTCTTGGAGAAGGGCTTTTTACAAGTGGGAGAAATGGGGGGGATGCACGAAATCGAGCCTTAAGGCTTGGGCTTCTGCGTGTGTGCCACAAATCTCTCCCAAACCCAGGCACATCAAAGCGCGGCAACAGCAGCTCGAGAATTTACAACCTCTGCATTCTTTTACGTTTCACTGCCACCGAGCCCAACCCGCCCCTTACAGCGTTCCTGTTATCTCCTGCCCCAGCCATGGCCTCGCCGCTTTGTTACACGCAATAATTCAGAAGAGGGACCAACAACACTGGAAAGATCACATATCGGTTTGTCAACAGCTCACGCACTTAGCGACAAACACATTTCCGCACAATCATAGGAGCAAAATACGTACGTTTCAACTGTATACTATTACGCACGAACACAGAGACATACAGAAATTCACACGCACACACACACATACACACCAGACAGAAGGCCCTGATTTCGGAGGCTTTTGGGCATTATGGAAAAATGGACGCTAGATGGCACCAAAGAGTTAGGAACGAGCAGAGTCTGCAGCGACCTGCGTCACTGCAAGATCAAATCAACTGGAATTACTGCAAAGCTACAAGACTGCCAAGGCGGCTTATCACATTTGGGAATTAAATCCAAAACAAAGCCTCTATCATCGTTAAGTGGAATAGGATATCTGTTTATGCACCAGGCTGCTATCCTTTATTTCCTGATAGTTATTGTATCTGCATGGACGAACTTATAAGATCGGCTCCCTATTTTGCTGACAATATGCCATACAATACAAAGTATACTATGCTATAACATAGTAAATGCATATTATAACATGTTGCAATTAAATACCATATCATTCAGTGGTTCTTTGTTTTTATCATGTCATTTGTTTTTTTGGATTTTAGTCTGTATTTTGCAGTACTGCTGAATAAACTCTGAATAAGGAATTGCTCTGTTGTTTGTTGGGATGTCAAATACTCAAGTGAGATGATAAAGAACATTGATTTTGATATTAGAAGTATTGTGATAAACTGTAGGCAGACAGACAGACAGACAGACAGACAGACAGACAGACAGACAGACAGACAGACAGACAGACAGTCAGACAGACAGACAGACAGACAGACAGACAGAGACAAACGGACACACAGACAGAGACAAACGGACACACAGACAGACAGACACACACACACAGAGAGATGCACACACACAAATGGATATACTTGCAGATAGATATATAGGTAGACAGACTGCCAGACCCTTGATACACAGCTAGAAGTGAATATAATCACTCACAATTACGCATTATATACGAACAATAATACCACCATTGATTATACATTGGGAAAAATAACGTTGGATGAGGATTGGCAAGCATGATTTGTGTCAGTATAATATATTAGTGGTAGTTGTAGTAGTGGTAGCCTATTATGGGATCATGATTATAGTGGTACATTAAAAATCACTTTTATAGTAGGCTACATTTGGTTTAAGGCACAGACAGACTGAAACATATATCATAAGTGCACTGTGGAAGCAGCCTTTATGGTGGGTGTGGGGGAACTTTTACTGACGAGGAGACAACAAATGGACACCTAAGGGTCTAGCGTCTAAAAAAAATACCAGATGATGGCACAGAAGGAGGAATGAAAGGGGAAATGAAGCAATAAAAGTGGGCGAGATCACCCCGCAGACACATACAAAAGAACATTCTCCACCGCACAGACGCACCAACTGTCCAGTAACCTGGAAGCGTCGCGTCGATGATCTGGAAGTGATACGCTACACCACTACTTGACAAGCCCTTGCGTAATGGAGGATTTAGAAAAAAAGACGGCCAGTCTCAATGCTATATTCAAAAGATAATCTGCTATCTCCACAAAACGGCATGTTGTTTGCCTCGTCTTGTTTGTTTCCACGGTTTAGGGACTCGTATGAGAGCAAAGGAATGTTGTATAGCCCCGTGCTTTTTGATTAAGGATTCCTCGTAAGAGGTTGCCCAAGACTGTACATCAGAAATTATATTTGCATAGGAGCCACTCTATCAAACCTCGCCCTCGCAGCCCGGACACGGGTATCCTTATACCACAAACACCCTCAGCCAACCACAAATGAGCATATCGAAATCGATATGTATTTCTCTAATATGACTCCGAACCAAATACAAATTCGTCATGCACACATAACAAGGTAAACATTTACAAGCACTTTCGAGTGACGACATCTTATACAAAGTCATCATATAATTTAATATTTACTAAAGGTTTATGCACACTTAAAATTTGAATATTTTCATTGGCGAGAGCAGCTATGATTGCGTTTTGCATAATTGTTTTCAAACTTTCTGTGAAACGAAACAGCGTGAGTGTAATGACAGACAAGCACGCCTTACCTTTGTTGATAATCCGTCACTAAATCCTTGGATAGCATCCGCGAGTCTCGCAGCTCGCCATACAGCATTCCTGTTGCCCCAGCTCCGTACCGCCATTAGCGCGCGAAGTCACCACTGTGGCTTTACAGGCCGCCTCCATACCGTTTAATTTACATTAGTCAACAGGACGGAAGCATCCAGTTATGAAAAATGAGACGAGACCCTCCGGTGTGTCCAGATCTCTCACAGTCAGTCACTCTCTCCATCGCAGCGGAAATCACAATCATAGTCGGCCACATTAGCATAGCGCAGGATGAGGAGGCAGGTCTTCCAGTTTCTCTGTAAACACTGCGCGGGACAAGGTTATTTTTTTTAACTTCAACTTGCGATTAAAGAGCCTAGAACCTTGAAGGAGCACAGTGTTGCTACAAAAGGTGCGGTGTCCAAAAGATTGCTGCAATATAACCACTTGGGAAATCATAAAAAGTTCATGTTCACGGTTACCCATCCACATGACCATCCTCGGCCAATCCCAGGACCCAGGCACTCATAAAGTTCTATCACAAAGTTGTAAATTTTCATAAAACAACAAGGAATTTATTGCATTTCTTCACGACTGCTTTGGCAGTAGTGGTTCCTCCATCGCCATCTTTTTCTCTCAAAAAGGAAAAGCAAAGGGAGGATTTCTCTTGCGTTTTACATGAAAGAGGTTGTAGGCCGATCGGTGGGACATAAACGTTTCTTATGAGGGTGTTTTTGTGCGCTTATAAGCAATTAATACAACTATATTGCTCAGATATTTCATATCTTGTATTTTGTTCAAAGATGTTTGAAAAGGGATGTCTCAGTGTGCTATTGGCACAATGCGTAAATATTATGGATAGCAAGAACTTGGGAGGACAAGACTAGGCTTACGTTGACCATTTTCCCTGTTGTTTAGTTATATCATTCTATTGTTGAAACGTAAAATAAATTTAAAAAACACATCAAAAACAATTACTTACAGCAAGAGCTCATGATGAACCAGCATATCTCATTGAATCGTTGCATACTCATATCACATAAATGTTAGCCATTTACGTTGCTGATAGGCTATCTATGCATTATCAAGGCCTTTGTTCAGATTTTATATATTATTTGCCTTAATATTGCTTGTATGAGACCAGCTTTATGTATTGACTGTGTATTGGTGGTGCATGTTCAGAATAAAACCATTTTCAGAACAGAAAGTCTTGCACGGCTACGATATAGCATTAAAAACAGACTTTGAGGCGTGTAAGTTAAACAAAGCATGCCGGTCTACCAAAATGTCCAATAGGAGATACTTTGATAAGAAGGTTTAATCGAATCGTGTGGAACAACACAACCATGGAAATATGCAAATATCAACATTCAACTGAATATCTATGCTACAAAAAGGCGTGCGTAAAATGTTTCGCACTGCGGCATAAAAAAAGACGCATTGTGGCCAAGGCCCAAATCAGAAAGATGTCTTCTAAGAAGGTCCTTAAGAGAATGAAATGGATTTGCATCCTGGTTTCTTTTTCGTCTAACATACAATAGCTAAACGATGCAATTTGATGCTTCCTATAAGCAAATGAAATATGTTGATTATTAACGAAAATGAAAAAGGAAAGACTAAACTCTGAAGACGGGTATTGTTGCTGGGCCTGCAATCCTGTCACATGAGCAGACGTTTTCGTAAGCGCCTGTTTCCCATTTTGTTGATTTTTTTGTTACTTTGATGGTGGTTTCCGGTCTTTCATTGATGCAATAAACGCAATAGTTACAACCCCCAATATAAGCCTTCTTTTGGTCAGTGTTGAATGCACAGAAACAAGGCAGAGACTATAGCCAGCAATTCCATGGCAAACGGGTAGATTTAACATCCATAGGTTAGCCTAAACGATATATAAATAAACGGAATATTCAAAATGTTTTTAGCAATACAAGTATCCCTGTTATAATCTATATTAAACATTGGGCTGCGTTAGAAATGAAAACAGGTTAGACTATCTTGACTTTATAAACACAGATTCAAAATAATATTAAATGAAAATTGGAACACTTTGCTATAAGGCCTACAAATGAATGGACCTATTATTTATTTGTTTGACCAGACTAGCCTGTCAGTGGAAAGCTAGCCTACTATCAACCAAATGTGATAATTAGCGAAAATAATTATGTTAAGAATTGTGGATAGTATCATGCTCCCACTAGTTTTGTTCAACAAAAGCCTTAATGCAGGCTCATTTTGTGAAATGAAATGAAGATATATCACCTACAACTGTACATGTAGCCTGTAGACCGAGCCATTGAACCATCATACATGTTAGCGTTTGTCTTTTTCTTTTTTAATCTTCGATAAGAATATTATTTTGGATTCAACAAATAGCCTAAGCCTCATCGATAGGCCATCGCCCATCACATAGGTCTATGTACTACAAACATATAGTGCCCAAGCATTTAGGAATGTAGAATATACCCAAGAGAAATCCAAAACAAAATAATTTGCAATTGATTACTTTTTGTTTTATTGGCATGAACAGAACACTTGTGCAATTGAATAACAAATAGTTCCTCATAACACGAAAATATACAAATTCCTACATGTCGAGAATAAAAACAAAATACGTCAAATCAATTGACATAGGGGTAAAAGCCCTTTACAACAAGTCATAAAATATACACCCAGAAGATCACAAGATGACAGAGAATGAACATAGAATAACAAGGCTGATCGTAGAGCTGCATAACTACTGCAAAGCCGATCCCTTTTCTCGCATACAGGCTAGTTTTCCCAACCAGGGTTTTGCAATATTACAGATCTATGCCAAAGAAAACGGGATAATATTTATTTAAATCAACATGTAAGCAACAATAGCTTATTTAGTATCGCTTAGAAATCAATGTCATTTTTTTATCTATACAATTTCACTGTACTTTTAACAAAACAAGACGTGGCTTTAGACTATATGAATAAATCATTAATCTTGTAGGTAGTATTGTATGTTTAACTCAGTGTAAGAATAGGGGAGACACGGTTTCCCCCTACGGTTTTAATATAATATCAGTCTCATGTAGTGCCCATTAGTCTTTTCACCGTCCTTTCGCCGTCGCTACTCGTCTTCATCTTCGTCCTCCTCGCCCCCCGGCGGTTCGGCTGCAGGGGAGCTCCGTCCGGGCGTCTTGTTCTCCTTCTTCCACTTCATCCTCCGGTTCTGGAACCAGATTTTGATCTGCCTCTCGGTGAGACACAGCGCGTGAGCGATCTCTATGCGTCTTCGGCGAGTCAGGTAGCGATTGAAGTGGAACTCCTTCTCAAGCTCCAGCGTCTGGTAACGCGTGTACGTCTGTCGACCTCGCTTCCTGTCTGCACCTGTAAATAACAGAGGCAGAGCTTGTGTGAAAACACTGAACAGACAGAAATCGAGAGGAAACCACATTTCATTTTTCTCAACAAACTGAAGTAGTAAAAAAATGTAATATCATCGAATGCTCTAGATGGACTTTGTTTGTTTGTTCTTTTGAACGTGTCGGCCTATAGGCTATACCTTGTGGGTTATTTTAAAAACTTAAATAACAAAGCTTTGATAAAAGTGCATAGAAAGCAAAAGCCCAGTGGAGGGAAATGTTGTGATATGTGTTGAAATAAATGCAACAATCATGTTATATTTCTGAGAATTATATGATTCGAAGAATTAGTTGCTATCTTATTTACTATCTTCTCGGAGGTTAAAAAGCAACGGGGGAAATCTTTCTCATAGTTTGGAAATAATTACATTTCTGAATCTAGCTGGGCCAAATGTACTGCATCTGTTGTGCTACCTCAGTAGTGGCCTATGTTGTAAACACGCCTTGCGGAGCAAATATAAACACATAAAAGTTACATTTTACGAGCTGTTTCCACTACTAATTTTAAGTGTACAGTAAATAGTTTCATAATCCCCGCAGGTATAGCAGTGGGGTAGTAAGAGGGAAGCGGATGTATAGGCCTGAAAGGAAGTGAGAGTAATTTCCACACTGTTATTTTGTTATGGAATTCTAGTTTAAAAAAGTATCACTTATCAGAAATATAAATAAAGTGCAGTGTTTTTCCATTAGTATTCCTGTTCAGATAGCGTTGACTGTAGGCCCACCACAAATCTTTAGTGCCATTTTGGCCTCAAATCCAGCAACGTTTCATGAAAATAACAAGAAAAGAATAGGAATAAATAAGGAATATTTGTAATGAGATACTATAGGCCTTTAAATGCTTGTATCACAAGCTTAGGTAATCTATAGGTTTTCTATTCCATCATGTGCATAATACATTGTATTTTTGTAAAGTATCTCAAATAGCCTTATACTTAGCGCCACTTCCTTTTCATTGACATTAATGATGCAGTTAATAGAAATAGCATCTACCTGTAAAGATATATCGACTGATACACAGTATCATTCAAATTGGCAAGGATTCAAACCAATAGTGGCAAATGGCACGCAAGTTCCTTCCATAACAGGTAGCCTAGCTTATACAATAGAAGTAGGCTACAAAACCATAAAATCCAGCTGAAAATGCTCAGCTGTATATTCATGCATTTTCTTTTTGCACAAAATACCTAACATTACATTTCCTTGGAACATAAAATGGGAGTTTTCGTGTGCACAACAACACAACCCTTCCCCACACAACAGGACCACTATTGTAATTGGGCGTAGGGCCTTCTCGAATAAACGTCGATGGCATATAGGCGAGGAGCAAAACAAGATCACTCCCTGTTTACATACACAAGTGGTTTTACTTCCAAAAGTCCCGCATACGTTGCGAATGGGATGGGTCTACTCCCGTTTCCGCTCAAGGCAGACATCGAATGGAGTCTGAGCTGAGCTGCAGCACTGTGGGGTTTTATTGCACGCCGTGGTCACTGGTTTGGTTCTCATTTCCTCTCTGGTGACGTGTCACAATTCTGGCTGAAACTGGCTCGAAATGAGACAGGAGGAGGTTTGGAGGTCTAGGGAGCCAGCCGAAGGGGGGGAGCGAGAAGTAGGGAGCGAGAGAGAGAGAGAGGGGGGTATATTCTTATGGATTATATTTTTCTCTCCCATGGTGTCCTCGGTGATTTGTGTTTCAGCAGAGAGAAACGGCTTGGCTGGAATTATTCTCCGTGAAACGCAGTTTTGTCAGGAATTTTAACAAGAGCGAGCATTGTGCTCTCAGAGACCCTCTATCTAGTACGCTCGCGCATAGTCTACAACACATTGAAAGTTAATGTCTGGGTGAGAGAGAGAGAGTGTGTGTGTGTGTGTGTGTGTGTGTGTGTGTGTGTGTGTGTGTGTGTGTGTGTGTGTGTGTGACTATCTACAAACTACATTTGATAAGGATATTATTTATGAAGTTACATTTGTTATGGAGAAGTGGGTGTATTTCCATAGCATACATTTCCTTTCACATAGAAAAATGTGCTTTTTAGGCTCAAACATCACACTCAAATAGTCTAGTTAAACAACTATTTATGTCCTTTCATCTAAATTAAATTATATAAGTTAATTGCTAGGCCATGCCATGCTGGTGAGCATGTCGTAAAAAACATGTTGTGTATGTTGTGTGTGTGAGTGAGTGAGTGAGTGAGTGAGTGAGAGAGTGTGTGAGTGTGTAACTATTCTTGTGAGGATCTTAGTCGACACAAGAATAGTAAACAAACAAAAATTTGACCAACTGGGGACATTTTGTTAGTCCCCACGCGGTCAAATGCTATTTCTAGGTGGTTTAGGGTTAAGGTTAGAATTATGTTAAGGGTTGGGAGCTAGGGTTAAGGTTAGGCTTAGGGTTAGAGTTAGGTGTAGGGTTAGGGATTAGAGAAAATAGGATTTTGAATGGGAGTGAATTGTGTGTCCCCACAATGTCAGCTGTACAAGACTGTGGGTGTGTGTGTGTGTGTGTGTGTGTGTGTGTGTGTGTGTGTGTGTGTGTGTGTGTGTGTGAGAGAGAGACTGCCTGCATGCTGGTCCATCACTGTGTGTACCTACTAGTCAATTTGAGCAATGTCTTGATTTGTTATATTTATTTGTGTATGAATAGTCTTAGCCTCATAAAATTACACCTGAAAATCTAAATTAGTTTTTCAAAGTCAGTTGGTGGCTCCTATAACCAAATTAGCAAGCGGTAGGCTGGCAAAGAGAGACAGACAAGCCAGGCATGAGCACGCTTCCATTAGGATTTTTTTTTTAAAGTATGCATATTTCACACAAGGACATACATAGCCTACACACAATTTACACGTTTTATGAGAAAACGCGTGGAAACGAATGTCTGCAAGAAGATGTCAAAATCCCTGCTAATGAGGACGTATGTTTCAAAACTATTTATGATGTTGTACGTTTTACGCCAGAGGCTAACAAGAGGAGGGAGCACTAAATTGACAATTGACTGATAGGAATTTTGTGCTAATAGTAGCCAAGGCCTTGAGAGGTTACTAAAAATGATTCGACAAAATTGTTGTCAGCCACTATTTCACATGAGCCGCGCGCACTAAAAGTGGTTGTTCGTTGATGGTGTGTAGTTGTTCAGCCTCCTAAAGTGCATACAACGCACACCACACAAACACAGGCAGGCGTGCGCAGAGACACATACCACAGCTACACAGCCACTTACACATCTACACACACGCGTTTTACGCGTGACATTATTTGACAGTACACTGAATCAAACACTGGCGTAACATGAATTGCTATTTTGTAAGCATCATTTTCTTAGACTAGACTTACTTGTTTGTTGTGTGGGCTGTAGGCAGCTGTAAGGCCCACTGAAACTATTCATCAAGCCAGTTCAGAATGTCAGACAAAGGCGTTTCTATAACAAAACAACACAGCCTAACATCGCAAACCAAGAGCTAACCAACTATTAGCATCACAGTGTTTTTAGTGTTTGCAACACTCGGAGGCATTTACGCGATAATAATATAAGCCAGCGAACACGGGGCAGAGACCAGGCATCTGGAAATCATGCTGTGTTGTAGAGTGCGCTTACCACGAGATCCTATCGAAACAGCATAAACAACAGAAAGCGATGGATTAGCCTGTTTAGGCTATTTCTTTCTACCCGAGAACGGAGTAAAATAATCCAACGCCCTTCCTCTTTCTGTTTTAACACAATACCGCCTAATGAATATTCAGATGTCTTAAATTACGGTTTTATTGAGGTCATATAGCAATAAAAGATGCGCAGGCAAAGCGGCGTAAAGCATAGTTGAGGAAGTAGCCCTGGCCACTTCGCAACCGCACTGTTATAAGACCGTTTACGATAATTATTAGGTCGGCCCAAAGCCCCATTCCTTTCTCCCCTCCTCTTCTTTTGAAAACATACATTTTAAGCTCACATACCTGAGGTTCTCATCCATGGGTAGATCCGTAAACTGTCCTCGTTCTGTCTCTGCTCCGCCTTACCGCAGCTGGACACCTTGGACGGGTCACCACCGGAGCAAATCATGGAGAGGTTGGGGTGTTCAAAGTGGGAGCAGTGCATGTTCAGAGAGCCGGTGCCCAGCCCGTACGCAGAGGGATACATGCTGCGGGTTTGGGTGGGCATGTTCCCTGCGTTATTGTACAGTCCCGACAGTGTGGAGGAAGAGGAGGAGAAGCCTGCGCCGCCGGAGCCCGAGACATAGCTGCTGGCTCCGGGTGAACTGGACGCAAAGGCGCAAGAAGTTTGCTCGGGAAAGACCCCACTTGGAATAACCGAACTTGCAGCTTGATATTTGGAAAACAAAGCGTTCGCATAATACAATGAACTCATAATTTGACCGGTGATTTGTAGGCCGGGAGGTTTTACTGTCGGTTTTACGAGGTACTGTGATATATTACAGAATTACAGTCTAGATTTACACCAAAAATCACCCCTTTTTCCTCAGGGGCCACGTGACGAGGGCCATGTGATACAAACTCGTCCAATAACAGCAGGGCTTCCTACAAGCTCAGCTAATGTGGAAAATAGTGCACCGCTGACCATACACATAAAATACTTCAGTCTATTCACTCGAAGCCAAAAGGTAGGCCTACCTCCAATCAAGGAACTAACTAGAACACAAACAAATCGATGGTCAATAGAATATATTATGTAATCACCCAGCGCGTTGCACAGTGATAAAAAGGGCTGATGCTTACAAATATCCAACTGAATGTATACAGACAGGTCTTAAAATGTCCTCGACTTCTCGTTGGACACCACACAAATGAGAAAAACCTATTAGTTTCCATATCGATTTGACTTATCCTTGTCAGTGGTGGGATCTCTCAGCAAGTTCCTCTGTGTGTTATTGTGGTCTCTGCGCACGATGCCTGTACTATGTCCAGGGACCAGTGGAGCCCACTCCGGCCCTCTCTGGGAGAATTTCTGCTTCAGAGCATCCCTCTTTTCACAGCTTCCATCTCCAGCACGACAGAGAAGCTCTGGACAACACAAGCACTTTTGTTTTTACGGAACAGGGAGGCCAGTAGCTGTCTCGAGTCGCCTAGTGCCACGTACCACGCTCTCTCAGCGTTTGACAAGATTTACCTGGCGCACAGGTGCTTTTATGCACTTTTTTTTTCTTTCCACCTCTCGAATAAGACTCAACACGAATGTGACTGTTATGGGAAGTGAGATATCATCACGTTTTTTTTCTGAAGGGGGGGGGGGGTGTTGTTACTGCCAATAGTCATATGGTTTAGCCAGACTTTACAGTGTGGTTCCACATGCCATGGCCTTATCTATGTCAAGTTTGCGTGGAGATAAACATGGGCGACACAATTCTGACCATGCGTCAATCCCTACATTGTTAGAAGTGTGCACCCAGTAGCCATAAATACTCATTGGTTTGGTGAAGGTTTTAATGCACTTGTGTACTTTGGGTAAGATTACTAATTGGTTGAGTCAGACTGTGTGGTGACGGGCACTATTGGGATTCACACCTTGAGAGGAAATGAAGCGGCAATGATGTCACAGATTCTCGCTTGTAAACTTTATTGTGTCCTCTGTCTTCCGCCGCTTCCAGGTTTAGACAATAGAACAAAGTGATGAAGAACAATAAAGCATATCATCAAGTCCCCATAAACTAATTCACGAGTAGCCTACAGTACACATTCTGTTTAAACGAGGGGTCACATGACATCCTTTTTTATTTCCATTGCATTTTTATTCTTTTTTTTTTCTCAATTTTTGCACTGTGCGCATGCTTACCCAAATAAGGAAGACAACAAAATACCATCAATCAAAACGAACTAAGGAAGGACAAGTGTAAAAATAGGAAAGCCTATACAGCATAAATAGGCAGTTTCATGTTGTTGGAATTCATTATTCGCCACGACGTCATAACATAGAAGTGAGAACAGTAAAAAGTGCACCATTTAACTTAAAAACTATACAGCTGCCGAGATAATTGTTAATGACAAAATTCTAACAATATAAATGTTTTTTTTTTCACGATAATTGTTCCACAATGAAAGGACTCTATTTTTAACACAATAATAATTTCCAACATCAGATAAAAAGTACAAATGCTTCATTTCCCGTTCAAATGTTTCATTTTGTCTCCCAACAACCACAATGTGGATGGTCCTGTCCTTTGTCACCGTCAGGAGACTTTCCCTTCGAATGAATCAAACCTGGAACGACTAGCCAAAGTCGACCCCCCAGTCTCCCTATAGCTTACATTTGCTTGGCTTTGTCGCAGTCTTCCCCAGACGAGTGTGTCCCCGCGCCCTGCTCCTTCTGTCGTTTCTCCTTCTCGATCTCTTCCTGCTCTGTCTTACTGCTGGGGAATTTGTCCTTGTTGTTTTCCTTTTTCCATTTCATCCTCCTGTTCTGAAACCAGATTTTGACCTGTCTCTCGGTCAGTCCCAGGGCGTGCGATACCTCTATTCGCCGCTTGCGGGTCAGATAGGGGTTGAATAGGAACTCTTTCTCCAGCTCCAGTGTCTGGTAACGGCTGTAGGTCTGTCGGCCTCGCCTCCGTCCGGCAGCTACTGACAAAATGAGAGGACATGTTTGAGGAAAACATACAAATAGCCATAACAAATAGCCCATACAATTTCACAAATGCAATCCCCTTATCTCCATCCCCAATATCCCCATAAGCAATTATTATTGTCTAGGCCTACAGACTGAAGCTATCAATTATATAATCCACTCATTTCTTATATATATCCGAGGTTACTTAAACCTAGATTGACTTCCAAGTGATTTATCAGCATTGCAATGCAATTCAAATGATTGGATGTTCAATGTCCACACATTCATGGGATATTAAATAAAATCCAAAGCAAATCATGTCTGACGGCCACACATAGGCTACTCAACGCATTGGGTGAAGCCATAAAGCGCCTAACCTGTGGGAAATGGCCACCTTGTAGCGAAATAATCCCCGAGACCACTTTAAGTCGTAAAAGGGAGTAGTAAAACTTTAACCGGGGTGAGAAGTAAGATAATCAGCTGCGGGCCAGCTCGCACATGGAGAGAAAAGATTTGCTCTCTTCTCTATACCCCTCTCTCTTGTATATGGCGGGGTCATTAAACTGTAAAGTTTTGGACACCATAAAACAATAAAAGCACTTTGTCTCTCCTTTTGAACACAGGAAACGCACCTCGGCCCTAATTGCGAATGGTTTGAGGTTTAATATTCTACCCCTTTCCCGCTATTCATGCATACCCACACGCAGTGTTTCAGTTCTAGCTCGGACTTACATTGCGGTCTCATCCATGGGAATAACTGCGTTGGAGAGGGGCTCTGTTCCGTGCTCTCCGTCTCATCCCCGATACCACCAGCGGCTAGCTTGCAGTCGTTGTACTGGACCAAATCTGCGTCCTGGGGTCCAAAAAGGGTTTGCCTCTGGAGAGCGTCGTACCCGTAGAAGTTGCCCGGCTCTCCATGGCATGTTACGGCGCAGGGACTCTGTTGGTAAGGGGCACTGGAGAGCGTGGACGCTCCGTGGTGGTAAAATTCCTGGATTTGAGGGGGATGTTGGAAAGTTGCTCCAGTGCCTGGTCCATACACTACTGTGGGTCTACTCCCAAGGTCCTGCGCGAACCCGCACTCGTAATAATTGGGACGTAAAGAGTCTCCGCTCTTGTATTTGGAGAAGAGAGAGTTGACAAAATATGAACTCATCTTTTGTTGTTGTTGGTTTTGTTGTTGTTTGTGATTATAAAGACTCAAGCGCTCGAGAGGAAGGCAATTGAAGAGTTATTGGGTGAAAAAAAAAGAAAGAACCCAAGCTGGTTCGCAATATATGGACTGATGTTGTATTTCAAAACACCCAATCTAAATAGCCGAAGCCACAATCATGCCGATTCCATAAAATCGTCTCCACTGAAGTGCTCCTGCATCACAATTCTGGTATGAGGTGCCAGTTTACAAACAGTTTTCTGTGATTTACTCCGCTGCAAATGAGTTGTTTCATATTTTGCGGTGTCTTTTCACGATAATTTGCATCTATTATCGGGTCCTCATCTCATTGGCTTCTCGCATCCCACACGGACACTGCTCTACTCTGCGGGCTTCTGATATGGAAGGAGTGAGAGAATGAAAAAGAGAGAAAAAGAGAAAGGGAGAGGGAGCAATGGACTAGGGGGAAGAGAGGGGGGTCGAAGGAGAGAGGAGGGGAGAATATGCGCATTAATATATTCAAGCGGGTAAGTTAATGAGAAATCTGCCGCTTTGCATCAGATCAAATAGAGAGCGCCCCCACCCACCACAACTTACCCACTCTAAAAACCTCTCTTGGAGAGATGGATTTTTAGCATTAGCCTAGCTAATAGTCAACCTAAAGGGATGCACATATAGCCTACTCATTCATTTCTAAATTATAATGAGGTGGGATCCTCTTTTTCGAAAATGTCAAAGTCGCCCTGGCAAATTGTGAAAGTACACGATGTAATTGGTATCAGTTTTAACAAGTCCTATAAATGTAATTGCAGTTCTAAAACAACTTGTCAAAGCCCCGGCACCAGCGTCTGAGGCTTGTTGAGAACAAACGAGGTAGTCAGATTTAACATTTTGATTATAGTCTTTTTATAAATATGATATTCATAAAGATGTGAAGATGTCTGAAAGGAGCGACACTCGTGGTATAATGGAGAAAGTGGTTGTAAATGGTTTAACAAACTATAAAATGCAATAAACGCTGAGGCTGTTTGTTGTTTACACCTAGCATCAAAAAAAGCTGTTAAGATTTTATGAGGTTCCACGACCAAAGCCATAAATGCTTCACTTGGAGCAATTTCACCGATACAGAAATATTCAAGTATTTAATTGTCATTTTAGTTGTGTTTTCCATACGGACTGTCATTATATAAGCTGATATTTTAACCCCTAGACGTATTTTCTGGAATAACTTAATGAGGGGATAACTTGAGGTGAAGTTTGTGTTCGTTAATGACCTCATAAAAACGTAACTATTGTTAAGATTGGGACCAAAATACGCTTTAAAGAGAATATAGGCCAATCTATACGTGATTGGTTAGAGAAATAGGCTGAGCGTAGTTTGCATTTACAAAATCAAGCCAGGAGGAGTGTCGCCAAGCATTTATTCAGAATTCTAATATTAGGACAACTAGCCTAGATAATTAAGATTATGATAACGTCTTAGTTAGGTTGTATTGGCCAATATATGACTTACATTGTAGTATAGGAGCCAAACGAATTATAACTCTTTGTTATTCTTGTTTTATGCAGTTGTCCGATATTATGTAAGATATAGGCCTATATGTTCAAGATTGTTGAAATTAAGTGATAAAATGGCAATTTTGCGTGCATTATTTTATTCCCAGTGTGCGTACGCAAGCATTAGCCCTGCTAGGCTACTGTCAAAGGTAACAGTTGCAATTTTTTAAAACATATTATTAACCGTGTTTTTGGAAAACTTTAAAACATATGTCATGTGAATGTCCAACTTACAGTAGGACAATTTGTCTGCCATTTTTTTCATACTTCTTAGCTTGTGCATTCATGACGTTAAGGAGTGTACTGCAATTTTAATAAAGGTTCTAACCCAAATAAATGTGCTATCTATTGGAATTATAACAAACTTTCGAATTAGCTACACTGAATTAACTGTTGTCCTTTACATATCAGGGAGTTCTAATGTACATTCAAACATATTTCACAGCGCTAAAGGCTTTACCAATGTAGTGTTACCCAATTTAGCGGCATTTTACTTCTAATATGACGGTTTACAGCAAGAGTCACTTATTTCCATATTTCGTTACATTGTAAAAAACCTAAATATGAACAGCGTTTTTCAATCCGAACAATGAATATAATAGTTGTACTACAAAGTTAAACATATTGCAATCGAATAACAATAAATCATAAAAACCTTTAAAACATTCAGTTGATTTTAGTAATTATTCCCAAAGTCATGGACAACAACTTTAAACCAACAGAAGATCAATTATTACAGATTAGTAGGCTATATAATCCTCTCAGAAGAGCTGTGCCCTCTATATATGTGCTTTAGGGTCAAAACATTATTTGCAGGCTAATAGCGTTTCTGAAGAAGCAAAGAAATAGCCCAAATCATTGTCAATGTGCTTCTGTTTGACTATTCAAATGTATAGGCCTAAATTTAAATCTTACCCTAATACAGGAGAAACATATAGGCCTATATTAATCTTCTTGCCGCCCTTCAAAATATCTTAAGTAAAGCAAGAGGTTTCCTTCGCC
This sequence comes from Oncorhynchus mykiss, assembly GCF_057628025.1. Lineage (NCBI taxonomy): Eukaryota > Metazoa > Chordata > Actinopteri > Salmoniformes > Salmonidae > Oncorhynchus > Oncorhynchus mykiss. The sequence continues at coordinate 43,279,762 of NC_143034.1, forward strand.
CAAGTTTAGGTGGTGTAAAGTGGCCTGTCTGAGTTTTCTAAGGACTTCCGGATAGGCAGACAACACAGTGGAGGCTTTCTTTCGTGGACCAACATCGCCACCAAGAGGCCGTTTTTAGGTGTGACGCAGGGATTTCAAGTTGATACCAGTTCATGATTCTAGAAACACCACACATAAACCAACATAATGACGGTATTTCGCAACTAAACCGTGAAAGTATAGGCCTTATTTCGAAATAAGAAAACCATATTGGCCACAAGACCTGTTCCTCTTCTGTTCCTCTTCTGAAGACATGTTAGTCTCTACATAGTCCTAATGCCGTCTAGTTCAATTAATATTGCTAAAAATGTGTCGTTATCTAGGCCTATTTAATTGACAACATATTATCAATCGAGTCATTTCTATATATAGCCTAAAAACTTATTTTTGTAAGAATAATTAGCTGCGTACATGGGCCTACATATTGTTGGAAAGAATATAATAGATATTTGTTTCATTTAAGTTGTTACTCTAACAGCTGCCTACCAAATAGAAGGCATACCTTATTGTATTTGATTATATGCAGACAACAAATTAAACATATAATTTGAGATGAATCATGTAAAATGAATGACCTGAATAATGTTTTTTATTTTTTATTAAAAAACACGAAATTGTTAAAATATTTATGAAACTTTGTAATCATATGGCAAGTGAGGTTTTTAATTATTTCTAAAAACGAATGACGTGTTAACACGAGGGAAAATTGTGCTTCAACCCTATTCGACGACCTCTCGTGCATGGTTCAAACGAAAATAAGAATGATCCGAAGATTTATTTTAAGAACTTGGAGTCAAGCTCATGTTAGGAAATTATCATTTACGTAACTTTTGCCAAAGTTGATGGAAAAACATAATCAACAAAAATGAGTAGAAACATTCATTTTCTGTGCACACATTTGAGAAGTCTAGCTTGCAGAGATTTAGAAGTCAAAGCTATTTATTCATTTTGCCCATTTGAGTTATGCGTCTCCAAAAGAGCTTTCCAGGTGAACATAAACTCAACCCCTGTCCGTGTGCTCTGCACCCAGAGTGCTCCTGGCACAGTTATTCATATGATCTCTGGACTACATGGTGCAACATTAGAGAATATTAAGTTATGGACTACAACACTTGGTAGTATAAAGGCATTATTCTAATATAAGCAGGTCCTGTGGTGGTGGTGGTGGTGGGGGGGGGGGGGGGGGGGGGGGGGTGTATTTGTGTCATTTCTGTTGGCTTGTGTTTTTTGTTTGTCCTGATAACCCCCAAAAAATAATAAAAACTTGATCACAAAAAGAAAACAATGTGAATAGACACTCAATGACTATGCACATATTTGAGAAGTGTAGCTCTCATAGGTTTAAATGTCAAAACAACTTAGAGGCAGTATAATATACATTTCGCTAATTACTATTCGTTCATCTCTGGTTACTGTTGTGGGGCCTAATTGTAGCCTATAATTATGGTCATTTCTTCTGAAAAGGGTCGTAGTAGCAGCCTAATTGTGTGTCTCATAGTGGTAGCAAGTACTGACAAGAGTGGTAATGATTGTCAAAAATAGGTTGCAATGTTTATTGTAAATTCAGATTTGGTATGATAATCTGGTGTTTGATAAAATTGTCTAGGAGTTTGTCTTTTTACTCAATGAATGTATGCAAAATCCCAGCATACTGTCTGTCATACAACATAATTGCAAACTGAAAATGAGAGCATGGGAAAACAGAGTTTTTAAAAGAAAGAGATGCACTCTGACCACCTATTATAACCTATTCCATGACCTAACAATCGAAGGTTCTGCCACAAAATGGCCAGCCTGGGGGCGAGGTTGTTAACAGATTAAGGTTCCCCTATGTCAGACGTCTCGCCAGAATCTTTTTGTGGCATTTTATGGCACTGCTATAGAGCGGCCAGGATGCGCTCGGATATGAAACAAAGGGAGGCTTCGCGAACACTGGACTCCGGCGGTTCATCTGGAAGTCCAGACCTCGCCACGCAAGCCCCCCACTCCTAGTGGAATCCGAAAACAACAAACGCAGCGAACAATAAACGACAAAATCGCAAAGGAACAGCGTAAATCCCCGGTCTAGGAACGTGGATTAGGCCTACCACACGACACCTCGAAACAGTTATTAAGGAGGACTTGAAACTTTTCCTTCTCCCCGTGTTTGCTTTACAGCCGTTTAGTTCTTAACCTTCAGAAAGGTATACCCTATTAAGTTTTATTGCAGTCATATTATTTTATTGCGGCACACCGCATTGAATTTTCTTTCTCTCTTTTATGACAGTCGGCTTTCCCATCTCCTCTTCCCCAAACGAAAGCCCACATCGTTTTAGCTGTTTGTTTCCTCCTGAAAAATACCATAACAGGCCCAGGATTGGGTGGTACAGAGCCATAATAACCAATACTGACCCCCTAGTCTACTTAACAATAAATATAATATTCACATATGCTTGGCGACGCAAAAAACTTAAATATCTCAGTTGCACATCTGCAAGCCAGTAGTTCTGGTTGGCCCGAACTTCAAGACATATTTTAATTACTATAGGCTGCAGGGATTCAGAGAATAAAACCCAACAATGTTATTGTACATTCAACCTCAGAGTTCCACGCCCATGTTGTTATTTTCCATTTCTGAAAAATAAATCGATGAATCATTACCATAATTGTTTATTATGGGATGTTACAGGAGGATATAGGGTATGAATTGTACCATTATGCACCACATTGGACCAAAATACGGCAAAAAATCTATAAAACTATTTAATCCAAGTTCATGAATAGACTGCTTTTTAGTTTAATATAATATATGGACTCATTATGCAAAGGAGTGAGCATTTGCTGGGCGTGCCATTTTTGGAAAGACCCATTAAAAAATCATACAGTTTTCTTTGCGTTCATCTTTGGAAAAAAGCGAACATGGGCCTTAGAATAATAACCTACCTCACTAGTCATGTGCCACAGGCCCCGTGAATGGTATTTTCCACGCACAGTTCAGCACAGCAGATTGGTTTCATTCCACGTCCTTCTTTATCGCCTTCTCAGGTTCTACACAGAGTGGGACATTTTAAATACACATAACCCAAACTTTTATTGTCATAAACGTATTAAATGAAAACGTCAAAATAAACATTGCCATAGAGTCATCTTAATGAATATTAGGGTCTCGGGCTATCTTCTTCAGGGAACCATGTGCATACTTGGCCAAATTGACTCCGTTCCTTGAAGTACAATTCAAGACAAATGCTCCTGCGCACGAGACATATTTCGAACACATGCTCCTACTTGTTTTGTCGTCACTCACACGCAGAGAAGGCGCATATGCGCCCTATTACGCGCGCTCTTGAGACGTTCCCACTGTCCAAAATGAATTGGCTGTCATAAATACAACTGCTTTATTTTCATTTTAATCTCATATCAATTCCATGAAGTTATCAACAGCAGTAAAAAGTGCAGAGACGTTGTTCTAATGTAAACTATTTTTTTTTAATACGAATCCAGCATCAGCAGTGCTATCTCACAGATAAACAACACAGGACTGAATACAATTTACATGAGGGACACAAGAGATTAATGTGATATAAAAAAAAAAAAAGACTGAGAGGGGGTTAGTAGTTTCTGGAGTCGGTCCTTACAGCGTTGTTGTTATTAAAAACTAAGAGTTCAACTGAGATGACATGAAGGCCTCTGCAATGAAAGCTGCCGTGGATATGCGAGGCTCGAGCGCATGGAGACACAATGGGGTCTAATGCTCCTTAATATTCAGAATGAAGGACAGCCATGCTCGTGACTCCAGAAACGCCACCCATTTCATATCCCACTGAAAATCCATCATAAGAGTTTCCCAGTATGTTTGTAAGTACTCACACAAACAAACAAACAAAAATACATGTACACCAAATAAGTACATCATTCCTTATTGTATTGACAACACGGTTAAATCAGTTAATGCTCAATACATTCTGGACAAGAACATGTAAACAATATCTAAAACTGGAAAAACGACGTCTGCTCATTCAACTCCGATGTCATTTCCCAAAACACCAATTTTGAACATATTCAACTCATTCCAATAAAAACAATCGAGGTTATTCACCTAGGCCTATTTACAATTAATTAGAAATATTATCATCCAAAAACTGCTATAGCATGGCGCATTTTCTTCAGATAGATTTTCATTTCCAAAACACACAAACATAAAGAAATAAATTACATTTCATTATGATATTAGGCATGCGCTAACAATGTAAACATTTTATTCTTAGACAATGTAGGCTTGTTTTTCTTCGACATATGTTATATCCTGTATTTAAGCGCATGGGAGTACATCTTTTTATGGCAAATATCAAAATGAGAGAGAGCGTAAAAGGGCGGGTTATTGTAGGCCCTTTTATTTCCACGTAAATGTTCAAAAGCGTCCCACTGTTAGACTGCACAGTCATTAGATCAAAGCAAGTAGGCTCAAGGCCACTGGATCTATTGACCTTATATTGGCAGACCAAACTATATAAAACTAGGATTAGGAAAAGTAGGATTAATCCCAGTCATCTTGCATGTGATCTAACATTGTTGCATATGATACTTCAACTACCATGTTGCGCTATCTACCCGAAAACACGTATTCCTGATTAATTTCTACGTCAAGTAGTCTAAAATACTTTTTTTTATAGCAATTACACAACGAAATAGTAACATTGGTCTCAAGGAAATGTTAACGGATAAATACCCCGTAGACCAGGGTTCTCCAACCCTGTTCCTGGAAAGCTACTGTCCTGTAGTTTTTCACTCCAACCCTAATCTAGCGTACTTGATTCTAATATATGTCTGGTTGATAAGCTGAATCAGGTTAGAGTGAAAACCTACAGGAGAGAAGCTCTCCAGGAACAGGGTTGGAGAGCCCTGTCATAGACCTTTCCATATGAAACCCTTATTAGGTTATTACGCACTTTTTACGTACAAGGAACTTGAATGTAAAATTATTATGTAGAAAAAAGAGATACATATAAGAGTGTGCATATACCTGTTGAGTTAGTATTTAAAGGGATTACAACAAATACCTGGAACCCTGATATTTTGGTAAATGCGACCTAGTCAAAAAGGCTCTGGGGGATGTGACGCCACACTAGGTTATTCATCGAGTTAAAATATAACATCATTGGGGAACTGAATTGGGGAACTGCTGCTCGGAAAATAAAATAATGTATTTTTCGTGAAAGATCAGCACCATCATTACGTAAGACGCATCTATGGAGTTGAACAGAGGAATGGAGCGAAAAAAAACTAAAAGATGAGAATAAATGCAGGTTGCACACACCCTTTGACTACAACCGTTTCTCTTATGTATTAATGACCGCATGAAACCGACGTTTCAGCACCTCCATGCCTCTCCTGATGAGCGTTGGTGTCATGCGTAAAGCAATAAATAAGTGATCAAAGTAGTGCTTGAGAAAGAGCCGCGTGAATCCACCCTCCTTTCTACTGTATAGTATAATATATGCCATTTAGCAGACGCTTTTATCCAAAGCGACTTACAGTCATGCGTGCATACATTTTATGTACAGGTGATCCCGGGAAACAAACCATCTACCCTGGCGTCACAAGCGCCATGCTGTACCAACTGAGTCTGCGTTTCTATAATGTCAGAGGGTATTTCACATCGATATGGAAAATAATAAAAACAAACTTCCTGCACCCCCACTTTAACCATTACAGTCCATGTATGCCTATTTAAGGGAAAAGTAACGAGAAAGCAGACTCTTTGTGATGGTGGTGTTTTTAATTTTTCTTAATCCTTGGGTTGGTCCTTATTCATTTTCTTCATTTTCATCCGTCGGTTTTGGAACCATATTTTGACTTGTCTCTCGGTCAAGTTCAGGGAGCGCGCTACCTCGTGCCTTCTGTCCCGGGTGAGGTACATGTTGAAGAGGAACTCTTTCTCGAGCTCGAGGGTTTGGTATTTCGTGTAAGGGCACCGCTTCTTCCGGGAAGACCGGGCATGCAACCAGTTGGCAGAGGGGTCATCTACAAGGGAAAGTCAGACAGACACATTTAGTAAAGGGCTAACAAACACAGACCAGAATAGGCCCTAGACTAGCAAGCCTCATAACACAGCTATACAAACATGCGTGCGTAATAACAAGATGTCCATGCCCATGCGTTATTTAATTGAGTTTAAAGTGATATCAAAAGCCAAGGCTCATATTGCTCCAAATGGAACCGTGTTCGGTAAGGTAATGGAGTAGAGGAGAGAGGAAAGTAGTTCCTCACGGCCCCTCTGGGCGAAGGTGACCTTGGTCGGTATTGTAAATGGGTTTAGAGGACAGGCAGTTCTCCTGCACTGTACATGTTTACCATGAAAGTACTTCCTGGACCATAAGGTGTCTTTTCATGTTACCATAACAATGTCATAAATGGGAAACACAAAGTTAATGGAAAAAGTAGTCGTGTCCTTCACCCCACTAGGCCTTGAAAATCACCCTGTTTGTGAGAAGTACACTCTAAATGGGTGGAACACTTGGATGTGATGTTATCTCGTAAACTACGATTCTCCTTATTTTTTTTGACAGAACCTCCAATCATGGCAATGCACTCCACCCTTCAGCTTGGTTAGCAGGCCTCAGCCGAATGCAATTAGTGAAGAAAGCGCAGCATGGTTATGAGGAGAAGCTATCCTCCCCCAACAGAGCCAAAAGCATTGGAACTATGAGAGACCTATAGTAGGCAACAGAGCCTAACCCAAACAAAAATGCAGTCCCCCTGAAATGCGGTTGCTTTGGAAAGTGGATTATCTCCTTTTTATGGGAAATGTTCCAGGGGAAATAATTCTTGCTGTCTCCGTGGAGACGCCTTTCCTCTCTGGTGGCTTTCTCGGGAATGCATGCTATGTATTTTCATGTAGGCCCATCTACATTTCCTCACAGTTGCTTTTGGTATAACATCACTGTGTAGAGCCTGCATGTTGGGCAACCATGGCATTCAAACGGCCTTGAAAAGCTTAAACTGAGAATACCTTGATTACTTAAAAGGCCTTGGGGATATAAATATCCCACGCATGGCATTGGATCGATTGCATCTGCAAGTGGACACAAATGCCTGTTCCGAGGCACTGGAGGTAGAAGTGGGCTTTGTGACACGCAAAGTGGTGCTTCGCATTCTCCAAGTACATAATCACCTAGTGTCATTCATCCCGTGCAAAGTCGGGGCTTTTCCTGTCACTGCATGACAAACCATCCAGTGCTATCCCATAACGCGTACGGCTATGTGAAAGGTCATAGCTTTGGCCAATGGATCCGGGCATTTCTACAGATGAAAAAAATCTGGGCTCATTGAAACTCATGGCCATTTCTCTTAGGCTACATACATGTAACCAACGTAGAGAAATCCAATCGGCCCATGCCCCTAGACACGCACTTTCATACCACATCAACTGTCTCCAATGTCCTAAATCTTATGACGCAATCCTATTGTTATCATGAAAGGAAATAATCCCTCGGGGATGATTGATAACCCTGTAAAGCTATCCGTTGCCGGCAGACACCTCGGAGATAGAGATGTGCCATCTAAATACTTATGAGCTCCGAGACATGATCTGCAACAATGCACGTTTAAGAGGGCATTGTCGTTGGATGATCATGGTCTGTTTTGTGACGAATGTTGGGATGGAAACACTAATGGCTACAGACCGTTATTATACCATCATGTCTCTTTGCAATTTTGCCTTAATAGTCTGAGAAATTGACCGTTCGTATATGCCTAGAGATATTCGTTATTGCATTTCTCTACATTAAGATTGCATCGTATTTTATATGTTTTCCCCCAACTGTCCCAGGGAGCCAACATACAATAATTAATAGTGATGTTGGCTGGTCTTATAACTTAATAAACTTCAGTGGAAATCACTTTTTTTCACTCACAAGCCGTTGCTAGCACAAAGAGGGACGTGTAATTCCCAACTTCGTTGCCTTTGCCCGTAGTTTATTCTGGAATGCCGCCCAGGGCAACACAAAGGGGAATTCTGTTGCGCAGAATCCATTAGAGAGTTCACGTAGTGCGTGAACCCATTTCGTGGATTAAAATCAACGTTGGTCTCCACCGCCAGTCCATGCTACTAGAAAATGACCAACTGTCAGAACCTTGACCCATCCAATCTAGGTTAGGCATCATATGTATGATATATTTCTCAGTTTCCCGGCGCACCAAAACGTTACCGGGCGAGCACCCACAGCCTATTTCAACAAGACTGTGCTGTGCGGAGCAACACAAATATATAGGTTTCCACTCCGGCTCGGCTTCAGGCCTGATTAATAGCCAGCCTGATCTTATGAGGCCGTGTTGGTAAAGGAGAGAAAATTTACTTTATTCTGTCAAGGCAACCATAGGCATGGCTAGAAAAGCGAGTCAACTGAGAGTGCAGTGACCAACATCCTCCACATAATGTCATTTAGCTCAGACAGATGAGTCTGCTTGTAAAAAAAACAACTGTGAGTCTCACTTGGAAAATATTTCAGATGTATTTTCTGGTGTTAAAAAGAGACTCTTGCCCACTCAACAGCCCTAAAGGCATCAATCAAACTGTATTTCCAGAAAATGTCGTCAATGCGGTTTCTTTGCCAAAATAATAATTATTGCAGAAACGAACATATAGCCCAATCCCCCACACTCCACCTTCTAAATGACATTACATGTCTATAAATAGACATCAGACGTGAATGAAACAAAGGCTCGTTTTCCCTTAGAGGGGATATTTACACTAAAATATTGACAAGAGTTAAGAGGGCCTTGCCCTGGTAAACCCTAATTTTGCACTGGAGAGGCTCTTGGCACATAGTTCAATAGAGGGACGTCTTTCTTGAGGTGCTGTTCAGTTATTACAGGAATTAAACAAGCTGCTGACAATATGAACTGCACTAAAGTGCAACTGAGCGCAGATAACCTGTTCTCAGAGACTGTGTGCCAAAACTTACTGCAGTAAAATTATATTCAATACCAGTTGGTCCCCAAAACTAAGGCAGGACAGCGCAGAAAACCGCGCACGTGAAATGTCGGAAGCTCCAAAACAGAGCACCATCCATACCTTGACCTAATGTATGTATAAATGTATGATAATAATTCTAACGTAAACATACATAGTACATTACACGCACACTATGGACCAGATTTGGTAGTGAGCCTCTATGGCTCGCTATCTCTTTGTTCCTGTTTTATGACAGCATTAAAAGCTTTACAGACTGTTCACTTCCTCGTTTTATAACTTACTTTGATCTGGCCCGTCTTTGTCTTCGCTACCTTCACAGATATCCTTATTGTCCTCGAATCCGGAGCCCTGGCTGGAATTCATCTCTCTTGCCGAAGAGGATTCCAAAATGTACTCGTGTCCACCGATTTTGGGGGGTTCCCCGAGGTGTCCCAGTAGCGGCTCCATCTTGACCTGCCCCTGCCCGGGGAGGGACTCCGAGCGCGGAGCGCAGTCGAGCCAAGTGCGTATGTATCGGGTGTCCGTGGAAGGCACGGGCTGAGTCGGGATGTATGGATGGTAAACCGCTGGTAAGCCATTGGAGGCATGGGGGCTGAACGGGCTCCAGGACGAGCTAAAAACTGGAGGTTTAGGCTGGAAGCTACAAGAGGGGAATTCGGGATGCTCGCCATGTCCCCCCGGTTGCCTGGAGTTGGAATACTGTACATTGGAAAACCTGACTGAAGTCGGATCTTCGCTCTCGTGACTTATTATAGAGTCCACATAATAGTTGCTCAGCGTTCCAGAAATTGACATTCTCGGACATTATACAATTCACGGTTCATTGAATTGAAAACATGTAGGACAGAAGTATTTTTTTACTAGCCTTCTACTAGCCTACGAACAAAGTAGAGCAAGGTTGCTGGGGCTGTGCGCTCGGAGCGAAATGATTGGTCAGACTTTTTTCACGAGCCTGATAAAGCGTCAATGGGGCGTAAATCAATCCGCCAAGGGGCTGCACCTCTCCTAGCACTGTACATATTTTCCTCTCTAAATAAATTGTCTTGTTTATGCAATATGCAAAATGTGAGTGCATCCATATATATGTGGGTATCTGTAGGCTGTCGGTAGGCTGTCGTAGAAATATCCAGTTGAATCATGCATTCCAACGACATTATACATGCATATTGGAAACAATGGACGACAAAATAAGCGATCACATTATTTTCTTTATGAAACTGATAAACATGCACGCGTCTCATGGAACAAGGCCATTGAATACAATAAGCCTTATCCAATATATTACGCGTATGAATGTCCAATACATCATCAGAATCAAACTAACATCGGAATACTATTATGGCGCCATTATTTCTCTATCACGTTCGCCTCTAGATGTCTATCACGGATAACGCTTTATGTTTCAAATCTTCAGGTTTTTAGAACTTTATTGGTTTGTTTTCTTTAAACTTGCGTCTGAGTTTCCTCTGGTGTAGGAAATGTCTATGTTCATGCTTTATTGGAAGATTAAGAGTAATTTTTCTTAACGAGCGCATTAAACACTACTGCGTGCCAATCCCCTGTCTTTATGGAAGGAACTACTTGAACTTTTTTGGTCGTTTAATACTATAATAAAATACTACATCAGGCAGCTTTGATTTTTATAGACTTGATATATCGCCTGTGGCGGGGACCGTAAACGACTCTGCTGTAGCATTCCTGCCACTGACAAAAACGTTCACTTCACACTCAGACACAAAAAGTAAACACCGCAGAAGTGAGACTACACCAGGATATTCTAAAACCCAGAGGATGATAACCATTTTACTGATACAGGGGGAAGTGAAGAAGACTCATAAGTTAACGGTTTGGAGACAGTTCATATTTATTTCTGGCAGCTTTCCAGGTATTGTGCATGACTTGTCACATTCAAGCGGTTCAAAGCTTTGGCCTCGGCCTTCAATGCTCTCTCTGCCTTCCACTGGCTCTCGTGCTAGCAACTAATGCATTTCAGCTTCAGAACAACTCATATCACGTGCAAAAAGAACAGCAACATAGGATTACCTACGGCGGATAAAACTTTGCGCTGTGTTTGCACTCGAATATATCTGTAGAGTTATTGAGCACTAAATAGCCTAGCAGCTGTTATGTTAAACAAATATATAGGCTAACTCCAAAGCACGATAACATGCGAAAGGGAATTGGGTAGATGAGATTCATCTGTAAGGTGATTTGAATGTTTTTCACTTTATAACATTGCGTGTAGCCTTCCACTGGCTTGAATGTTGCGTTGATAATTTAATGAACTCCACCCAATACCCGCCGTGCAAAGTGCTAACAACTTAATTAAATACACTGGAGTAGTAAACATTTAAAACATTATCTGCAAACCGCACGAAATGTTAAAAAAAAATGTCAAGAGCAACGTTTAATTACATGTTGTAGACTATTGTATCGTTACTATCGTAACAAAATGTAATCATTGGTAAGGAGATAGGCCTAAAAGTTACAATAATAAGGGTTTGATAACACATCATTGTTAAATCAACTTAAAACAAACCATGAAACAAACACATGTATCTATACTTGTAATTCATCATTGGATATTTCTTCCCACTACAAAGGCCTCCACTTTTCAATAAGAAACCTAATATTGCCAAGAGTTACAATAACTATCCTATCGCCTCTCCAAAGCTATGGGCAACACTAGTGACGTGCAAAATGAGATATCTTATGATTATACTCAGGTTCTTTAGAACTGTTTAAAGACAGTCAGAAAGTCTCTTAGGTGGATTTCTGTCCAAGAGAGCTAATACAATAAGTAGCCTACACTCGTAGAAAAAAGGTTCCGGATAGAACCAAAAAAGGTTATATTGCTTGCTTCATATATGGCACCCCTAAAGATTATATGTAGACCCCGTAAGGTTCCATATAGAACCATTGGGTTCCATCCATTAAAAGGGTTCTATATGAAACCAATTTCGGTTCTATATCGAACCTTACGGGGTGCCATATATGAAGCAAGCATATAACCATTTTTGGTTCTATCCAGAAACGTTTTATCCTAAATGTTGTTAATTAACTTTGGCTATATGTCTTTATATGCTATGTAGCTTAATTTGTCCGCAAAAAAAGAGGGAATGGATATTGCTGTATAATATTAATTATATTTTGTTGCTCTCCTGTCTTATGTGAATAATATTAGTTTGTAAATACCACTATATAATGGGCTCAGTCTAATTCCTTAAGTGATTAGGATATTAGGAAACTCATGTCAACTATGATTATGTTACCAACCCCATCTCCAAGTAGGCATCATTTATTTGTATCGTCCTTTGTTGACAGTAAATGCTTGATTTGAAAGGTGCTGATGCTCTTACAACAGCTAGCCCGCTTGCACTTGGGACTACATAACTATAATAGGCTATTTACTAAATATAACACAATGCATTTTACATAACAGTGCGTTGTAAGAAAGTAGAAGTAGTAATAGTAGTAGCAGCAGCAGGCCTGTATATGTTAGTAGTAGAAGCTTCAGCATTAGAATAGCATGCAGCTAATATTAGCCTATATGCTAAATAGTATGCAGTCCGCAGTTCTTTCGGTGATGGTTGCTGCTAGCCTAAAGCAGTAAACAGTAACCTACACATTTGAGCAATAACTAGTCACAATAAATCAGCCTTACATTTCTGTGGAATGTTGAGTACAAGTGCTTTGCCTTTAAGATATTAATAATCAAGACATAATTGTGGGAAATAGTTATGCTAACACATATGCTTGCTCTCTGTATACTATATAACATGTGCTATTCGTATGCATTGCATTATCTATCCTGATCAGATAAAATATAATGATAATATATATATATATATATATATACATATCTAACACAGTGCCATGAAGTTGTAGCTGAAATACAAATGAATTGACCTTTAGCTTTTTCGGCTAGCGTCTAAATAAGGGTCATGTTTTCGTGAACACTGCTGAAATAATATTACAGACATTGAAGTTTGACATGACTGCTACAAACGTACTATGTCTGTTAATTACCGTTCTGACATGAATATGTGTTACACGCTGTCATCTTTCTGTGAGCCCCCTCTGGATAAGCCTTAAAGGGATACTTCAGGATTTTGGCAATGAAACCCTTTATCTACTTCCCCAGTCAGATTAAATCATGGATACCATTTTATGTCTCTGCTTACAATCTGAAGGAAGTTGCTAAGTAGTGTTAGTGCAATTGCTAACTAGCATTAGCACAATGACTGGAAGTCTATGGTAACGGCTAGCATACTAGCCGAAATAGCGCAATGACTGGAAGTATGTGGTAACTGCTAGCATGCTACTCGATACCATAGACTTTCAGTCATTGCGCTAACGCTAGTTAGCATTGGCTCGCGAAACTACCTCTAACTTCCTTCATAATGGATGCAGAGAAATAAAAATAGTATCCATGAGTTTATCTAACTCTGGGGAAGTAGATAATAGGCTTCTTTGCCAACTGAAATGCAGAATGCAATGGCAGATCGGGGAGAACCTGTTTTAAATTGATTGCCATTGAACGTGTAAGAATCCACCTTCAGACCAAGTTAATGACGTTGTTAGGTTTCACGATGACAGATCTCTCTCTCAAACACACACACAACACACAACTCACACACACACCTCTAAGGGCCTCGCTCTTCATACCAGTCCAAAAAGTCTGTACTCTTTCACATTAAATCATCAAAACAAACAAGAGAAAGTGTGTCAGCCATTTGTGTGTTACTGTCATTTTCCCAATAGAGACATCCCTGTGGTAAAATTCATGGTAACCCTGGGGTTATATATGAAGATGTACAGTGCCTTCAGAAAGTATTCACACCCCTTTACTTTTTCCACATTTTGTTGTGTTACAGTCTGAATTTAAAATAGTTACATTGAGATGTTGTGTCACCTGCCTACACACAATAACCAATAATGTCAAAGTGGAATTATGTTTTTAGAAATGTTTACAAGTTGATATCAAATGAAAAGCTGAAATGTCTTGAGTGAATAAGTATTCAACCCCTTTGTTACGACAAGCCTAAATAAGTTCAGGAGTAAACATTTCCTTAACAAGTCACGTAATAAGTTGCATGGACTCACTGTGGGCAATAATAGTGTTTAACATAATTTTTTAATGACTACCTCATCTCTGTACCCCACACATACAATTTTCTGTAAGGTCTCTCAGATTCAACCACAAAGACCAGGGATGTTTTCCAATGCCTCGCAAAGAAAGGCACCTTGTTAAAAAAAAAGCAAAAAGCAAACATTGAATATTATTAATTACACTTTGGATGGTGTATCAATACACCCAGTTCCTACAAAGATACAGGCGTCATTCCCAATTCAGTTGCCGGAGAGGAAGGAAACCACTTAAGGACCAACCGTGTTACAGTTTTGACTTAAATTGCCTTGACAATCTATGGCAAGACTTAAAAATGGCTGTCTAGCAATGATCAACAACCAACTTGATGGAGCTTTAGGAATAAAAAATAATAATAATGTGCAAATATTGTACAATCCAGGTGTGCAAAGCTCTTAGAGACTTACCCAGAAAGACTCACAGCTGTAATCGTAAACATGTATTGACTCAGGGGTGTGAATACTCATGTAAATGAGATATTTCTGTATTTCATTTTCAATAAATTTTCCTTAAATTTTGAAAAGCCTGATTTTACTTTGTGATTATGGGGCATTGTGTGTAGATGGGTGAGAATTTTTAAAAAAAAGATCCACTTTGAATTCAACAAAATGTGGTATAAGTGAAGGGTAATGAATACTTTGTGAAGGTTTCAACGGAAATGCTGTAACATTTATCTGTAAGAAATAAACACATTTATCAAAAGCATGTATGGCTTCTGAGTTTGTTTTTGTTCATTGAAGTTTATTGAAAAGTTCGTGATCACAATGCAAAAAAATTGAACAAAAAAATGGTGAATGATTTTTGTCTTGTTTTACAAAGTTGAAACATGATAGAAGTTAGAAAATGTTTTGTAGACGGTAAATGTTAATGTGCTATTAAATTGCCTGCAAAAGTAAAAACAAGCTGGTGTGAATATGAGGTAGAGCCGGTGCTGGTGTTTTTAATGTAGATAATTTACGGCGTCTGGGTGTGCTGTACTTCATACAATGTATTTAATATATTAGAAGAAGCGTTCATTACACCCAAGTGTGCACAGGTATTTTGGGGGAGGCTTAAATTAGCCGTTTAACTCTCCACAAGCCCATGTGCAATAAGTTGACTCTCGGAAGTGAAATACATGTCAACAATAACAACTTTTCTAGATAATATTGAAAAAATGTTTAGTGTGCATTTACAAAATGGAGGGTAGTGCGCAGACATGTGGAAACGGCTCATTCTCGTTGTTGTTGCATTCGTCCATTACGCACCAGCGTTGATGTGCAGTACTGGAGTAATTCAGGTAGTTTCAGGTTCCTGTGATAAGCGTCCAGCCCAACAACTTGAAACTACCTAAATCACACAACAGCTTTGTCTCATCTTCAAAGACCTTCAGAGAACCTGATTGAGCCACTGGACAAGTTCCCATACCGTAAAAACGTGGGTGACAATCCATAAACGTTATTCTTGGTTCCGCTATATGAATAGCATTTTTTTTTTAATGTAGCCTTTATTCCACGTATACTAGCTAAAGTGATCAGCAGTTATAAAACGAGACAAGATACAAACTGCAATACAGCAGGAATGGAGAATATGAGAGGAAGTAGCATGCCCATGCCATTTCAATCATGCACATAAAGGCCTATAACGCACGTTAAGACCTCTTTGTTAGCCACAATAGCAGGCAATACTATTGTAGTGAAAAGTACAGTAGTGTAATCCCTGTGACACATCCGCTACCCTGACTTCCTGAGTCTACAATAAATGCCCTGTCAATTGCCCCTGATAAAAACCTGGATGCCCCAGACAGCGTCAGTAAAAATCGGGCGCTCTTCAATATGGCGATGCTAGCAGGAGACGCTACACAGTTTCCTTTTAAGACAAAAGGCCAACAGACAAAAGGCTAATATCCAGTATCCAGTGTGGGGAAGTTGCGGCATGTGTTTTCCATCAAATCTTCATATTCAAACAATATCAGAGAAAGTCCATGCAAAATGAAACGATAGATAACGTCAATAACGTCGAATGAATCCATAAATCTAGATACACATGGAATCAATGGGGACTAAATAACCATATGCACACACTAAATACACGCACGTTATTACTTTTTTTTAACGTGCAGTGGTTATCATGATGATCTGGTAAAAGGCTATAAATGTCACAGACCAGATCATAATTCCAGCTCGACCAATCTCTAACAATCTGGAAGAAAAAAAAAAAAGAGGGAATTCTATGTGGATTGCATGTAAGCCTACACTGTTCCCAGAGGACGTTAAAAAACTGTCCTGTTTGTTGGCTAACAACCCGCAAATCAGCAGCGGAAACTCTGGCATCTGCAACTTGACTTTTGAAAAAAAAAAAATATATATATATTTTGAATTCAGAAGGTAGACTACAAAAAAAAATGGTGTCCACTGAACGCAGCTAGTGAACAAGGGACATAAAGGACACGATAGATGTAGGCTAACCATGACAAAGTATATTATATACGTTATTCGTTTTTTTTTTTTTACAAGGAATCACTCCTAAATCAGATTAAATTGTTTTAAAATAGACCTTGTATAAAACTAATGTATGCATTGGCATTGCTTGTTATGATAAGGAAATGAATTACAACATACAACTATGCTACTGCAAACCACAAATACTAGCCTAATAATCATAGTTACAGCAACTACAATCATCACTACAGGAAGAGTAATCCCATTACTGGAGCTCATATGACATGGTAGGAGTAGGCTCCTAGAAAGAGGAATGGGCTAAAGGTGGTAATAGGTGTCTAGAACTAGAAGTTGTTGCAATGGGATGTTCCCAAAACAAGCTATTCTGTATGTTTTTCTCCATCTATCTATCCACACCGAAGTTGCAAATAAAGAAATATGGGAACAGGGGAATATTTATTCAAGCAGAAGTGATAGGCGAAACTATATCAAAACAAATATTAGCTTAGAAATTGATAATACAAGACAAAAATATATATTATATCCCAGGCTTGCCTTTTGGAAGGTCAAGGGCTCATGTGCGTAGTAGGAGCATGTTTCCCTATATCACCGAAAGCGTAACCTTTATTTCAAAAGCTCTCATTTAGGAAACAAATATGTATTTTTTTTTATAATCAAATCATTCATTATTGTAATCAATACATCCTTTGTTTCAAGTCAAGCTGAAAAAGGACTCCGTATAGACAAGAAATAATGTTTTAAATCCTTCCGATTTTACAAAATTGAAGTTCAAAATATTGTGCTTATTGGTGCACATTTTTCAGCGCATACAAATACAATTGCGTCCGAAAATAAATAAAATAGTGCTCACGTCATAAATAAAGTAATCTTTTTAAATTGGCTTCCCATAGCCTAGCATGAACTGTAAACAATAGTTTTCGATTCAAGACGGTAGCCTATGTCTGGCAAAAAGACCAATTAAGCAACGTTGCAATCATTCTATTGAGCCATCAAGAAACAACGACAAGACAGTTGTTTAAATAATGATCAAATAAAGTGCTTTTATGAAGGGTGTTGCGGGACAAGGGTATGGAGAAAGAAAACGTTTCCCGACATTTCCCATTCATGGAAAAACTCAAGTGTAACCGGTAAGAGCCTCATATCCTCATGCAAAGTGTATAGGACATAGATGGCACTTTCATCCAGCCCATCCTTGCACTTTCATCCAGCCCATCCTTCAGATCAGAACCACTATCTCCACATCCTTCAGTATATGGTCCATCCTATTGTTGACTTCATATCATCCCATGCTCCTGCACTCAGTCATGTCCATGTAGGCCTGTCTCTGCGCACCATGTTTGTGGGGAATCAGATGGGGAAATGTGTGACCGTGTCCCTGGTTCTGTGTTCCCGTGTCATCTTCTTCATCTTCATGCGGCGGTTCTGGAACCAGATTTTGACTTGACGGTCAGTGAGGTTGACACTGCGAGCGATCTCCAGGCGGCGATCGCGAGTCAGATACATGTTGAAGAGGAACTCCTTTTCCAGCTCCAGGGTTTGGTATTTGGTGTAAGGACAGCGCTTCTTCCTCCCCGCCTTCGCCCACAGCCATCCACAGCACGCATCATTTTCGAATGTTGCGTCCTCTGTCAAAACAAGACCAAACATTTATTTAGTGATAGACTGGCAGAGCGCAAATTATTTGTTTTAGGATGTGCACATTTCTAAAATGCTCTTGCGGGCATTACCTGGCTGATATAATTTCAGTTTATGACGGGATATAATGTCACGTGACATGCATCTCTTCCGTGTGTGTGTGTGTGTGTGAGTGTGTGTGTGTGATAGAACACAAAACAATAGTAATATTTTCTCCTCTAATTCACTGTTTGCTAGTTCTCTGGTAGTTCTCTGAAATGCAAGGTTTGTTATCATGTAGGCCTTAGCTAAAACGACGTACATTCTACTTGGGCGTGAATAGGTTATTATCAAAAGGACAAAGTGAAATATGTAGGACTACAAATGCATAGGAGAGGTATAGGAATAGGCCTCACAATTCTGGTATTGAATTGAACGATTGTCGTGCCTACTGGAGTAAAATCCATTTGTCTAGAAACCCATACGTCAAAACAAAAACAAAAAACGAAGCTAGGCCCCATGTTTGGATCAAATCTTTTACGAATCTAAATATTTTCCTATGTTTAAATTGTAAATGGACAAAAAGAAAAGTAGTAGTCTATCTGAATGTAGCAGATGATGTGAATAATGTGTAGCCTAACATCGAGGCATTGGCTATTGTTAAGCTAAATGATGCTAGCCTACTCAATAAATCATTATTCTGATTAGGCTATAGAAATCAGAAGATTTCACATAAAATAAACGGGTTATTGTTGATCCATTAATCTGTTGTACTAGGCCTATAATGACAGGGCTATAATGACATTTTATTTATAATATGCCAAATGCCGTTGGACAACTTATTTCAATATTTACTAGAGGCAAGCATGGTATAGTTGTACATAAAAATATTATTTGGAACAAAATGGCGTAATATTTGAACACTCAATGTCAATTCAACCTGAGTCAACCTGAGTTGAAATATGTCAATATTTGGATAGCTATAGCATCTAGCATGGCAACAGGCAAATAGAAGCTAGCATTAGCTTTAGCCTACATTTTATTGTGAGACTGAGTCAGTCGGTTATAGCCAACTCTCACATAAACCTGGGCCCACAATCAATTGTATGCTACGCCTAGCTAACTGTCCCTAAACACAAAGGAGACTTCCGCTGTTTTGATGTTCAAAAGAGCGCATAGTAAAATTGAGTGCAATTTAGTCTGGCGAGGGTAGTTCCGTGCAATAAATACATTTTGAGGAATGGCTCCCTTTGTCCTCTATTCTCTCTTCCCTTTAACAGCCTTAGTAAAAAAAATCACCATGTCTCGATTGACCGGATCACGCTTTCCTGTGGCTATTGCCATGGTCGCGTTCTATCTTTCAGAGCTTTTTTCTTTTTCATTCCATTTACCCACCTTGCGTCTCCTGTCTGGGACTTTTATCGCCCTCGGGTAAGACTGATGAGGGCTTGTCTCGCCGTAAACCTATGACTAAGTCTTCCGTGTTGGTCTGACTGGCCAGGGTGATGCTGCTGCTATCGCTTCTCTGGGCTTGACACTCATTGCTGCCCAGCGCTAAGTCGTCAATAACGCGCTTGAAGTCAGAGTCTGGATATGGCAGCACCGGGAAGCTCAAGTTGCACAAATGGCGCGAGTCTGAGTGGGGAGAGCGCGGTGGATTGGTTGTGGGCAAGCTGTGCACACTGTTGTTGTACTCCTGGACTTTGATCCCCGAGTATGACTGCTCCGGGCGGAAGTAGCCCTGAATTGGACCAGAACCGCCCGTCATGGAGCCCATCTCTGACATTAGTCTGGTGAAGGCAGACACGTCCGGTGAAGGATTTGAGTGGTTGTCTGGTTCCAGAAGCAAATAGGAGGAGCTGTCTTTTCTGTTTGACGCGCTGTAAGGGCACGCACTGACCTGCGGCACCCGGACCGGGCTCAAATGTGGCACGTCCCAGTTCAGTATTCCCTGGTGGTATTGGTATCGAGGCTGAGCCATTGCTTCTTGCGGCTGCAACTGCTGGTGCTGGTTCATTGTCCCGGGTATGGCCGTGTTTGGCACGGAACCACAGTTATTTTGGACACTGCAGTCCGGGTCAGAGCGGGCGGCGTGCTGGTGAGGGTGGGCAACAGAGGGGGGCTCCTTTGGACGGCAGTCCACGAAAGAGTTAACCAAGGACGCCGTGAAAACGAATCTCTAAGAGCATGACATTGCTAGGACATATTTTGACGAAAAGTCTGGCGAGCAGCTTCCTGCAGGGGACCCAATAGAGTCTGGGGTTCACCGGCAGGCTCCTCCCCTTGCGGCGCTGGTTGATTCAAGTGCCTAAATATCATATTCCCAGAACTCCCTGTTTAATTGATTTCTTATCCATTTCTTATCTTATCCATCTTTAATTCAATGAAATGCATATCGCCAATGTGTCAATGCAAGTAGCGGAGTTTTTTTTCAAAATGGCAGAGATTGACATATTATTCACTGCTAGATGGAACATCTGCATTAAATTATATTTTGGACACAGATGTGTAATTCACTCACTCGGTTTAATAATATATATACACCTGGCTTGACTCTATTCCAAGCTGTATGAGCATATTAATATTCAACTAATGAGTTTATAGAATTGCAGCTTTCAAACCTGTTGTCAAAATTAAGCAACGTTTCGTTTCGGCTTACAATCCCTTGTTAAAATGGCAAATTTATCAGTCAGATTTATACCTATAAATTCGACGAAATGTGCAGCAATGTCATACACATTACAATAGTTATTAGCTCAAATGCACGCCTATCACTTAGCCTATCACTTACATCATTGCGCACAGATGTGACTACTTTACGCACAAATATTATGACCACATATCTTATTTTAAATGGATGATTTTTACTTCACGCTTTGTACAATCACACACTTCTTTGTGTTTTATACAGGTTATATACAGTACCTTAGCCATGGCTCCTTATAACCTAATGAGTCATTGCTGTTGATTATTTATATTCTGTAAACGTTGTTAATTATTTGTAATTATAAACCCCCCAGCTTTAAAGACAATCTTGAATTTTTCCAACTATGGATAAAATATATAAGAACTCTGCATTCATCTTGTAAATATATTTTTAACGCTGTATTGTTTAGTAATAATACAATAATGATAACAATAGTAACAACTAAGGCCTATAGTTACAACATAAATAGTCATAATGTTCTTACCTTCTTAGCAGCACATTGGAAATCTACAATTGTTGTCATTTTTTTTTAATAAATGAAGAGTACCCGTCACTCACATTCCTAAAAAAT
This sequence comes from Oncorhynchus mykiss, assembly GCF_057628025.1. Taxonomy (NCBI): domain Eukaryota; kingdom Metazoa; phylum Chordata; class Actinopteri; order Salmoniformes; family Salmonidae; genus Oncorhynchus; species Oncorhynchus mykiss. Next base: position 43,301,236 of record NC_143034.1, read on the forward strand.
GATGACATTGCTTTCTTTATTTATGTAAAGTATTAATTCAGTCACACCTATAAACACTTCAATTTGGAATGAAAACAATAATTTAACGCAGGACTGTCTTTCATATTTAGGTAGAGGATCGGCCTATTGTGGTCACACGAACGAGCTGAAGTATAAACTAACTGTATAATTTTCGATATAGGCTATCTAGCATTACATGTTTGAAATGACAAGAAAGTAAATGTCATGGCCCATAATCAGGGTTACAATTAAGCCTCAAATTGTAATAATAATATATATATATATATTTTGAACTGCAAAATTGTAACGCATTTAGGCAATATGGCCAAAGAAAACAGCTGGCATAGCAGGTATGTTTCATTTCGAAACAAGTGCGTAAATTCTGAATTTAGAAACAAGTGAAAACATCTGTACGTCTCAACGATAGACTTATACCTGCTCTTTGGTGCCCAAGTATGCGCAAAATAGGTATCCTAAAATAGGCATGCCTAGTGTTCATTCAACAAGGCCCACTCAATGGAGTAGTCTACAGCAATGATGTAAAAGGTTTGATGAAAATAAAAAAGTTGAGGGAAACTGTGCATGCTGAAAATTGACAGAGAATACAGATACTTCTGAATGCATATAACGGTTATAGTTTTAAACCGAGGTTGCTAAAAACAAAGGGAAATTAGAAAGGTTTGGAAATCTCCCCGAGCAAAAATCCTGTGTGGCCTCCAGATGTCGCTGTACAGTTGAATCAATCGAAGGACTCATGCCACGTTGAATGCAAACGTTGTATATTGGATACAGATATAATATTGTGAATTTGTAGGGCCTAAAGGTGTATACAACTTTCTTGATTCTCTGCGTTTACAGGCTAACTAATACAATATGTTGGCTTTGGACAGGCAACAAAGACTGCGTGCAACTAATAGATAAATATGTAGCCTAATTCTTACAGTTCACTAAATTGTATAGATTAGCCAACTGATCAAAACTAAAAGGTCCATGTGCGATAACCATATTTCGCACGTATGAAACACATAGCTAAGAAACATAACTAGCCTAACTAGCCAATCGAGTAACACCTCATTTTCTTTCTCGTCAACCAATAGGCCCTTGCGGCTGTCCATCTGATAGACATTATAGATTCGTTGGAGGTAATCGTTTTGCTAAAAAAAAAAGCACATTGGTCAACAAAAGCACTATTGCAAACTGATAGACGTTATCATAAATATTAGGCTATTAGCCGACACATGTTAAGGTCAGACTTCGACAGAAGAATAAATAAGAACCGTGTCTGAGGGGAGAATATGTCCTATATTAGAAGAAAGAAAAAACGTTCAACTGAGAAAGATGTAAACGGTTGTATAAAACGTTCGCATGGCCGCAGAACGACCATTGCTACTGCTACCGCGTTCGTATTGCATAGGCCTGCAAAATGTGTCCTTAAACATATGTGATGCTTTTAAAGTTGTATAGACAGACCTATGTTTAAATGGTTTATATTCTATATAATTTAACTACTCTACAGTAGGCCTACGCTGCATCATTCAATGTAAGCTTAAACTTGCACTGCACACGTAGCATCGCGGGATGGACGTTGATGCATATGGCATGGTGCAAGTTACGTAGTCAATAACAACAATAAGCTATGGGAAGGCGTATTAGTCTACAGTAAAACGACTCTCAAAAAAGTAACCTAGTCTTACTAGACTTCGAGGATGTTGACGTAAACAGTATTGTATTGAAGCTATAGGTCTCTTGATGCTAAACCAAACGAATTTGTGTCTTCCTTTACAAAAGATAAACCAATAGTTTCCCAGACACTACTGTTTTTGACGTTGACAACACCAGTCTAACCCGGCTGTTTACTTTTTGTCTGGTGGGCTGCAAGTAAACATTTGTGGGGGAACTTGGAATGACTGCCATGTCCTAGTAGCCCAGATAGAAGAGGCAAAGCACGATTTAAGCCCCAACTTTTTTTGTGCAACGAAGGCACGACAATTGACATATTCCCAACATTCCTTTTTCTTAATCACAAAGAATTGCTCTCCAACTGCTGAGAGGAACATCGGTGAAACTCTTAACTGTATCCATGACTAAGGAGCCCCCAGATTGCTATAAAGTTTTACAGCTGAGAAAGGCTCTAAATACTATGCCGCTGCTCTGGAAGGTAATGGAATCGATCTTATGCAGATATTTCCTCTCAAATGCTGTTTTTTTTAAAGACAAATCCATGCATGAGTCGTTATCTATATAAAAACGAGTTTTTTTAATGAAAATATAATTGTGAGTGCATTACTTGCTGAGAATAGTAGAATAGTGCATTAGTAGAATTAAACCATATTATAACGAGCTGTTTTGCATATCTAATCATCAGCACAACGCGAAAGTCTAACCTTGAGGTTGGAAGGTCGAGCACCTCCACTAGAGTTGAGTGCATGGGCTACATTACTAGAAATGGCTATTCATAGGCTATGTGCTATTCACATGGCTTTATCTAAATTCCTCAATAGAAAACGAGCCAATGTTTTCCAGCATGGGGCCTTTGCCAAATTACCGACACAGGTATTGACATACCTGTTTGTCTGGTGTTGACGAAATCAGTAACCTATTCGTCGTCTAGGGTTGAAAACAATTCGAATAGCATAACGTTAGTAGGCTAGGCCCATGGCCAGGCTATGGCAAATAATGACAATAGGAGTTTAAAATATTTTCCAGTGTGCTTACCTACGGAATCTCCTCAGTATTTCTTCATTACGACTAGTCACGCAATTGATACAAAAAAAGAGGCTATTGGAACTGAAAGTTTACGTTCAATACTGTAAAAATCTTCAGCCGTGCACACTTTTGAAAAACTATCTGGAAATAGATCTAGCATCCTCTCTGCAAAAAAAGACAAGAGAAATAACTCACTAGGCAAAAACTGGTAGAATCAACGTTGTTTCACGTCATTTCAAAAAACTAAAACAATGTGATGACGTTGGATCAACGTGGAAAACTGATTGGATTTGGAAAAAGTCATCAATGTAAGGGAATTTCATTTTTCTTTTAACCTAAATCCAATGACATGGTAACATGTTTTGTTGATTTCACGATACATTCGAGTTAGTTAACAACTCAACCAAATGTAAATGACAATTACACGTTAAACGGACGTCTGTGTGCAGTGTGAACTACAGTAAGTGGTTGACTTTGGGACATAAGGCCATGGACAAACCCACATGCAAGTTCTGCTAACAATTACAAGTTTCCTGTGCCGTAAACCAGAAATAGAATGGCACATGTTCACTTTAACAAGTCTAATCTGGCAGATTACAATTTTGGCATCTAACGCATGATTGGAAGTGCTAATCCTAAAATCCTAATTTTATATTTAAAAAGCTGAAATAAAAGGGTGAAAACTAAACAACACGGAATAGATTGTCTTGTGCGTAATGCAGGGCGTTTCACACATTAAAAACATTATGTTGTATACTACAGTTCTATGCATTTAATTATTTTCAAACAGATATTTCAATATCCTGCAGGCGTGTAAGCCTACTTTTACATTTCACCAATCTTTACACATATATTACACCCATTAGTATTGTTAATACTTGTATTGTTGTGGTAAATAGTACAATTTAAAAACAACAATAATAGTATTGTTGTCTGTTATTTTAAGGATCATCGTTATTATTGCTATCATTAGTATTACTATTATTATCATTATTACTATTATCATAACTCGAAAACGAGGAGAGGCGAGAGAAGAAGACAAGTAAATTGATTGTTATTTGTTATTGTTATTAATTTATTATTAAGGTGCTTGCTTCTTAGTAGTGGGGTGTTCATTGTGTCGAAGACTGATTGTTTTTCTTTTAATTGCATGTTTATAAATAGATATCAGAACAGCATGCTTTAAATCATTTGTATTGCGGGATGTGTTATCCTTTCAAATGTCAATGGATTCATTCTGTATTTCCCGTTAATATGTTATGTATTTCAAAATTGCTCCGTATTTTAGATTTTGTAGAAACCATCTTATGTATCCCACGAATATATGGACAAAAAAATCTGCAAAGAGCTATGCTTTTGCATTAATACTTTGAGTTGACCGTTAGAGAGAACGTCTGCCTTCGGTGTGCAATACTATACTATGACCAGAAGGTGACAGTGTTGCCTAACTTTGACTCCTGTATTTATTTTAATTTACTCTTCATTTTTATCAGGGAGTCATACTGAGACCAAGGTTTATTTTACAGATGAGCCCTGAATTACAGAAATGACAGAAAATACACAAATCAATGTAAATACAAAAATGCAAGCAGAACGAAAAACAAGGTCATGAAAAACAAACATTCTTCAGTAATAAGGTCCTCAATCAGCTTTCTGAATTTCCCTAGAGGCACCAGAACATCACATGTCAGAACATCTTGAAGATTCTTCCACAAATAAGGTGCAAGAAAACTAAAAGCTGATTTACGTATGCAAAGGTTTGCAGTGGAAAGTACTGGTGTCTGCCCGAAAACAATAAGGCAGTGAAAATCTACTCTCTTTTCATTCGACATTACTGATATATTTTGCACCCTTTAAAGCTAAAATCCTTAATTGAAACAATAACAAAGCCAACACCCTGCCTCTATTTTGAAATAAATAGAGGCATGGAGAAATATATCCACTATCAAATTCATAGACAGAGGTATGGATGCAAGGGACTGACCATCCATGACATCAAAATGGTCGTTTTAACCATGCTTTAAAGCTATACAGTGTTTATTTACATTGATATTGTTTACAAACATTGGAGTAAAACAAGCTTACATTTTGGGTTCTGATGGGATACAACCATTGAAATGAGCTCATGAGGCATTTAAGTTGTATTCTTCAAGAATCAATGGGTATATATTGTCAATTTATAAGTCCAAAAATGGATGTAGCAACTAAGGATACTAGCTTTAATCACAAATGCCCAGATATTTAAGTTTCACTGCAGCATCTGTATATAAATGAGGCCTGTGACGGACACAGGAAACAGACTGTCCATGGAGATTAACAACCAAACATTGTTTTACACAAGAACAAATGTGAAAAGCAGACTCATCACAGATGTGTTTGTCTACTCCATCCAGGGCCGGCTCTAGCCTTTTGGGGCCCTAAGCAATATTTGGTTGGGGGGTTCCCCTTCCAAGCGGGCAACATTTTCTGTGACAGAAGAGAAAAAAATGTATGTTTTGAAGTTAATTTCCTGCAATTCTACACATTTTGCCATGACTTATGCCATGCGTGAGAGTGACTTAGAAAATCAATGGGGCACCCTGGAGGTCAGGGCCTTTGGGCACGTGCCCTGCATGCCCGGTGTGTACTATAATTAAGTTTAGATAACTGGCTAGACTAACTTACCAATGTAAAAATTGGAAGCTGACATGGCTAATTGAGTGACTGTCAGTGACTCACAAAACAAGACAAAAACTGTCGATGCACAACCAAATTTCGATCTTGACTAGCTTGCACACTTTTGGCCCAAACATTTATGATTTGGATGGTCTGCTTGCAATTAGCATATTAATCCAATTAATATGGCCAAAATCTTGCTTAACAATGACACCATGTGCAGAGACTCTCTTCCAACATGTTGATATATCAGACCACAATAGACGTGCTTTTCAATTCAACCTATAATTATATCAAGGGCACTTTCAATGTCATCCAAAATTCTTCCTCTTTCCATCATTGTTCCATTCTCTCTATCAGTCCACAGCCCTTAGATGTACTGTTCTGGTCTGCCCCTCTGCACTGGGAGAGAAAGATGCACTGATGGGTCCACTATGAACCATCATTCACAATCGCTCTGGAATCCAGGAGGACGGAGACATTGATTGGTAATTTCTTCAGCCTGAAAAAGCCTGTGATGAAATAAACATGCTGATAAAAAAATATATATTTCACCTTTATTTAACAAGCTAGGCCAGTTGAGAACAAGTTCTCATTTACAACTGTGACCTGGCCACGATAAAGCATACCAGTGCGACAAAAACAACAACACATACACATAAACAAACGTACAGTCAATAACACAAAATAAAATAATAATAGAAAGAATTTATGTACAGTGTGTGCAAATGTAGAAGAGTAGGGATGTAGGCAATAAATAGGCCATTGAGGCAAAAATAATTACAACTTAGCATTAAAACCTCTTACAGACACCGAGACGCCAGCGTCTCACCTAGCCAACAGGAAATGGAAATGCATAGCGACAAATGCTAATAGTACTCGCTAAAATTCAAACTTTCATTAAATCACACATGCAGGGTACTCAATTAAAGCTACACTCCTTAATTACAACTTAGCATTAATACTGGAGTGATATTTGTGCAGATGATGATGTGCAAGTAGAGATACTGGGGTGCAAAAGAGCAAGAGGGTAAGTAATAATATGGGGATGAGGCAGTTGGGTGTGCTATTTGGCTGTGTACATGTACAGTGATCGGTAAGCTGCTCTGACAGCTGATGCTTAAAGTTAGAGAGGGAGATAAAAAACTCCAGCTTCAGAGATTCTTGCAATTCGTTCCAGTCATTGGCAGCAGAGAACTGGAAGGAAAGGCGGCCAAAGGAAGTGTTGGCACTGAGGTATTTGACCAGTGAGCTGAGATAAGGTGTGGCTTTACCTAGCAAAGACTTATACATGACCTGGAGCCAGTGGGTTTGGCGACGGATATGTAGTGAGGGCCAGCCAACGACAGCATAGAGGTCGCAGTGGTGGGTAGTATATGGGGCTTTGGTGCTAAAACTGATGGCACTGTGATAGACTACATCCAGTTTGCTGAGTAGAGTGTTGGGGGGCTATTTTGTAAATTACATCACCAAAGTCAAGGATCAGTTTTACAAGGGTATGAGCATATTCATAAAGTATTTCCCTTGGTTTCCACTCTGCCTACTTGTTATGCATACAGTATATTACATGTACATAGTATTCATTTTAACAATGGTCCAATATCTAATAAACTGCATTCTGAATGGAAACTGTGTTTTAGTCATGATTAGCCTGTTGGGCAGATTGTTGTCACTGTGCATCAAATGTACAACACACTTAAACGTCAGTGAAACATTATGAAGAATTACATAATGTATAGTATACTGTACATGGCCTACAGTAGGCTCTACCAGCACCTGTGGTAAGCAATCAAACATCGACATGTAAAGATGATGATAGGCAACCCGTGCTCTCATGATCGATGAATTCCCAACTTCTAGGACTGACTAACATTGATACTTATAATTAAACCACTAAGCCAGTTGATTAATTCAAAAGCATGCAAAACGCATGTAGGCATATAGGTTATACTTCTCAAAATGGAAGCAAAACTGCACAATGCGAAGAAGTATTTTCCAATAACTCCTGAGTTTTATTTTTCATTCATATATATTTGGTGACAGCCAATCTAGATCATTGGACAAGGGTGAAGTATTTTATAGTTGTGTATTTCAGTGCCTCCGACAGACAATTAAGATGGGGGAACACACGCTCAATGTCCCGGGTGCCTATCAGAGCGAGAACAATTCAATAAAGAGCCTTCCTGTAAAACGAGCTGCCTATGTCGTCACTGGAAAGAAATCGTAAAACACTAGGCCGTTCTCTAATCAGAGGCTCTCGCTTCAAGATCTCGTTTGACCTTGAGTGACCATGAAAGCTGACAAAACGAAGAAATTATCTTCTGTCTGTGTAATGTTTCATTTCTGTAACTCTCCTTATTCTACTTGATGTCAAATCCCGATCTAAAGATTTGGTTTGTGAGTGCGGTCTGTGCACAATTCCCTTGAAGGAAAATTCTTCCAACGACCTCATGGGTAGCCTACTAGTGGACGTTTAATGCAACTATCTGGTTGCATGTCACTCAAAACGACGCAAGATGGCAGAAGAGAGCCGACTTACTGAAGAGAAGGATGTTGCACAAAAGTGCCTGTCTCTTTGACTATGCATAAGAATTCATATCAAATGTACCAATCATATTTTAATACAACTATATTCTACAAGTTTATAGTGCAGCCTAGAAGTGTATAAACAATTGGGACTGGGAAATAGGCTATTAATCAAATATGAATACAATTTCAATACATTATTTTCTTTATCATGTCAATCATCAAGCATCACATTGCAAGACATCACGAGTAGGCTAACTCATAACAAGGCTAGCACAAAATTGAAACCACTGAAGTCCCCAAAAAAGTATTCATGATTCATGAAGATTAATCGGTACGTGCGAGAAGCTAATGATAACTTGTTGAATGTCAGAAAATATAGGCCTCAGCTCTGTGTCTGGGAGCACAAAATGTGCCATATGATTTGAGTATTCAATTGCAAAATCCTATTTCATAAAAGGACAATTAAACATCCATAAAATAAGAAAGCTTCTGCTGTAAACTTTTTTTCGATAGATATTATTGCTGGAAAGTACTTTTTACAAGGTGAACAGGGAAGAGAGAAATTCAGCTCGAGGCAGGTCGACTTAAGAACAACTTGGACCATACATAAATACGTTTTTACCATTTTCATCTGATCCTCTTGTATTGTTCCGAATAGTTTACGTAGGATCAAATACATTTTAATCAAGATTTGAAAAGATAAGGCATAGATGAATAGCAAAACTCAAAATCGGAATTGAATACAATACATATTATTGTTTTGGTTAAAAAGCAATAGCATAAACAAACAGCTTGTTGTCTTTGAACCGCTATCAAAGCCTCTAGAGATACTTCATGTGACAATAAGGTATTTGACATGACACAGCATATGCTTATGCATAACAAAAAATTGCACAATCCGACGGATGCATAAGATCCCACATTCTAGTATTTAGGCAGTAGCTCTTTCAGTAGCCTAGATTTTTCATTATAAGAAGTGTGTGCAGTAGGTATTGATAATTTATAATTTTACTGCTCACTGTGGCCATATCGCTTTCTACATTCAGGCTAAATGTATTAACAGTTCAACAACTTCCAATTGTAATCGATTGGTCATATTGAAGCCTGCATTTGGCAGTCTCTCTCTCTCTCTCTCTCTCTCTCTCTCTCTCTCTCTCTCTCTCTCTCTCTCTCTAGAACTAATACGGCTAAATGAGTCTTTGTTTACGCACTTATCGAAATAAAGAAATTTGTAGCATATTACGTTTAGAATTTATATCACAGAACCACTAAACGTTTTGAATAGTATCAGAGGTCAAACACAGCAGGCCTGATTCATATCTCCAAATGGGAATGCAATAGATTAGTCGATCAAACATGTAACAATTCGGATTAAAAAATATTGCATTCGATTACTTTGTTCACCTGCTGTTACTTAGGCTATATGTACCCATACAGGTTACAACATGAATATAACATTGTCTATATATCTTAAACCTGCACAATTCTTGTTGTACAACAATTGGTATCCCAATTTAGGCTAATTTAAGGGTTTATAACCCTGGAAGCTACTGTCTGCCGGAAAAAAAAGTTATCAATTATGGCTGTAGAGAATGAATTAACGGAATCACAGGTTAGTCACGATTTTTTGTGTTATTGTTTTGGAAAAACGTTAAAATACACAACGGCCTGCAAAAACCACGATAAATATATCAGGCTATTTTGTGAACTGCGGTTTCGCTCCAACACCTGGCATCAACACTTGCCTACACCACCGCCCCGGAGAGCAATGTCTGGCGTGAGGTGTTGACAAACCACCCACGTCATGATACAAAATTCCCTTTTTACTGGCCATCGAAATATGGAATCGGCAATCAGAAAATGCGAGTAAGGTCAATTTGGCCTCGGCCTCTAACACGCTGCTGATTCGCGTAGGGCACCTCTGCACTCTGGTGCGGCCCAACACATCTGGACCACATCCATGCGATGCCAGCGGGCTAGTGCACTGGGCTGCTAAAAACATCCACGCCTTTCATTACGATTCTAGTTACACAACTCATCCAGATGTACCGAGTCAGATTTTAATACGTGTGGAAGGCATGGAGCAAGGTTAAAGGGATAGTTTATCCGAATTACAAAATTACACATTGGTTTCCTTACCCTGTAAGCAATCAATGGGCAAGGTATGAGAACAATCCATGCTTCGGTTTAGTTTCCCTGGGCACTGTTTCCACATGCTAATGTTTTTGAATTCGTGGCACAAATCCCATTCAAGTCATGGGACCGATATGAGCTTTTCTTGCGTATCATGTCCAAATCATCCTAAGTATCTCAAATTATTCGTGAAGCTCAACAAAGTCACTTTTAGACGTTCTGAACTAAATGCTAATATCAGTCCCATGACTTGAATGGGATTTGTGCCACAAATGCTAAAATATTTGCACCCGGAAAGGGAAACTAAACTAAAGCATGGATTGCTGTCATATGTAAGGAAACCAACGTGTAATTTGGTAATTTGGGTGAACTGTTCCTTTAAGGAAATCTCCACACAACAGGTCAAGGTGAAAGATGGAGGTTGTTGCTTACAATTACTTAATTAACATGGTAGATATAGCTATATTTGTGTTATTCGGTTCCGATACACGAAATGTTAAAAATTATTTTTGCAATTGTAGGCCATGAGTTAACCTGTAAAGCCATTATTGATTATTGACAATACATTCAGCATAATGTTATTGAAATTAATTATTGGTGGGCTAAATACATCCAGTATAACAGTTATAACATAATAACTAGGTTCTAAAACTGGAGGTCAGTACGTAAATTATTTAAATGACAGGGAAAATAATGGAACCAATATTAGCCCAGTACAATGCAGAACGTTGCCTCACTTTCTTCCTAAATCAACTCCGATTTATATGGTCCACATAATTGTAGTGCCCCGTAAAATCTCACAGATGAGTTGTGTGTTGCATGCCAATACAATTGGTTATTTTACTGCGTAGTCTTAAAGTTATGTTGATCTCGGTTTAAGTAAGCGGGCTTTTCTTCTCAATCCGAACGATGCTATGATGTGGTTCCATTGCGCGGGGGTGGGCTGGTGATCATTAGCGCGCTCGAGAGTTCCAACTCGTGTTCCTGTTTGTCAACACCAACACTTATCCCGCTGCTCCCAGATCCCCTGGCGACATAAGAAAAGAAAGCACAACCCTAACCAGATTCAATATATACACTGAGTAGCCTAGCGCATGGCCAAAAGGCAGGCCAAGTCCATGCTGTCACACTTTAGTATAATTTCCTGTCAAATTATTTTCAGTATAGTCTTTATTCAACTTTAATATAGTTAATTTCTTTCCCTGTAAGTAGCCTTGTCTCCCAGAGCCCCATTTATTCAGCCATATCCGGTAGCTGAAAATATAACAGTCTAGGCCTGGTTGAATGCGTCTATCCAAAAGTACCTTTGCTGGCGTATGGGCCTATCAATAACCTTTGGCATGACACTATGCAAGGAAGGTAAATAATGGCATTACATACATACCTAACACGACGAGAGGCTTATCAATGAATCTTAATGACTCTCCTTTCCAAATATAATGTCAGTAAGTAAGTATCCAGCTTTGGCTAGGAGTTTGGTATCTTAATGTGAATATGTGGCGGGCGTACATAAAACTTATACATTAAATCGTTTTAAAACAGAGTTATTGGTTGCAATTCTCACTGTTACTTTCATATAATTAATTCAAGATACAGACCTACAATAAACATTAGAATAGCCCTACGCTTTTTAGGTTTTTATTTATAAATAATTATTACAGAGCTAACATGCCTAATAATAATACTACTACTATATTGGCAACAAATAGGGTAAACAGATACATTGTTGAAAACGATAGGCGTATGTAACTTTTGAGCATCTACACAGCGCTAGGCCAACAATTTATTTTGCTCAGCAACAAAAAAAGACATTCCAATCCTAAAATTTGGTGTAGCCATATTCTAGTGAGCGGTTCAAAATAGCACATTTGACCACTTGTATGGGCAGTAAACTTTAGCACGTGCACCGCCAGAAAATATTTGCAGTTGAGTTCATACCCTATTGGACTAGTGTTGGCACCAGCTGATGTGGTTGTAAGAAACACCACTTGTTTCTACAATCTATAGGCTCTTTATTAAAGCTCACATTTGGGTAAATTCTAGCTCAGCTACAGTTTAGCTAGACTATTAGTGTTGTGCCGTTGTAAACGGGTCGTTAGGTGGTGATTTTCTTCCATGATCTTTACCCACAAAATCTTCTTACATATATATACATATATAATGTTTATCTTTGTAAATATTGTATATTTATTTATTTAACCTTTATTTAACTAGGCAAGTCAGTTAAGAACAAATTATTATTTACAATGACGGCCTGCCGGGGAACAGTGGGTTAACTGAATTGTTCAGGGGCAGAACGGCAGATTTTTTACCTTGTCAGCTCGGGGATTCAACCCAGCAACCTTTCGCTTACTGGCCCAACGCTCTAACCACTAGGCTACCTGCCGCCCCAAAAATATAAATATTGTCAATGTTTTTATGTTATTTTGATATTGTCCCCGTTATTGTCCCCGTTTTTGCCTATATGGGAATTCATTAAACATATGTCACCTTGCAGCTCAGGGAGCTCAGACTGAGCTGATAACTATTTCTAGGTGCATTGTTGGAGGCCTGGTGTGTAGAGTCATTTCCTCTTCCTCCTGCATGCAGCGGACACCTTTTGAGCCTCAGGTCCATTGACCACCTCTGTCCAGACAAGGGCCAGACTACTTATTGTTTACAAGATGTCTCAAGTTCAACTGCAAAGTCCACCGTGTGACAAAAGACTGTCCGCAATGCAGACTAGGGGGAGGAGGAGTCTGCAAAGTGAGAGTGTAGTAAACTGTGGGGGGTGGTGGGGGGGTTGGCTGGACGTGAACTTGAGAGAGAAGAGCATTCTAGAAACGAAGCATGCTCTTGGGACGACCAGTTGGAGGGATATTGACATGGAAGTCATCGCGGGACGTAGCTTGGACACTCTCCTTCTTGTCTTCAAGCCAGCCACCAAAAGCACTGTCAAAACATTAATATTTTAACATCGACAGATTGACATAATAATTTGTAATCTGCCTTGTTTATAAAAAAAAAGTATTTTAAAGCACACTCAGGAGGTTCAAAGATTAGCCTGAGTGGCCGAATGTCTAAAATATAAAATAAGTCTAACGTTACCATGTCCAAAAACATTTAATAGAATTAAGTCGTTTCAATAGGTTAACAATTATTAAACTGCTTTTCTCCTTTTAACTTTGTGTAACTTTCCTACCGCAATAGTTCATATTATCAGACAAAATACTCAAATGGAAAATAGGCGTATTAAAATATATATTTTACATTTGCTTCCAAATACCCGTCAATTTTCACAGACATAAACATTGTGCCTGTCAAATAAATCGAATAAAGTAAAGTAGACCTAACTATGATAGTAATGCATACATGAATAGCCAATATGTGACATAGCCTGTCCTATCCATAAATTCGTTTTGAGCGTCACACCTTGAAATGGCACTTTCTCCAGAGTTGGAATGCTGTGTGATGATGATAAGATCGGTTGCCTACTTCAAAAAGCCACGACATGCTATTCTTTATGGTTATGCTTAAAGGTATGAGGTTTGTTACACCTCGCTGAATCTTGAGCAAAGATATAGGCTATACTCCTAACATTAATATAGTATTGATATTTGGATATAAAGCACACTCAATATTATATTATATATATTATATTATGAGAATTCCCTAAATTTGCCTATATTTCACCAACGAGAGAAATACATGCCTATGTGGTGTGTCAACTAACCTTAAAACAGAGCACAGCAAAATGAAAGCAACAGGACGATGCAAAGGTGCTGATGTGCAGCCTTTGAATAACGACGCACCTTTTACACCCTGACTAACCTAGACCGGCGTTAAGAGTAGCATGCAGCCGGAGCGCGCCTTAGCTCTGCTCCCTATCCAACAATTAAACTGTTCGGAACCGGACAGATACGTAAATCGCGTCTCAAAAGACTGTAAAAACAGATTATAGTGCGTAAAATTGCTTATCCAAACGAGCGAACATTCGGAGAATATTATTTCATAGTTACGCAGGAGGATAGCCACTATGAGGTCCTCTCAACACGAATGGAAGCATGTGTGGGGAACCAAGGTTAGAAGCTACTTTGAGAGCCTTTTCCATGACAAGATTGACACATAATATTGTTTACGTTGTGAGATTCATTGTATATCCGAGATATGGACAACTGAAGATAATCAGATCTAGCATAACGGTGGCTATGGGCTATTCATAGGGACATAGAAACTTCCGTTCCCCGTATACATATTCATGATTAGCGTGAGACAAACAGTATTACTGATCTGGTGAGCACGTGACACTCAAGGTCAAGGACGGATTAAGGAAGTCTGCATTTGCCTCATGCTCCGTTTTCTTCTTGAACATCAAAACATCCCTCGTATCCACCCAGAACAGGACATATATGACTAACAACCAATATTGAATCTGCAACTCACTTCTTGACGCTTGAGGTGAATTTCAATTGTTTTAGTTTGCATATAAAGGCCTATAGCTGAAGTCAGTTGAACCTTTGTAGCCGTATTTGACTGATTTTCATTTTAAAATGAAACAGGCCTACCAATTAACAAAATCCTGTCTAAACCATTCATATATATCTTGAAGTAGCCTATTGGCCTTAGGCCTGCGTAAACTTCCAAGGGTTCCAAGAGTATTAATGGAGCAGTAATAAAATAAATTCGTTTAGAATTCGTCACACTTTGAAATGGCACTTTCTTCAGAGTTGGAATGTTGTGTGATGATGATAAGATCTGTTGCCTACTTCAAAAAGCCACGACATGCTATTCTTTATGGTTATGTTTAAAGTTTACACCTCGGTGAATCTTGAGCAAAAATGTCGGCTATACTCCTAAACCGTAATATTGTATTGGTATTTGGGTATACAGCACACTCAAGTCTCGGAGCGTTTGAGTTATGAGAATATCTTAAATTGACAAAAGCAAAATGATGATAACAGTGAAGACAACGTTCAACAAAAACCACACTATTGCGCCAGTACTGCGGCACTACAGCATCAATCATCCGTCACTCCAGAGTGGGATAGGCCCAAATGCACGTTAAAGTCCTTGAAGTGGATGCAGGTCATACGAAATGGGAAATGGCTATATTCCTATACGTTGATAAAATATCGACCCATTACAATGTACTATTCAAGAGTAAAACAATTCATGATAGGGTCTGGTATTTCAACTAAGGGAAAATTGCAGCTTTATTGTATTGCTGGTGGAAAGCTACTTCCGTGCTTGATGCTCTCACATTGTGCGTTTTCTAAAGGAGGAGAAGGAACTCCCATTAAACCACAACGTAAACACAAAGCAGACGCGCCGTTTGTTAGAATGCTTTTGTCAAGTTCAATGTTAACCAGCGGTGGAAGGAATGGTGCTCTGCATTTATTGCCTAGCACAGTTCGGTGCAAGACACGTCTAGCCTAAGCTGTGTTGGTCTGAAAAGCAGCACTGCACATGCCGTGAAATCTTGGACTGAGAAATGACCGGTCCATTCAAAATCGCCATGAATTGGCTATAGGCCATGTTTATAAATCATTTAGTATAACGCCCAAACTTAATTAGATATACTGGGGGAAAATACATCTTGAAATTGTATTTAACACAATGGAACTGAAATAACAACATTACAAAGAAGGTTTCAAATGGCAGGCATTGCTATTTACTGAGGCTTACCTGAATAGAAATGCTATGGGGCACATACAGCTGAACACTCAGGCTCATTTGTTCCTATGTCAGCAAAAAAAAAGTGATACAAACAAGCGCCTTAGAAATGGGCCTATGAGGTCTAATAGCTCCACGTGTTTTTAATCGTCTTATTTTGGTCTCGTACGTCAAGTGATGTCTGGTTCTGAGAGTAGCACCAAGATAATATAATAACATTTGTGGGTTTGGGTTGGAATACGAAAAAACTCAGATGGGTTTCCAAACGTCTCTCGCTATGAGTAAAGCCGCAGAAGGAAATGTACGACCTGAAGCGCTGGCATCATTATCTACAGTGTTGAATGGGCTTTGATGTCGTTGCTCTCAAATTCTGTCAGAATCCATACCAAAGCACAAACGTCCCCAATCCAGGTTGGACCGTAAGACTAGTGTTTCAGCTCGTCTTTGCAGTTGTTGCATTTATCAATGGAAAACTGAAATAACCTACATTTTGAAAATGAAGACTGTTCTGACTATGTGGCTAGTAGTAGTGTATTATTATTACATTACTTTATGCAGCGTTGCCAAGGCTACATATGGCACATATTATGATACATAATATGGTATTGTGGTATATTATGGTATGGTCTTCATCAATGCGTCGGTAGTATATGCTTTAATCCGAAATCTCGCTCTGCTAAATTTTTCCATGGGCAACATTCCCCAAAAGTGTCTATATTTCACCAATGAGAGAAATACATGCCTATGTGGTGTGTCAACTGACTTTAAAACAGAGCACAGCAAAATGAAAGCAACAGGACGATGCAAAGGTGATGATGTGCAGCCTTGGAATAACGACGCACCTTTTACACCCTGACTAACCTAGACCGGCGTTAAGAGTAGTATGCAGCCGGAGCGCGCCTTAGCTCTGCTCCCTATCCAACAATTAAACTGTTCGGAACCGGACATATACGTAAATCGCGTCTCAAAAGACTGTAAAAACAGATTATAGTGCGTAAAATTGCTTATCCAAACGAGCGAACATTCGGAGAATATTATTTCATAGTTACGCAGGAGGATAGCCACTATGAGGTCCTCTCAACACGAATGGAAGCATGTGTGGGGAACCAAGGTTAGAAGCTACTTTGAGAGCCTTTTCCATGACAAGATTGACACATAATATTGTTTACGTTGTGAGATTCATTGTATATCCGAGATATGGACAACTGAAGATAATCAGATCTAGCATAACGGTGGCTATGGGCTATTCATAGGGACATAGAAACTTCCGTTCCCCGTATACATATTCATGATTAGCGTGAGACAAACAGTATTACTGATCTGGTGAGCACGTGACACTCAAGGTCAAGGACGGATTAAGGAAGTCTGCATTTGCCTCATGCTCCGTTTTCTTCTTGAACATCAAAACATTTCTCGTATCCACCTAGAACAGGACATATAGACTAACAACCAATATTGAATATGCAACTAATTTTTTGACGCTTGAAGTGAATTTAATTTGTTTTAGTTTGCATATAAAGGCCTATAGCTGAAGTCAATTTAACCTTTGTAGCCGTATTTGACTGATTTCGTATTGAATAGGTTAGTAATTATGATCATTTTAAATAGGCCTACCAAATTAACAAACTAAACTATTCATATATATTTTGAAGTAGTCTATTGGCCTAGGCCTGCGTAAACGCCCAAGGGTTCCAAGAGTATAAATGAAGCAGTATAAAGGTATAAAGAGCATCAATAGCTGATACAAGTAAGGCTAAGTAATAACATACAACACATCATAGCTAGCCATTTCAAATATGGCTGTGTTTGCAGGCCTTCAACTTTCAAAGTATATTTAAGCAATAAGGCCCGATCGGGTGTGGTATATGGCCAATATACCACGGCTAAGGGCTGTTTTTACGCACGACACAATGCGTAGTGTCTGGACACAGTCCTTACACATACCATAAACCCCACATACCATAAACCCCAGCAGTGCCTTATTGCTATTATAATCTGGTTACCAACGTAATTAGAACAGTAAAAATACATGTTGTCATACCCGTGGTATACAGTCTGATATACCACGGCGGTCAGCCAATCAGCATTCACCACCCAGTTTTTAATAAATAATATATTTGGCACAAACGGCACAGTAGCTTTTGCACATCACCAAAATCATGACCCCCGGAAAGACTTATTTAGCATGAAAAGCACGAGATTATTTGTAGAGGGTATGGACACTTTAAAAGTTGGAATTTAAAAAAAAAGTTTTGATGCAGCTTTCATGATGGAGCATAATATGTGAAATGTATCACTAACTTAATGCGTAAAACTCATATTTAAAATATATTATAAACGGTTTGAATGTAACTTTACATTACACTGGAATTTCTGAACTCCATTTCTTGGTCTTAGACCATCCATATTTCAATGTTTACTTCTACCAATCATTATTCTATTTTTATCTTTAACTCTCCCTATATAAACAGGGTTTGCAAACAGATTCACATATATAACACATATATTCCACGAAGTAACATTTAATTTATACAACATACTGGGATTAAAACAATTTATTAAGCATTACGCTATATTTTGTATAAGTACTGTTTTACAAGCGTTATAAACAGTAAATATTGGGAATATGATTGCATAATACGTTTCCTAGTCTACAGCAGTAACAACATTGACATACCTAACATATAGCCTATATATACCTTCATGTATAGCACGAGTTAAACAGTTAAGCAGATTTAAGTGTTACATTAAAGCAGGCAAGTGCTGTATTTACAGGCCTCTAAAATATTGTCTTTAGAGGGCTTGGTTCTTGTTTTATTTATTATTTTCAAAAGACGAATTGGAGATGCAATTGCGCAGACAAAATAGACAAACAAATCCCAATCCAAAAAAAAGTACCACGTCGACGTTTTCTTTCCTTCATTTTTTGTTCATACACCAAAAACAATGTCCCTCATCCAAATCGTCTAGCTCAAGCCTGGCTGGCTACGGCGCACTGGTCTTGACTTTGGCCACGAACTTCTTCTCTTTAACTCTCCTGTTTTGAAACCAGATCGTAATCTGCCTTTCCGACAAGTTGGTTCCTGTTGAAATCTTTCTCCTCTTATCTTTCGTGATGAATTTGTTGGCGGCATACTCTTTTTCCAGTTCCTTTAGCTGCATCTTGGTGTACGGTATTCTTTTCTTTCTACCACGACGAAAGGAGTTGCCATCGTGTTGGTGGGCCACTACATCTGTAATGGACAACAAAGAGAAACTGGAGTCTGGAAAATGTGCATTTAATTCTATAATTCAGTCTTTCTCATTGAAAGGGATAACCCACGTTGCGTTTTTGGGGGGAAACGACAGTGTATAACTGCCTACATATTGATGAATTAACACTACAATGAGGTATTCAGAAACTCAGAAAACCAGGAAGACTACAACGACCAAAATGGTCGCTCATATAAACGTGCGTGCCTATACAGAGACACATTATTAACATCCAATATTCAGCCCAAACATGTGATAGAATTGAGGGATTGAAAATCATCATGTATTCGATGGCGTGCGAATAATGCATAACATGAAGGGTGATTATATTGCGAAATCATGCATTAGAAAAAGCGTGAATTAAATGTGCCTTATATAGGCTATCCAACCCATGTCACAATGTGTCCCATTACAGTAATCTAATAATGTACTAAAACAGTGTTCAGAGCATATGTTTTTACCTGCCAATGCAGATTTCCAAAGGTGTCCGGCTTGACTCTGCTCCTTTGAGCAGTACATCTGGCCGCCCCAGCCATTCGTCAGTGCCCACGGCTGATAGCTGTCCATTGGAAGCAGCGTGTCGTGACGGGGCTCCCCTGACCCGAGAGTCTGCACCACCGACACGTCCAGGTAGCTCGCCATGGACTGGTAGGGGCTTGGGTACCCGTGGTAAAATGCGAATTCTTTAGCCCGGCTCGGGTATTCTTCAGACGTGACCGGGGTGTCCATGTATTTTTCCGCAGAGTAGCTGAGCGCGCTGGGCTGGGTGCAGGACTTGAGCGAACCCCGCCCCATTCTGCAGGGATAATAGCCGTTGCCAAAGTACCCATAGGGTAAGGGACCTGTGGAGGAGCCTTGAGGGACCACGGGGCATGGTGTGCACTGTTTGCCTGGTTCCCCGGAGCTTGAGCCCGATACATCCAACGCGGAGTAGCCGGAGCTGTGCACCAAGCTAGAGGGGTGACCCCCCAGAGCGGAGTGGGCCATCAGATTCCTGCATTGGTTGGCCGCGAAATTGCCGCTACCAACCAGACCCTCCATGTTCTTGTTTAACTCATCCAAGTTGTTTTCATACACAAACATAACCGTGTCCGCCCAGCGAGGATTCAGGACCAAGGAGGTGGTCATATCACGCTCACCATTCGGACGGAGAATTCTGTTTCAAAGACCAAAGTCCAGAGTAGGACACCAGGTTACATCCACAGCTGTATTGACGCAACGGACCAAGGCATGGAATGGCGCATCGCCATTGGATGAAAAGCTTACCACGTGATAAATAAAACAAACCCTTGTTGGGGATGTCAGTCAAATTCATTATTTTTTATTGCTTTGGAGAAATGTCACGAGATGCTCTTCAGCGTATTGTTTTGTCATTTTCTATTCCCCAATTGTTGTGTTTTCTGCGGTTTCCATACACACACTGTCTCGAATAACACAATTCAACCTTTGACTACAATTCTGAAGCACAGCATAACAATAAACACGGTGTACAAAAGCCTTTCTACATGCATTTCGTACTGGATTTGTAGGGTGAATAAAGCTTCCCAAAGATCCATGCGTCTACCTCTCCAAAGGCCAATGGAAGCAGACCAACGAGCATGTAGCCATCACAATTATCCCTATTCTAAATCAAATGCCGTGAAAAGGGCTACTCACGTCATACGTCATACAATGATGGCACGAGGGCTATTTTACCTATGACATCTACTGAATGCGCAGATAATCTGGGAATGAATCACTTTGGCAATCACTCCATCAAAAGTCCAGTAATAATGTAACCTACTTTGAAAAATACTGTTTTATTTTTTTCTTTAAATAATTGCATAAAAATAATATAGGCATCACATAGATAAATGGTAATTCAAAATGAACACTGTTAAGACATGTTTTTTTTTTTTTTTACTTTCACACAAAATGACTATTAATGTCGATTTTACCACAAAACCCAACAGATTATGTTACACCGTTTGCCTTTTTGGTTCAGCTTTAATTAGCTAATGTAAAATGCTGAATATTTCCCAATGGTTATGGACATATTTAAAGACTTATAATCGTCCTTGCCAAATGCATGAAGAAAGTTTATCGTTGTCATAAAAGTATTCTCTAAGCATAACATAACATTACATACCTTCCACATTTTTGGGGGGGCGGGGGGGAGGTCATAAAATAATGCTTTTTTAATATATCATGATCAATGTTTCATGGCTAAAAACATATTATTGAAGGAATCGTAAAGATCATTTATGAACGGGATTGGAGGTCTTAAGATTTCTAAAATACGGCTGAAGTTCAAATAGATTTATTGGGGTTTTGAGGCACTTCAGAGTAATATTCTTTGTGTAATCATTATTTCTGTGGTTATGACTGTAGTTATGAATTTAAGTATTTTATACTGAAATGCACAGGCCTATTGTCATTATTCGAGATATAGCTAATTAAATGTTTTATGTATGTTGGGGCTCCCGAGTGGCGCAGCGGTCTAAGTCACTGCATCTCACTACAGACCATGGTTCGGTTCCAGGCTGTATCACTGTCCGCGATAGGGTTTGGCCGGCGTAGGCAGTCATTGTAAATAATACTGTGTTCTTAACTGACTTGCATAGTTAAATAAAGGTTATAAATAAATAAATACATGTTATATCACAAACGTGTCAAACCTGAAATGAAGTGGTTGAAAAAAAGCAAAGTACGCTTTCATTCTGCCATGAAGTGGGTCTTAGTTCGGAAAATCTTTGTAGGCTATGCCCACACGTCAAATGCTACACATAGTTTTTAGAGAACGACATGGAAAACACAATGAATAAGTAAATTGTTACTGGTTGCTCGTATAGCTTTTTCAAAGCTATCGCATGTTCACAAATGTGTTGAGCGAGATTGAATAAGTGGGCAAATGCTCATGGGCGTGTGCGTAAAAGTGGTGTTTCTATCTGAAATGTATCCTTATGCTGCAATGGAAAATCCTTGACCTCTCCGACTCTGCCATTTTGAAGGTAGGACTGATGTTTTCTAGTTTTATGAAAACACATGTCAATCTGCCTCTGGAATTGCTATCAGGTATCGAAATGTACATTTCAGCTCAATGGCGCAGTTATGCATCTAATAGTTGACCTGCGTCAGCGAGAGACGCAAAAGGTCCAGCGATGTGGACAATGTTTCAAACAATATAACTATATTGAAAATGTTTCAAGCAATAAAAATAGGCTAAACTAGAGTATGATTCTTCTCATTAGTCAGGATTTGTACATTGTGTTTAAATGGGATAGGTAAAGACTATCATCTTTAGCCACTACCCAGATTTTTTAAATGCAACAACCCCCTCCCCTCACTCATTCCAACCCTCACCACACACACACACACACCCGCACGCACACAACCCCCAGACAGTAGTCTTTACACAGGGATCAGAATAGGCCCTCAAGGTCAAGGCCAAGTTTAAAGTGAGTCTGGCCCTCCCTGAAGGCTCTGTTTAGTCCGCCACCGACCAGACCAAAACGACCATGCCTGAGCAAATGCTCAAGTTCAAGGCTGCCTCTGTCTGTGTGCCATCATCACAGACACACAAGGCGCACAAATAGCATAAAACGTTTGTAAGCAGCACCTTTCTTTCATTTCAATCAAAGATAGACCTACAAACCACAGGGCAAGTGACTAGGCGAGCCTATATATGCTCAATTAATACATGCTTTCTAAGATCATGTATTAAGAATGTAATCGTGGCTCTACGGTTTCCAAACGTATAATAAGACTCCTCTTGAATAATTGTGCAATAGTGCAGTATGTTATGCTGTATTTGGCGTGTTTGTCTGCTATGTCATGTCTCATGCGTACCGCGTCGATGCCACGCGCCTTGGCTCCTGGAGGTGCAAAAAGCCTTCGCCTAATGGCACACGCTGTACTTGCGCACAGAGCTACTGTACGCAGGAAATGCCTTAATAACCCTTATTGTCAAACTTCCTGCCCAGTTGTCGAGGCTCATAATGACTTCACAAAAGGGTCGGTGCATTTCACGGTTCTCTCGCTCTCCACGAAAATAAAAGGCATTTTCCTATACCCAAATCCAGGAATAAGGAATGGTAAGTTTCAAAACTGATTTGTAACCTAAGTAATATTAACTATGCGTAATTGTGCAACTGACAAAGGGAATGCCTCGCGGGACAGACAACAATAGAAAGAGTGGTGTACACGTGCAAATAAACTCAGGTGAAATATTTCCTAGGGGGGAAAAGAAAATGTATTACCAATGCTTTGAAAACGATAATATATTCCATTTCAAACGACTTGTCCATAAAACATATTCAAAACAAAAGTCTTTACAATAACTAGCGTTATTTGGCTTGAGTTACTTGTGAATACAGTAGGCTATACTGTTTAGAAATAAGAAATTAGACTATTAGGCTACAATGTGGAATAAGTATGATATCATGCAGGTACTAAAGTTATTGAGGAGAACGTGTCGTGCGTAATTATAATGCATCACCAAACATGAATAGGTATCAGTCAAAAAAAAATTGCACCAAAAAAAGGTGAATGTAGTCAGACAAAAGTCAGTCTTCTGTGTGTGGATACCAGACATGCGTATGAATATTAAGGTGACAACCCTGGGCGTTTAAATGTGTACAAATGTGTATTTATTTTTTTAAACCAAAAACATATCGTGGAATATAAGAGCTCTCTGGAATTGAAGAGTTCTATATTCAACATTTGAGAATGATAAGGCCTTAAAAGTGTGATGAAAGGAGTAGCCAACAGCCCAACACAATATGGTTGTGTGCGTACACATACCGCTATTTATTTATTTACACCCAAGAACTGTCTGATCATGTATGCTACATATGTTTAAAAAACTACAAATAATTCCTAATACACAAATAAATGCCAATTATTCAGCATACTAACTCTTTGCAAATGTCATGTAATTTCCCAATGTTCCCTGAGTATTTGGCAGAGATGGCGTGTTGCCATGGCCTCACATTTACCTCCTTGTGTGTTTGGCTTGATTCTAAAATATTTCCAACCCTGATGAAAATGCTGGATCCCGACACTTTGGACATAAACAATGGACATAAATATGGCATCAGCATTCTGAAAACAAGACACTAACAACGATTCATTGGGTGAATTATCGACGAATACTCTCCATATACTAACAGTTTCTTCAAATATGAACCAGACGTGAAAGCTGCCTTGTACAGTATTTGCAATCTCTAAAGTACCACCATTTGGTGCAGGGGACAGGTTCGCAATGAGGTCTAAGTCCTCGATGAGACTTTCGGATACATTTTTCTTCTGAAAAACAACATTCAATGCTAATCAAAGTAACCTAGTCCATTGTTGTAAAGGTGTTCTAGGCCTACATTTTGTGAACTGAATATTTGCGCAAATGCAAGCAACATGCTTTAAATTTACAGCAGACATGGCTGCAGTATTGTAATAGCCTACACTTCTTGGACACGAGGCATTTTCACCTTGTTTTCTATTTTCCGTGTAAATATATCTTCACCATATGGATCTTTTCTGCCCATGAAACATTGTCCAGTTATGGACCTTGCATGCTGTGTCACCATTATAGAGGAATGAATATAATAGGGAGGCAAACATACATTTTCCTGTGTAGTAAATTAGTACAATAATCTATATTTTTGAAAGTAGATTTTGGTTGAATTTTTAAATTACATTTCAAAGAGCTGGTTTAAACAGTCTGACATGCGTGAAAAAAATACATATTTTTATTTGTTTGTTTAAAAAAAAACGTGAGATTTGGCATAATCCTCACTTGAACTACACGTAGAAGTGTGACTTCAATGCTTAACTGCCATTAACGTCAATACTTAATCCTTAAATTCGAATCTTGAGTTTTACTCAAGGGGAAAAAAAACGCATGTTTAATCTTATTTGATCTGTGGCATAATTAACATAATTAATATCGAAAATATTATCACATTTGACGCTTGCTGTTAATTGGAATCAACACCCTTCAACCATGTTTCTCTCATTTCTGATACAATGTTAAGCAGCATGTGGTTAATAATACAAAACAGTCGTCGAAAGATCCAATTGACAGACCAGACCAAGGTCATTTCAATGAACATGAAGTCAGGCTATATTTCAGGCTCAGAACAATGGCACTATTATAACTGCAGCCTCTTGTAGTAATTAATGTAGCTAGATTAGATTTTAAACCACTAAAGGTATTAACCAAGTATCATCACCAAATTGTAGCTAGAATAAATTGTGGGAAAAGTTTGAAGAAATAAATCCATGCATCAGCACTGAAGTAAAACGATTATTGGTGCTACTAATAGCCTAAATAACCAGAACTCTACATATTCATCATCATCATCTTCATCATAGCCACAATGATAACACAAAATCTAAATGTTATTGAGCTTGTTAAACTGTGTGAGTAAACATTAGTAGTGTTTAACATGAAATCAAGTTGTGAAATATAAGAAATTGAAGTAGAATGATGGCTATTTATTCAAAATGTCCTTTATGTCCGCCAGCACCAAAGAAAAGAGTGTGGAGTGTTACAACACTTAGTAAGATAGAGTGGCTATTATGTGGTTACATAAATGCCTCTAACTGCTTCCAAATGCACCGCCATTAAATGGTTGGAATAATGGTAAACGAGTGCATGCTTTCTTGATCTTTATGCCCTAGATACAAAGTTTGAATCATCTTCAGATCCCTTACCAATTGTTTTACCATATGGGACTATTTGAAGAACTTTCAAAAATAGTTACAGAGGCAAAAAAAAAGTATTCTAAATGATGGTCCCTGTCTCAGATACATAAATCAACAATGATGAAAACAACAAGGGTCATGTGATGCATCACACACAGGCAGCCTGTCATTGTATTCACATAAAGATGTTATGAAAATGATCCTGCTCCTTGGAAGGGAATCATAACGGATCATTAGCACCAACCTTATAACTCTGACAATCATAAACACACAACAGAGATCATTTGAATGTCCGGTTATCACTGTTCTCTGGAGTGTTATTGCAGCGTGGTGTCAGGTCATTTCAGCATGGGTCTTGTTCCATACCAATGTAAGTGCTTCTTTGCTAGTTATAATGGAACTGTTATAACACGTGGCTATAGTTGACTTATGACTGGTAACATACGATGTATGGTAGTAGGTGTGTAATTAGTATGGCATTCTGTAAGAACAAACCACTAGATGAAAAAACTGTCCACTAAAGAAGATAGACTCATTCTAACTGGAAATGGTTCCAACAAAGACAATACACAGTATAACTTCTTGCAGAAAAGCTTTGATCCTACAGGAAGAAGCATAACTACAGAACAGGACACTACCCTAAAAGCACATGTTTAGAATTAAGATAAGGCATAGACCCCTCAATATGAGTGGATGTCCTTTACTCTGTCAGGGAATCCTAACCCAACAAACATGCATGTGTAACTAGGTCTCTCATTTAAATTATACAGCAGTGATGTCTGTGGGAGAGTTTAGAGGAAATTAGAGTTACACATCTAAAGTTAGGACTCTGACCTTAGATAGTGTGTGTGTGTGTGTGTGTGTGTGTGTGTGTGTGTGTGTGTCCGTGTGTGTCCGTCCGTGTGTGTCACCTAAAACCATGTGGGCCCATGAAGCACAACCCACAAAAAACAGACCTGGCAATCTGGCGACTTTCAGGAGGCTGGGGCTCATTTCAACAATCTATGTACTGCACAGTATTATCTGGGTAAGTTACACCCAAGGCTTTAGTTCCCAGTACAACATTTCACATAATACTTGAATGACCACAAAAGTCAATTATCTTAACCACAAAACCCAGCTGCCATTTGATTCATAACTTGGGTCCCACAGATTGTCATGGAGATGGGCCATAATGTTGACACGGTTTGTTGCCTTCTCACGTGATCTTTAGTAGCAGTCTCTGAATATAGCCGACACTACTCTACTGTACACCATTCACTGTTTTCACTGGGATGCCTTGTTGGGCACCTTCCTTGCCATGGTTTAGGGCCTTAATGACATGTACACTCAGTGGTCAGATTATTAGGTACACCCATCTAGTACCGGGGTGGACCCCGCTTTGAAACCACAACATCCCGAATTCTTCGGGGAATGGATTCTACAAGGTGTGGCGTTAAAATGTTGCTCAGTTGGTATCAAGGGACCTAACGTTGTGCCAGGAAAAGATTTCCCACATCCTTACACCACCGACACGAGCCTGTACCATTGACACTAGGCAGGATTCTTGCCATTCTCCTTCAACTTCTCTCATCAAAAATCTGTTTTCGCCCACAGGACTGCCGCTGACTGGGTGTTTTTTGATTGTCGCACCATTCTCTGTAATCCCTAGACACTGTCATGCGTGAAAAGCCCAGGAGGCTGGCTGTTTCTGTGATACTGGAACTGGCGCGCCTGGCACTGCCAATCATACTACGCTCAAAGTCACTTAGGTCACTCATGTTGCCTATTCTAACGTTCAATCAAACAGTAACTGAATGTCTCGATGACTGTCTGCCTGCTTTATATAGTAAGCCACAGCCACGTGACTCACTGTCTGTAGGAGCGAACAATGTTTTTGAATAGGGTGGTGCACCTAATAAACTATGTTGAGGATATAAGACATGGTTCACAAGCATAGTGAGCATCCATCCATTAGTCCTTTAGTGGTATAGGCAAATACAATAGTTACTCCATCAGAGGCTGGCATTGGGATTCACTGATTTGGGTCAGATTTATTAGAGCCCTACACTCTCAGAAAAAAAGGTACTGAATTGTACTTAAAGGGGTACAAATTCTAATCACTGTAGTGGGGCCAGTAACCGAAAGTTTGCTGGGTTGAATCCCCAAGCCGACAAGGTAAAAATCTGTGTTCTGCCCCTGAGCAAGGCAGTTAACCCACTGATCCCCGGGCGCTGAAAGAAGTGGATGTCGATTATGGCAGCCCCCCGCACCTCTCCGATTCAGAGGGTTAAACGTGGAAGACACATTTCAGTTGAGTGCATTCAGTTGTACAACTGACTAGACATCCCCCTTTCCCTTACCCTGTAAGGTACGTCCTTTGTTTCATTAGTTATAGGTAGATAATTGTACCCTTGCAGTTTGTACCTTTTTAGGGTAGCACCACAGTGAAACATCAGATTGATCATTTTAAAGGGCAAAAATGTACCTATTGCGATGATGTCTCATCAAATTGGACATATAGGTAGGATGAAAACATGACAACGGGATATGTAATGTGGTCAAAATTACCCTTTGCTTCGTAGTTATTGACAACATTGATGGATTTACTTTTAGCCCACATATACTGTCAACTATTGTTCTAACATGATACAATCACAAATTATAAGACACCATAATGGCATTTTGCAGCCAACTAGCAACAAGGCAGGCACGTTGAGCCACGACTGAAATAAAACATATTTAAGTACATAGTCTAAGACAGAAGGCAACTTCGGATAACTTCTCAGAAAAATACAAATAGCAATTAACATTTTCTGTATCATGAATATCCCTCATTTAGAAGATATTTATCTAAAATACTGGCAAATATGGACCATTACAGATAGCAACCTACATAAGTAGATTGTGAATAGCATAAATCAGATGAAGTGAGAATGAAAATATTACTTCCTCAGTAAATCATTAAAGAAATAACCCGACATTGCAGACAGAAAAGTAAAAGGTGAGCCGGAGTAGTGTATTAGAAAATAAATCCTGGAAAATAAATCCCCCCGAAAAGATTAAATTGGGCAAAATAAGACACAATCGCATATAGACTATCCCTCTAGCCAATTTAAATCACGTATTTTTTATATTTTGAGAGAAGGACAATGTAAAAACAAACCATTCGAACTGAAAGTCGACAGGACATTCTCATCAATAGACCTACTAGTATTCTGAAATAGATCGAAGTAAAAAAAAAAAAAAAAAAAATATATATATATATATATATATATATATATATATATATATATATATATATAATAGGCCTCCATGCACCTGACCTGCCTTTTGTAGACCTACATATAGGCCCATGCATTTACATGTTCAAGGATGATGATGGAAACTGACAAATATGAATACGGAATGTTATTACTTGGCAATGAGTGAGTAACTTCGTCTACTCTGTCATCTACAACATCCCCTGCAAAATAAATTAAAACACTAAGCCAAAACTTGGGTGGCTGTTCTAAATTAGGATAGGCTGGATCATATGTTATTTAGGAAATCAATAATGACGTTTCAGTGGTTCCGTTTCCCATTTCTAATAGATTCACCACCGACACAACCCAAGTTTAAGCTTGAACTGTAAAAGTACTGAATTAATCAACTCAATGTTGTTTTGAGTAACGGACAGACATATATCTGTATAATGACCACAAACATTATGACCGAGCTGCAAGAGACACTGGCAGCCTAGTCGGATAATTATGACTGGCGTTTAAAGTTCAGTCCAGATAATTAACTTAAGAGGAATAAAAGCGTTTATGGCGGAGAATTCCCACGCAGTTCCAGGCAGTGCCTTGCGTTCTGTTTCAGCTTGGGCACAGTAAATACCCCGGCTCGAATCATTACACACTTTCATCTTCGTTTTATAATGGCGGTCTGTGCCGTCGTTCAACCAACCTGAGTTAATGGATGCAGAGACGAGAGCCAAGGAAGGTAACAAGATCCTTACCTGAAAACGGTATTGGCCTACATGAGCGCCATTACGCACAGTTTACGCACCAGCCATTCTGTCTCCTCTGAGCTGAAGATATTTAGTGTGGGCGTAGCCTATATGTTCACGTTATCAGTTGGAAGGCTCAAATTCAGTTGCTAGAACATCTTGGCAATTTGTTACGAAAAGTGCCTAGAACAAAACTTTATTATAACCAAATATCTATGGTCGTGACACAGAAAATACGTTTTGGGTTTGGCAGACTAATAATGGTGTTCTGACGTAACATTTTGTCGAGGGAAAAGCAATTGTTTCCCTATTATGAAGAGAATGCATTTCCAATTAGGCCCACTTTTAATAGTTTTGTGAACTTCAATAATGTCCATCAATGAAAACGAATACTACATGTACATGCTCCAGTCTTCATGTTTTAATAATAATTATGCATACTCTACTTTTAAAAGTACAATATTATGCTTCCGCTTTGTCTAATAACAGTGGGGCAAAGGAGCCTATATTCGTTTGATTGCGCTGGGTTGGTTTGACAATGATATGGTGGTATGGCAATAGCTAAACATTCAAATCCAAGGCGGTTGTTACAATGTAAGCTAATGTGGAGCATATATAACAGGAAACATTTCTGGAACAACGTATTCGATCAATCAAAAACGAGGTGAACGTTTAAGATGACAAGTACACTATCCATAAGAAACCTCATCGTCAACATTTACGCACGGTTCTTTTGTCCCCTCACAAGAAACAAAATGCTTGGTCAAATTATAGGCCTACGCTTACTAATAAATGTTGAAATTACTATCATTAGGCATGTATTGTAATAACATGATTGTGTTAAGGTACAAACCAACTGGGAAATGAGGTCCTGGCCGATATTCGTTGAAGGAATGATCTTTCAATTAATAAAACTCAGACCTTTATTGTCAATTTTAGTTTCAGGTCTCAGGTCAGAGGATCAACATCACAATTGAATTGCTGCCCGTGAACGATAAGGCTTAAACAAATATCTAGTTATCATTTGTTCAGATTTTTTTTCATTCTAGTTATCCTTTCTCGGAATGTTTTCTACCCATGATGGCCAATGCCACAGTTTTCGTTAGTTTTAGCAAACAAAACATATCCTACATTTAGAAATAATCGGAATGGGTTGCATAAATTGATATTAGCCTACATATTAGTGACAAAGGTGCGTGACTGTCTTACATTACAGTTCTATGGAATTCGTCATATGGCATAGGTAACCTATAGCTGATTCATTTTTGCACCATTTGATGGAATATTTATATGATAGATTTCCCCTACCAAACTAATTCCAGTACCATTTATGTAATTTCATAATTAGGCCCATTTACAAAATAACTTTGTATCCGCCTCTCTTGCTGTCCTAAATGTAGGCCTAAATATTGTGTGTAGGACTATTTCACGAAATGTGATATTATGGAAGAAGTGGTTATGATTCAACGTACATTCTTTCAGTTCAGGAATCAAGTTATGCTAGAACTATGCATTTGCAAAAATGTTTGTCTAGGCAAAAATGGCTATTAGCACCAGTGCTAGGCTTATTGTGTTCATTAAACGTTTTAGAACATTTAAGTCAGCCTACGTTTTTCAAGTCTAATTGTTTAAAATTATGATGGACCAACCAGCCATGTCACCACCCAAGAATAAAACAATTAAATCAACGTTCGTGCATGTTGAGGAACCCCATGATGGTATTGGTGATGTCATGTTTCTTACATATTGCAGTCGTTAACATTCGGTTTGCCATCTTGGTCCAGAGAGCGAACCACTCTGCCATTTGAAGCTGTTCTGTGCGTTTCATTATGCCTCAACGCGACGCCTATTCTTTTTTGAGACCAAAATAAACCAAACCACCCCTGTAGAGATCGGTGGGAGTCGAACAAAATTCTTGAGCCGATGCCAATCCTTCTCCCTTGACTGAAACTGGAGTTTGTTAATTTAACGACGTTTGGCAAAGGCCCGTGCCCTCTTTGTCAAGACCGAAGCAGATGTGGTCTGTGTACAGTCAAGAGGGACCCACACTGGTACTGTTTATGTTGGAGAAACAAATATAAGCTTCACACGCACAGAATATAGGCCTCGGTGGTTCCATTTGTCTGCCACTGATTCATCGGTTATTTTTATTTACTTATTTTTGCTTAATCTCTGACAGGTCGGTTTTAGCATCTGTTATCAAGAGTCGATATGTCAAACAAATGTCACTGTTACCAATGAAGGTACTACTGTTACTAATGACATCATCAATATTTAAAAAAATGTTTTGTAAACATATAGATAAGGTAGCCTATACTGCAATTGTCAAATTGTATATTTTTCAGTCGATGACATACAGAGCGCTTTGCGTCCAAATGGGCGTACATCTTATCGACGTTAATGGTTTTGCGCAAAGGTTTATTTTCCTCTGCCTTATGTAACATAGTGAACTTGAAATGAAGTTGGGTAAATCAATTGAGTGTTTTCTTGTCAAAATATTCAATAGCAGGTGTTTTGTCCCCCTCACCCAATGGTTTAACGCTTACCTACAGTGCAGACGAGGTGCGGATAGGCTAATCGTGGTGAAAACATGCGTGATGCACATACGTCACAAGGAGTGCACACTGCCTCTATTAAGCATTATGATATGATCGTACCAGATGCATCTTTATTTATGGGTCAACAAGCACGTCGAGAGAATGTTCGATAAGTGCGTCGTTAGACCATGTGTATGTAGGAGGGAAAGAAAAGCAGCGCTGCTCTCGGATCAGCTTTCTCCATTCAAATTATTCCACAATACTGACGACGGATCAGATCCCAGAGAGATACTACCACCTATTGCTGCGGTGTATTATGCTTACCCGATAATAATGCTCCAAATCACATATGGGGCACATCATTGCCCACACGTTGGCACACACCATGAAACACTTGGCAAAAATGACAGACAGTAGCCTAGTCGCAAAATAGAACTCAATTGACTGAACATGAAATTGATTTCAATATGATTGAAATAGGCTATAGGCCCATGTAGCTTAATGCAGTCAACCGTGGTTTTTAATTTGAAGCATCATTTCATCCTTCACTTGTTTGTAACAATTCCAAATACTATGGCAACTTTGTATTTGTAGTCAACATCGTTCTAGAAGGTCGTTCTAGAAGTTCTAGAAGGGAAACAAACGTACGCTACTAGAGATAGAAGGTTCTAACAATGATCGGAGCGCTACGAAACGAAAGGTCATTGTTTAAACTGGGAACGGAAAATGAATATTTCAGTCCTCCTTACGAATTAGCCTATTGCTCCATCCTCTATAGAAATCTATCTATAGCTCTGGAAAAAATTAAGAGACCACTGCAACATTAACAGTTTCTCTGGTTTTACTATGTATAAGTATGTGTTTGGGTAAAATGAACGTTTTTGTTTTATTTTATAAACTACTGGCAACATTTCTCCCAAATTCCAAATAAAAATATTGTCATTTAGAGCATTTATTTGCAGAAAACGACAACTGGTCAAAATAACAAAAAAAGATGCAGTGTTGTCAGACCTCGAATAATGCAAAGAAAATAAGTTCATATTCATTTTTAAACAACAGGGTCTTGATCTGGTGGTCCTCCATCCACACCTTGATTGACCTGGCTGTGTGGCATGGAGCATTGTCCTGCTGGAAAAATACATCTTCAGAGTTGGGGAACATTGTCAGAGCAGAAGGAAGCAAGTTTTCTTCCAGGACAACCTTGTACGTGGCTTCCTCGGTCTTCCACTGATCCTCCACCAAATGTCACAGTGGGTGCAAGACCTGGAGAGGCCAACAAGCCAGTGTCTTGCACCCACTGTGACATTTGGTGGAGGATCGGTGATGATCCCCCATGATGATCTGGGGGTGCTTCAGCAAGGCTGGAATCGGGAAGATGTGTCTTTGTGAAGGACGCATGAACCAAGCCACCCACAAGGGTGTCCTGGAAGAAAACTTGCTTCCTTCTGCTCTGACAATGTTCCCCAATCAAGGTGTGGATGGAGGACCACCAGATCAAGATCCTGTCATGGCCAGCCGAATCTCCAGACCTGAACCCCATTGAAAACCTCTGGAATGTGATCAAGAGGGAGATGGATGGTCACAAGCCATCAAACAAAGCCGAGCTGCTTGAATTTTTGCGCCAGGAGTGGCATAAAGTCCCCCAACATCAATGTGAAAGACGGATGGAGAGCATGCCAAGACTCATGAAAGCTGTGATTAAAAATCTGGGTTATTCCACCAAATATTGATTTCTGAACTCTTCCTAAGTTAAAACATTAGTACTGTGTGGTTTAAAAAGGAATATTAACTTATTTTCTTTGCATTATTCGAGGTCTGACAACACTGCATCTTTTTAGTTATTTTGACCAGTTGTAATTTTCTGCAAATAAATACTCTAAATGACAATATTTGTATTTGGAATTTGGTAGAAATGTAGGCAGTAGTTTATAGAATAAAACAAAAACGTTCATTTTACCCAAACACATACCTATAAATAGTAAAACCAGAGAAACTGCTAATATTGCAGTGGTGTCTTCATTTACCCAGAGCTGTATATGCTCCTCCATCCAAATGTTCATTTTCAACTCGGTGACGCGCCCACAGGTGGTACTCTGCACACTCGTTCAATGAAAGCCTTCCGAAAGTGAGCAGTTAGTGGTCTGATCATAAGGGGGCGCTCAGTGCCTAAACACACGACCCCCTTTCTGCCCCCAAAACATGGGAGGGTATACACTATGGGAAGCTCAGAGGGTAGGTCTATATTTAGCCAATATACTCTGATAGCAGAATGCATTCATGTGACCTATTGAATTGAAATCAGAGATAGGTCATTTTAGCGTAAACTGTTTTGTTTTTAATTTGTTAGTCTCTCTGTATATAGACGTGTGTGGTTAACGTCTATTTTGGGGTAGAGAAGATACAGATGTCCAGAGCATTAATGTTTCACACCTCGAATTACATCCAAGTTTTTGTGAAGTACATTTTTGTAAAGTTTTTGTAAAGTTTTTTGATTGAAAAACGGACAAATATGACTTTCTGGTTATTTGCTCCGTCTGAATGTCCAGGATGATTGTCAGTTAATTATATATATAAATATATATATATTTAGGTAGAGAGATAATGTGCAAACTTCCCACTTTGCAGACGTTTAGTGGCTGATATCAATCATGTCGATGATTCCTCTTAATAATAACCCTGTATTGCAAGCGCCATTGGACCTGGTTTGACCCGGGTTGCCTCTAGACAGAAGACAACAGTCAATCAACGTGGAGCCACTCGGCCATTTGTGATCAAAGAGTCTATGTATAACAATACAAACATCCACTTGGGTGATAGCAGTAGCCTACGCCATCCTTCAGCGCCATGTCCGCCGATCTAACTACGTGCACGTCTGTCTACGTCTGGAATAGGATAGATTGGTGGACTACTGCGCACCCAGGCTGCCACCCCTCTCCACTCTCCCGCTGGTCCCGATTTCCATGACCACTCCGCTGGGGCAAGGCAACGTTTATTGGGGCAAGGAAAGGTTTATACGTTGGGGAGCGGGACAAAGAGATGCAGAGGCTCTTCCACCAGTCTTATAGCCTACCCGGAGGCGAGCGTGTGACAACTAACACTTCCTATTCACCAATTACACAAAAATTACGTTCCCATGCTTTTTCATTTTAGAGGGCGACGCATCGATTCAGCCATCTCTGCAATTCACTTTTCACAGTGACAAATTAATGAAAGAGTTAGGCGGCTATGCATTAGATTTCGTTTAGGTCTATGATTAACAAATCTGTTCAATAGAATAAATAATCGATCCCCTCAGTGTTTGACGCTTGGCCTAGCCAGTTGAATTAACACTCTTTAATCATCGATGGGATCAGGACTGGATTAAGCATTGTAACAGTGTTCTGATGGAACATAATCCAATGATCCCATTGACCAGTCAACTAGCACCCCATTTACAAGTGCGCACTAGGTGCAACTGTATTGACACATTAGTAAGCACTTAAGGTAGGCTATTTCCTCTGATTTTATAGGTACCAACTCCTATTTCAACGGGGAACTCTGACACATTTAGGAACCATATTTAATTTCAAATGTGTTAAATGCATGTAGCTACGTTAATATTTCTGTTTGACTCTGTAGCCTATCAATAATATGTTTTTGTTTCAATAATCATTAACATCATCATCGCCACATGTCTTTACATAGGTGTAATTATACCAGTGTATGACTTGGTGTTTTAAATACTATTTATTCCAAACTATATGTCTAAAATGTATTAAGTCGGTCAACAATATCTGAGAAAATGTTAAATGCCGGGTTTTCTGCCTTTGTGCAGGTTGTACCTCACATTTACGCAATTTACGAACATTAAGGTTCTAATGATTGACTTCCCGAAATACAAACATCAAACGCCACAGAACAATGAGGGTTGGTCTATTTCGACAGGGAAGCTTCTGTGACAGTAAGGAAAGGGAGGTCGATCTTAATTCTCCATAACAAAAGTACAAAGACTGGTCGGAGACCAAAGACAATTGAACACCTCATTCCCTCCTTGCGCCCAGGCGGCGCCTTGGCGGATAGACCGTGTCTCTCATTAGCAAAAGATGTCTCGACCAGGGAGATATAAAAGACAGAAAGAAGGAGAGAAAGGAGGGGGGTTCAAACCGGGCGACAAAAACAACTCATCCCTTCTTTGTAAACGAACTTGGCTCGAGTCTGCAGACAGTGCGTCAACAAGGCAAGGAGAGACACCAATTTTAGCGTTATCAATTTTGGATGATACAGTGGCGCACGCATTGGGAATAATTACAATTTTAGGCCAACAATTATAAAGGAGTAAACTTGGTTTAAACTTGAAGCCAGGACACATATATCAGAAAAGAAACGGCAATATGCGTAAGTAGCCCTAAAGTATTCTCAAATCTTAGTTGTCTGTAGCCTTGGCTTGCACATGCCGTGGAAGCCAACCGATAAAGTGTTCTTAGGCTATTCCCTTTTAGGCCCGTGCTACTTTAGTAACGTACGCGTAATTAAGCATGGACAATACATTGCCAAATATTATGCTACGGGAGTTATATCTCGACTAGACAACAACGACCGTGATAGACTTGTTTGGTATTCTTTTCGAATTACGTTTGGATTGAAACAGTTCGCAACAGACATGCACGTGAATTTCTAAAAATAAATCATTTAACTTCATTCTCAATGTTGTATTTTCAGTTGCAGAGGGCAGGGAAACGCCGGTCGCCATAGTGGTTGATAGAAACAGTGGACATGGAGATGAGCCATGCCCGCGCAGCTCAGTCAATTTGATTGACCACAGTCGGCGACACCGAACTGCCTTTACCCGGGAACAACTGTCCCGCCTGGAGCAAGAATACCTCAAGGAGAGCTATGTTTCTCGACCGAGGAGATGCGAACTGGCGACAGCACTGAACCTCCCCGAGACCACAATCAAGGTAGCTTACCCTACTGCACACATAGCAATTCTAATTAAATGTCAAATTAGTTTTTACCTTTCTTTCTTGTTCATTTTTAGAGTTAAGCCTACACTTGGCATACTGACAGCGACGCAGCCTGCCTTATGCAGGGGCCCTGACCAACTTAGTCACTTTAATTTTATTTTATTTAACCTTTATTTAACCAGGTAGGCTAGTTCAGAACAAGTTCTCATTTACAACTGCGACCTGGCCAAGATAAAGCATAGCAGTGTGAACAGACAACACAGAGTTACACATGGAGTAAACAATTAACAAGTCAATAACACAGTAGAAAAAAAAAAGAAAAAAAAGAGTCTATATACATTGTGTGCAAAAGGCATGAGGAGGTAGGCTAATAATTATAATTTTGCAGATTAACACTGGAGTGATAATATGCATATAAACGACATTTATCTAAACTATTTGAGGATTTTTTTTATGAATGACAAGGAATGCAAGGCATGACTTCATAAATGAGGGAGTTTAGCAACAGCTTCTGGCATTTACTTTTTTATAGGTAGGGAGTGTCAGTTCAGGCTCCCGAACTACCAGTTTAACAGTGATGGTCCAACCTTACCTGAATGTAACCTAAACAAAGCACATTTGTGATGTATTATAGTGTGGGTCTACTGTATTTTGTCATTGAGAAATGTGAAGCAGCCCAGGTTAGGTGGGCATTTCGGTTGGTCCCTCCTTCCTTCCCCTCTCATCCTTTCTCTCCTCCCCAACCCCAGGTATGGTTCCAAAACAGGCGAATGAAGGACAAGAGGCAGCGGCACTCTCTCAGCTGGCCACACCCCCTGGACCCCAACCTGTGTGCCCTTATGGTGAGCCAGGCTGCAGCAGGCCTACCTTACCCCTTTCTCCCCCACCTCCCCCTGCACCTCTACTCTCACCTCGGGGTGGGGGCAGGTGCCCCCTCCATTCCCAGCCCCTTCGCTGCACCCCTCAGGCCACTGGATCCCTTGCGCCTCTCACACCCCCCCTACCCCAGGCCGGGTGGTCTACCCCCAACAGCTCTCTACCCCCATTCCAATGTGATGCACAATCCTGCCACTTGCCCCTGCCCCCTCTGCCTCCACTGGGGATCAGACCAACTGTTCAAAGCCAGAGGGCTGACCGCGATTGGCCTGAATCAACCACACAGTCCCAAAACGATGGCTACCAGTCTGGACAGGAGGGAAGAGGTGCCTTTGCCCAGATGAAGTTTCCTGCAGTAGCTACCAGGAAATTATGATATGAAGTCAATGGTGGTGACAGTACATTGAGCCCAATCACACCTCATGATCAGATAAACTGCCCTCCCTGGAGGAGTGCAATTTGATCCAGCTTTCCATGTTGTTGGTGCTCTAGATTTGCATGTGTCTGTCTGTAATAACACAGCTGGGGTTGTTAATACTGTTTTATTTATTCATGTGAAATGCAACAACTTTCCAGATTGATGACCTTGAAACATTCCAGCCTAACACTGGGGATGACCTTGAGGCAATAAAAAAAAGGTTCCCTTTGTCGTAACTGAATTTTCTTTAGCTCCAAAAACGAGAATCTTCATTCTAACTGCCGATTCACTAAAAGGCAGAGAAGATCCATTAGTAGAATGTCCAATTAGACATTGCAAGTGAAACAATATATATAAAAATATATATATATATCGAAACTTTTCAGTCATAAAAATTCACCTATTTCACTGTTTGCTCTGATAATCAAGTATGAATCTCAACACCTGAGAAATGGCTTTACAGAAACTACTGTTGCTCGTGTGTTTTTCTAATGTTTGCACTATTCTATTATTTTGTCTAGAATTGAAGAGAATGCATACGGTACCAGAATATGTGATGGCGCAATGTGCACATAAGATTTTCTTTTCCACCTTTCGGAATATGTGATGAAATATTTGAGTTAATACATATTTATGAGAAATCTCTTGTTCAATATTTTAAAAGAGCAAATTGTGATTGAATACACTCGTTTGTATCAACAATGACCTATATTACTCTGTCAAGCATACTTTTACAAAGTAAATTAAATAAACTAAAATCAATCTACATTGTCAATGTACTTTTGAATGGTTCAATTGCACACATAGAACCTATATTATAATCATATAACTGTGTCTTATCTGTTAACAGTTCCTTGGTCTAGGGCAGCAATACCTTGTTTAGATTACTGTACGTGGTTCTTTGTCTGATTCAGCAGTAATCCCAGACAGACTGTAGACACAGAGGCTATCAATTACATTATTGCTATTTATTGACATTAAGGTGCCCTGTTATTACAGATTGTATTACACATTCAGAAGCTGCATGTTCTTACCAGGCTAAAAATAGAGCAATTATAGCACAGGCCAAAACATCAACAGATAGGAAGACAATGACGAACAGATTAAAAAAGGGCAGAGCGATGGACAGAATGGTTAACATGACTAATAGAAGCCCTCACCGATGAATGCCATAATCAAAGTAATATTATACTGTATGTCCGGGAATAAAACAATATCAAAATATCCAACTCTCATTGAAGCTGAAAACAAATGAATAGCCTACTGCTGGACACATTTGCAGCTGTGTGCCATTACGTGAAACTGCAAAGCACAACAACCCTCCACATCTTGTAAATGGTTAGTGGAGTGGTAATAAAATGTTTTGGACAGAAATCCCCAAAACAATGTTTGTAATGAAGCTCTGTTAACATTGTAAAACAGAAACATGGATGGAAGAGTTCACCCTCCGCTGAGATAGACACAAAACCAACCAATTGCAACACAGCCCTGATAATCAGACTGGAGGACTGGTTTACCAAGTTGACCATCAGGGCAACACACTCTGCTCCAACTCAACCTGTGCTGTTATCAAGAAGAAGAACAGAACAACATTCTTTCTATACTGTAGTCCCAAACACTGAGTATCCAGACAACCGTTTCTTTGCAAGTCTGTCCCTTGAAAAGGTGATAAACTGGTTGATCCTACTTCGCAAGTCCTAAAACTTGGCGAGGTCACCCTTCTCAAATGCAGATCAAACACTACTTTAATGATTTACCTACAGGAGCGGTTTAGAATATATTACAGTATGTGTTAGAATGTTTTATTGCACGTCTTTTTGGAAGCAAGAACTTTTACAGTGATATGGATACAGTTCACAGAAAAATCAATTTGGCACTTAAAGAACAAAAACAAACCAATAACTGCCGCACTATAAGCGCTTGCTACTGTATAGTACATTTTGTGGTGCATTAAGGTAACCAAATGAAGTTCAACGGAAGTTTTTAAACCTATGGTCCTTTCAAATGAAATCAGTCTAGATTGATTGCTTTTAACTAAGCACTCATAATGACTGGGCAGATGATTTCTAAAGGCCAGCAGTGGCTTAGATTACCCTGTGGTCTCCACACCTGCACAGGTGCTTAACAAAGTATAGGGAGAGATTAGTCTGTCTGAATACAGCTTATGTTGGCGGGACACCAAGGGGAAGAGCAGCCATTTGTGAAGGCTCTTCTGTCTAGGGTTCATCTCTACAGCTCTGTTGTGATCATGTGTTTGCCTGACTAAATATGACTGTCTACCAAGACCGTCGAGGTCACATTATATATAACAGTAGTATCAGCATTGGGAAAGGAACTAAAATAAAAAGTTGTTGCAAAGTCAACAATATTGTATTAGAATAATAAATCATCGTGCCCTTGGATGAAATGACTGAATACATTTGTAAGCAGTTATTTGTTGGATAAATTAGTTAGCAATTTACCTTAATTAAAATTGCCTGTGAGGCACAACCCGCAGGAATGGTGTCAGCTTTTATTGGGACCAAAGGGGATGGAGAATTGCATTTCTGGAGGAGACCTCGCGGTCCTATCCATGTCGGTCACAGAAGCAATGATGTCCAAGGTCTCTCAATCACCACCCTTATGCATTATGGCCAGTCTGTCCTGGCGTAAGACACAAGTAAAAACTATCGTGAAGCCCTGTTGCCTGAAATACAATCCCATACCGTCTTCTTGACCAACGCTACTCCAGATCTGCACAATCCCTCAGGACTCAAAGAACAATCTCAGGGTTCGGAGCGCAAAGTCTTTTGTCTTTCATATGAACAACGACTGAGGAATGAAGAGCTAGGGAACGGCCTCTGTAAATGCCATTGAAACACTAGATGGGAACAGACAGAGGGGAATCTCTTTCCCTCTGGAAGTCTGCATGGATAATAAGATCAGACAGACACTGGAAAGAAAAGCTCTCTAACTGGAGAACTATGGGCAAACCAAGCAGCGAAAGAAAGAGCAAACAGTAAAAACTCTGCTTCCCGCCCAGCATTTCTGCCTGTGTATGGGGAACGCCACTATGTGATATTTACAACATCCTGCTGCTGGACATGCTAACGTAGCCTCTGTCTCTTTCTCTTGTCTTAATGGCATCAACAGTCACAATGCTCTGCAACCAGACTGCTTTCTATACCTTTACTTTCAACATGCAGCCTAATAGTAAGAGATTGTTTAAGGTCTGGATTGGTTCACAGCCAAGGCCTTGAAATGGCATCAAGTTAATACGGTATACAATGTAAACCAACAGACAAATTAAGAATTTATAAGTACTTTCAAATATACTTAATACTGTAAATATGACATTAATGACAACTATGTGACTTGACAAGAGATATATTCACAAAAGGCTGCTGAGGTTCTGGATTGTGTTCAACAACTAACAATAACTACGTTCAATGTAATGTATCCAAATGGAGGCCTACCTTTTTTACTTTCAGTAACCAAATCTCTCTCTTTAAAAAAAAAAATGCTTCCCCTTGTGTTTCCTACTATTTCTAACAGCCAGCCAGACAAGCAGTCAGTTCCACAAATGGGATATAAATACTGCGGTGGATAACAATCAGTGCTTCAGACTACAGGACTAAACTTTATTTGTCACATGCGCCGAATACAACAAGTGTAGTCTTTACCGTGAAATGCTTACTTACAGTTGAAGTCGGAAGTTTACATACACTTAGGTTGGAGTCATTAAAACTAGTTTTCTAACCACTCCACAAATTTCTTGTTAACAAACTACAGTTTTGGCGAGTCGGTTAGGACATCTAACTTTGTGCATGACACAAGTCATTTTTCCAACAATTGTTTACAGACAGATTATTTCACTATATCACAATTCCAGTGGGTCAGAAGTTTACATACACTAAGTTGACTGTGCCATTAAACAGCTTGGAAAATTCCAGAAAATTATGTCATGGCTTTAGAAGCTTCTGATAGGCTAAATTACATTATTTGAGTCCATTGGAGGTTTATTTGTGGATGTATTTCAAGGCCTACCTTCAGACCATCACAAGTCTGGTTCATCCTTGGGAGCAATTTGCAAATGTCTGAAGTTACCACGTTCATCTGTACAAACAATAGTACGCAAGTATAAACACCATGGGACCATGCAGTCGCCATACCGCTCAGGAAGGAGATGTGTTCTATCTCCTAGAGATGAACGTACTTTGTTGCAAAAAGCGCAAATCAGTCCCAAAACAACAGCAAAGGACCTTGTGAAGATGCTGGAGGAAACAGGTACAAAAGTATCTATATCCACAATAAAACGAGTCCTATATCGGCATAACCTGAAAGGCCACTCAGCCACTGCTCCAAAACCACCATAAAAAAGCAAGACTACGGTTTGCCACTGCACATGGGGACAAAGATCGTACATTTTGGAGAAATGTCCTCTGGGCCGATGAAACAAAAATGGAACTGTTTGGCCATAATGACCATCGTCATGTTTGGAGGAAAAAGGGGGAGGCTTGCAAGCCGAAGGACACCATCCCAACCGGGAAGCACGGGGGTGGCAGCATCATGTTGTGGGGGTGCTTTGCTGAAGGAGGGACTGGTGCACTTCACAAAATAGATGGCATCATGAGGATGGAAAATTATGTTGATATATTGAAGAAACACCTCAAGACATCAGTCAGGAAGTTAAAGCTTGGTTGCAAATGGGTCTACCAAATGGACAATGACCCCAAGCATACTTCCAAAGTTGTGGAAAAATGGCTTAAGGACAACAAAGTCAAGGTGTTGGAGTGGCCATCAAAAAGCCCTGACCTCAATCATATAGAACATTTGTGGGCATAACTGAAAAAGCGTGTGTGAGCAAGGAGGCCTACAAACCTGACTCAGTTACACCAGCTCTGTCAGGAGGAATGGGCCAAAATTCTTATTGTGGGAAGCTTGTGGAAGGCTACCCGAAACGTTTGACCCAATTTAAACAATGTAAAGGCATTGCTACCAAATACTAATTGAGTGTATGTAAACTTCTGACCCACTGGGAATGTGATGAAAGAAATACAAGCTGAAATAAATCATTCTTAAAATAAAGTGGTGATCTTAACTGCCCTAACACAGGGAATTTTTACTGGGATTAAATGTCAGGAATTGTGAAAAACTGAGTTTAAATGTATTTGGCTAAGATGTATGTAAACCTCCGACTTCAACTGCACAAGCCCTTAACCAACAGTGCAGTTGAAGAAGAAGAAAATATTTACCAAGTAGACTAAAATAAAAAAAGTAATAAAAAGTAACACAACAAGAATAACAATAACAAGGCTATATACAGGGGGCACCGGTACAGGCTAGTTGAGGATAATCTATACATGTAGGTGGGGGCAAAGTGACTATGCATAGGTAACAAACAAACAGCGAGTAGCAGCACTGTACAAAAAGGGGGGGGGGGGGGGGGGGTCCGGCGGCAATTTAATGAATTGTTCAGCAGTCTTATGGCTTGGGGGTAGAAGACATTGATTGAGGAGCCTTTTGGTCCTAGACTTGGCTCTCCGGTGCCACTTGCCGTGCGGTAGCAGAGGGAGCAGTCGATAACTTGGGTGACTGGAGTGTCTGACAATTTTATGGCCTTTCCTCTGACACCGCCTAGTATATCGGTCCTGGATGGCAGGAAGCTTGGCCCCAGTGATGTACTGGGCCGTTCGCACTGCCCTCTGTAGCGCCTTACGGTCAAATTCCAAGCAGTTGCCATACCAGGCGGTGATGCAACCGGTCAGGATGCTCTCGATGGTGCAGCTATAGAACCTTTTGAGGATCTGGGGACTCATGACAAATCTTTTCAGTCTCCTGAGGGGGAAAAGGTATTGTCGTGCACTCTTCAAGACTGTCTTGGTATGTTTGGACCACGATAGATTGTGGTCCACCAAGGAACTTGAAACTGTCGACCCGTTCCACTACAGCCCCGTTGATCTTAATGGGGGCCTGTTCGGCCCGCCTTTTCCTGTAGTCCACGATCAGCTCCTTAGTTTTGCTCACATTGAGGAAGAGGTTGTTGTCCTGGGTGATGAGCTTCGTGGGCACTATGGTGTTGAACGCTGAGCTGTAGTCAATGAACAGCATTCTCACATAGGTGTTCCATTTGTCCAGGTGAGAAAGGGCAGTGTGGAGTGCAATTGAGATAGCGTCATCTGTGGATCTGTTG
Organism: Oncorhynchus mykiss; assembly: GCF_057628025.1. Classification (NCBI taxonomy): domain Eukaryota; kingdom Metazoa; phylum Chordata; class Actinopteri; order Salmoniformes; family Salmonidae; genus Oncorhynchus; species Oncorhynchus mykiss. Next base: position 43,345,763 of record NC_143034.1, read on the forward strand.
GAGCAGTATGCGAATTGGAGTGGGTCTAGGGTGTCCGGGAGGATGCTGTTGATGTGAGCCATGACCAGCCTTTCAAAGCGCTTCATGGCTACCGACGTGAGTGCCACGGGGCAGTAATCATTTAGGCAGGTTACCTTCGCTTCCTTGGGCACAAGGACGATGGTGGTCTGCTTGAAACATGTAGGTATTATTATTATTATTGAGGAGTAATGTCTCTTGATGAGGCTTGACAGATGAACCAATGTTCCATCCACATTCTCATCTGGACAAAATCATTTTGGCAGAGTAAAAACAAGTGTCAGCATGCAATCCACAAGCATGCCTGTAGTTATGTTGACCAGTACAACATACAGTCTCAACAAGTCAGATTGGCTGGTTTGGCTGGTTCTTGGAAGGGTTAGCAGCCTTGCCGTTATCTAAGTCCATAGCTTCTTCTTTGAGCAGGTTCCTTGAGTGATCGTGGTCGATGGCCTTGTTGTCGACAAGGTGCTTCCTGGTCTGGTGTTCTGCCTAATCACAGCGGTTGACCACGGTCTGGTTTGTAGCCTGGTATATCTTCATCACTCCCTACGATTACACAAAGCTACCGCTGGAGAGCTGCCGCAGCCGTAAGTGGGCTGCTGGAGTGAGAGCCTTGCGCTGTGTTCACATTAGGTCACGGCTGAAGACTAAGACAGCTGCTGTGGTTTCCCCAACAGGTGTGAGAAAATCTTATTTCACCCACCTTATATTACCAGTTTGCCCAAAACCTGAAGAGAGGTGACATTTGTTACCACAAACAATCGCTGGGTCCTTCACATACCTCAGGGTGGGGCAGCCTTGGGTGGGGCAGCCTCAGGGTGATAGGGGGAGGGCCTTACACGTGCATTTCAGCAAAGGGCCCGTTAGAGCTGCTGTTGTTGTGGTGGTTACCCAGCGAGGTACTGACTAGAGATGAGGGAGGGAGGGAGGGAGGGAGGGAGGGAGGGAGGGAGGGAGGGAGGGAGGGAGGGAGGGAGGGAAAATGTTAGGTGAGGAGTATGTATGACAAAGGATAGGGAGAGCTTATATAAAGTTAAAACAAAAGATGAGTATTAACTATTTGATGTACGTTTTAAGTACTGAGTGACATTTAGACCAAGTCAAAATGTGAAAAACAGTAAGGAACAAAGGATGGAGTAGCTAAGCGGATCAACATCGACGTGGGGCAAGCAGGTCTCACATAAAAAGGAAGAAGTGAAATAGGTACTGGTCCACTTACCGGGTAAGAGGAAACATTGTTCACTCCGAATAGGTGCACTTGATTCCCACTTTGGGCACATGCCCAATCCACAAAGCACCCCCACCCAAAACCCCCGTCGCACTGCAGCGGTGGAGACTGTGGCCCAGCCCCTGGGGGTGTCAGTCTTGGTCCCGCCAGGGCCAATTGGGCTGAGACATGACAGTACTGGGAGGGTGACACTCAGACACAACTGACGGCTCCTTACCTTTGGTCGCACTGCAGCGGTCACACTCAATTCCTGGAGGGCCATGTGTTTGCTGATTTTGGTTGTGTCCTTTCAATGTGTCCAATGAAGACATGAGGGGAGTTCCTAACTAGTCAATGACCTTAATTTATTAATCAAGTTCAAGGTAGCGAAAACCTGCAGACACTCGGCCCTCCATGAATTGAGTTTGATACCCCTGTGGTAGAGCTCTCAAGCATCTATTCACTTTTCTAATGGGGGTTTTGGGTGGCTAACAAGTATTAGTATTGTTAGTTTAGTGTGTAGACATGACTGGCCCTATGTGATGCCCTTGTGTGTTGTTGTCAATGTTCTTCTCTCTACACTTGTAGATGAGTATATCTGGACTGTAATGATTGAGCATTTCTGGGGGCTCTCTGAAGTTCTGATTTCTGAGATTTTAACTATGCACCCCTGGGAATATTAATATGCTTTTAATGAATTTTGAATGACTAAACATATGTTTGCATTTATGGACTATTAAAATAGCATGTGTGTTTGGATTTATGGATAGGCCTATATAAAGGCTTGGTTCAATCTTTAGTAGAAAACATGGTATTTGCACATTTACAGTAATGGGATGTTTGAAGAAAATATTGTTGGGCCTTTTGTTAAAGAAACATGTTATTTTCCTGTTGTTAAATTGGAATCTAAAGAATAATAATTACTAACCTTTGAACCTGTATAATCTGACATCTTTCAAAAAGCTTCTCAGGTATTTATATGTGCCTGTCTGTGCACAGCATATATGCATAGTACCGTACACAGCTGACTCCTGTGAACTTCGGATAAGTGCTCACCTAGGCTGCCATGTTGCTTATCTATTGCCGTAAGTCAGTCTTGACAATAGGTGGCACTGTGACGAACACCTGGCCAGGTCTCTGAGCAGGCTGGCCCTCAGCTGCAGCCCCCTGAGATGCTCTTCCTCCCCCTCCTCCCCCTCCTTCAGCGCCTGGGTCACCCTGGGAGGAAGTGAGCGGAGCAGGCCAGAGACTACAACGCAACGCCATAAAAAAGTTTATTTTGAGTTGAGGAGGCAATGCAATGTTTGTTTTATTGACCAGGTAACAGAAACATATTTTTTTTGTTTGGGGGGGGGGGGGTTAAGGTAACCATAGGACATAGCAGCAGGCAGCAGACAGTACTCACATTGGGATGGATGGGGCAGAGGGGTGCTTTGTGGATTTTACCCGTGTCTCCTGCTGACTCCCCCAGCAGGCCCAGTCTCTGACACCTGCTCTGGCTATGTTTCTCATGGGGCTCCTGCAACTGCTCTCTGCACAAAGAAACGTTCCTGAGTATACTTTGTGTAAACCTGTATACAAGCACTGCGGTCTGTGCCACACATGGACAGAAACATCCCTACTATGTGTATAGTCTATCCAGTAAACCTGCATGCACACATTATGGATGGCACTGAGGTTGGAACTGATGTTGTATGCAGGTGTGGATGGGCACTTGTTAACGTGTGGGTGATGTGTGTGTGTGTGTGTGTGTGTGTGTGTCTACCTGGTGCACCTCTCTCTGGCCTTGGTGGCAGCTGTCTCCTGAAAGAGGGAGCTGCTGTGTTTGAGGTACTTGTCGTACTCCTCCCCTCCCTGGCGGGGGAAGATCCTGCAGAAGCCGCCCAGGTGCTGGCCCTCATAGCTCAGGTCTCGCTCCACACTGGAGTTCTGCTGCTGGCTCTGCTCCTTGAGGACATTGGAATGGGCTTGGTAAAATTACATTTTCTCTGTGCTACTTTTTCATTTTATGTTTGGATAATGACGTATGACTCAGTGCAGACTCTATTATGACTCAGTCAAGGCAGACTATTAACCTCGTAAGGATCCGCCCCCCCTTTTTTCAATTTTTGCCTAAAATGACATACCCAAATCTAACTGCCTGTAGCTCAGGCCCTGAAGCAAGGATATGCATATTCTTGATACCATTTGAAAGGAAACACTTTGAAGTTTGTGGAAATATGAAATGAATGTGGGAGAATATAACACATTAGATCTGGTAAAAGATAATACAAAGGAAAAAAAAACATTCATTTAAAAAAAAAAATGTACCATCATCTTTGATATGCAAGAGAAAGGCCATAACGTATTATGCCAGCCCAGGCGCAATTTTAATTTTGGTCACTAGATGGCAGCAGTGTATGTGCAAAGTTTTAGACGGATCCAATGTACTATTGCATTTCTGTTCCAAATTTTGTGTCAAGACTGCCCGAATGTGCCTAATTGGTTTATTAATAACTTTTAAATTTCATAACTATGCACTCTCCTCAAACAATAGCATGGTATTATTTCACTGTAATAGCTACTGTAAAATGGACATTGCAGTTAGATTAACAAGAATTTAAGCTTTCTGCCAATATCAGATATGTCTATGTCCTGGGAAATGTTCTTGTTACTTACAACCTCATGCTAATCACTTTAGCCTACGTTAGCTCATCCGTACCACGGGGGACCCACCGAAACGCCAGGGCAGGCAAAGTGCAGGTCCATCACCTTGGTCTCCGGACCCAACAGGGAAAAAAGCTGCGCCCGAGGCGGTGTAGTGCCCAGGAGAAGGTCGATGGCGCAGTCATAGGGCCAAAGCGGAGGAAGCGCGGTGGTACGGGCCTTGCTGAAAACCTCCTGGAGGTCCTGGTACTCCGCGTGAACGGGGGAGAGGTCCGGGCCTTTTCCCAAGCCCACAGGAAGACGTCCCGGGGCAGGCAGCGCCGACTTCTGGCAATGCCCATGGCAAAACGGGCTCCAACCCAGGATAGAACCAGTAGCCCAGTCGATCAGGTGATTGTGCCTCTGGAGCCAAGGGAACCCCAAAACCACAGGTGCATGAGGGGATTCGATGGGCAGGAACTGCATAAACTCACTATGATTACCCAACACTCTCGGGTTAATGGTACACGTGGTGTGGTGACTCTGCCAATAGAGCGTGCCCATCCAACGCTCTGACGTCCATGGGAATGTAGAGGGGTTGTGTGGGGATTTCCTGCTCCGACACCAGGGTAGCATCCAAATGAAGAAGGCTGCAGCTCAAAGATGAGAGAACACTGGGAGAGAAACGCCCAGCAGAATCTGGGATCTCCAGCGTAGCGATCCGGAGGAAGTATGCAGGGTTCTTGGGAAGCCGGGGTAGATTGGGGAGAAACGCCGGTGGTAGTGGGGTAATTGACAGTCTGGGGGATTACTGTAGTGGTGGGCTGCCTCACAGACAATCCGAGGAATTGTTCCAGCAATGTATTGAAGGCATGGTCCTGGCGTACCGCCAAGGTCTGGAATCCTTCCATAAGTACTTGAAGTAACTCCTCGTGTCTTCCAATGGTGGCTCCCTGAGAGGAGATGGCGCTGCAGAGCTGGTAAGAGTTTGCTGGGTTAGTCATGGCCAGTTTGTACAATCAGACTCTGGATATGACCCAGATGCAGACACGGGAGGCGGATAGTACAGTTCTCAGATTATTTATTAGAAACACAGGGCAGGCAGAGGGCAGGCACGGGTTCGTGATCGTGACCCTCCAGGACACCTACACCACCTGATGTCACAGGAAGGCCATAAAGATCATCAAGGACATCAACCACCCGAGCCACTGCCTGTTCACCCCGCTATCATCCAGAAGGCGAGGTCAGTACAGGTGCATCAAAGCTGGGACCGAGAGACTGAAAAACAGCTTCTATCTCAAGGCCATCAGACTGTTAAACAGCCACCACTAACATTGAGTGGCTGCTGCCAACACACTGACACTGACTCAACTCCAGCCACTTTAATAATGGGAATTGATGGGAAATGATGTAAATATATCACTAGCCACTTTAAACAATGCTACCTTATATAATGTTACTTACCCTACATTATTCATCTCATATGCATACGTATATACTGTACTCTATATCATCGACTGTATCCTTATGTAATACATGTATCACTAGCCACTTTAACTATGCCACTTTGTTTACATACTCATCTCATATGTATATACTGTACTCAATACCATCTACTGTATCTTGCCTATGCTGCTCTGTACCATCACTCATTCATATATCCTTATGTACATATTCTTTATCCCCTTACACTGTGTACAAGACAGTAGTTTTGGAATTGTTAGTTAGATTACTTGTTGGTTATTACTGCATTGTCGGAACTAGAAGCACAAGCATTTCGCTACACTCGCATTAACATCTGCTAACCATGTGTATGTGACAAATAAAATTTGATTTGATTTGATTTGAGGTCAGAGTCAGCCAGGTACAGGATGGTAGGCAGGCTCGGAGGCAGAGAACTAGAGAAAAAGGAAGGCGGGAAAGAACGCTGGTAAGACCTGACAAGACAAACTGGCAACAGACAAACAGAGAACACAGCTATAAATACACAGGGGATAATGGGAAGATGGGCAACAACTAGAGGGGGGTGGAGACAAGCACAAAGACAGGTGAAACAGATCAGCGTGTGACAAGCAGACTATTATGACTCAGAGCAGAAGACTATTATGACCCAGAGCAGCAGACTATTATGATTCAAGAGCAGCAGACTATTGTGATTCAAGAGCAGCAGACTGTATTATGACTCAATTGGGTGATTCCATGCCAGGAAGTCCCAAAAATAATTTTGGTATATCAGATTGTTCTGGCAATTCTCACATAGAAGCGTCATTGGGAGGAAGGATGTTTGATATGCGTTTTACATTTGTATCACAAACCATTTTTGAAAAAGTCATGATGGAAGTGGAGATTTTAGGCCCTTTTTAGACCTACACATGCCTCCTGTAAGACCCTACGATCTATGAATAGCACATGATACAGACAACATATTGGTGTCATTATACTCCTGATAGTGTGCTGTAAAATATGGAGTATGTCTGAATTCTGAAATACAATGTTTCACATTAATTTATTAAACATAAAACAAAAATACAAATATCTCAAAAAGTACCCTTTTTTAATTTGTTTGGAATAATATACTCTTCAAACACCTCACATTTCCAGTGTGGGTGCTCTGCTACTTTCGAAGATATGACCCATTTTATATATAGAAATGGACATTATAGGTTATTAACTAATCACATTCAGCAAATCACCAGCAGAGGGCATTCCCTTTGAATCCATTTTCCCATTCACTTTGAATCCATGTTCCCATTCACTGTGTTCATAGTGCTCATACATTGTTTAAAACAATGTCTATAAAAATGAGCAAAATCAAAAAAGGGTACTTTTGAGGTATTCATATTGATTGTTTCAATGTTGAAAAAAAAGTATGTTATTTTTTTATTTTAATCTAGACATAGTCCATATTTTACAGCACACTATAAGGAGTATAACGACACAAAGATGTTGTTTGTATCATGCACGGTTCACTGATAACAGGATTTTACAAGAGGCAGGTCTAAAACAGGCCTGAAATGGCCACTTTCATCATGATTTTCTAAACAATGGTTTGTGATATGAATGAAAAACATCAAAGACAAAATGAGAGAAAAAAAATCCAGAAAATCACATTGTAGGATTTTTAATGAATTTATTTGCAAATATGGTGGAAAATAAGTATTTGGTCAATAACAAATGTTTATCTCAATACTTTCTGGATTTTTTCCCCCCTCATTTTGTTTGTCATAGTTGAAGTGTACCTATGATGAAAATTACAGGCCTCTCTCATCTTTTTAAGTGGGAGAACTTGCACAATTGGTGGATGACTAAATACTTTTTTGCCCCACTGTATGTGCTGTGACTCTATCATGACTCAGTGAAGTGACTACAATGACTGTGCTGTGACTCTATTGTGACTGAAGTTTTGCAGGGTCCTCACCACACCGTGTCTCCTTGGAGCGGATGTGCTGCAGCCAGTCTCTGATCCTGCTCCTCTCTTCCTCAGTGGCTTTGCGTCGGTCACAGGCCCCCAGGTTAATCAGCACGATCATGTCATACAGCAGCCTGTCCTTCACCTCTCTGTCCAGCCTGGAGTCTGTAGTGAAGCTAGTGGAGTGGTTGATCTCCACACACAAATACACAAGTATATCACACTGTACAAATACATGAGCAAGTGAGTGTGTGTGGTCTCACCTCGAACAGCCAGGGCTTGAGGCGGTAGTCGATGAGCACGTCGAAGCCCAGGATCTCGAAGTAGGCCCCGGTGGCGGTGTTGGAGGCGGCGTGGTACGAGAAGCATGTGTGGTAGCTGTGCTGGAGCACTGAGTGGGCTGAGACCAGAGCCTTGATCACCACATCCTCGATGTCAGCCCACACCTTCCCCGTATCAGTGCATCGTCTCCAGCAGATGGGTCAACTTCCTGTGGGGAGGGGGGAGAGAGAGAAAGACCACGAGCGGGACAAAGACCATTCAAACAGACAGGAATGTCGCCACATACAGTATCGGTTGAGCGTCATGTCATAGACCTGTTCCAATGCCACTGCCTCTTCTTGCGAAAACACTTTCAACTGTCAATGTTGTCTGTGTGTACAACTGCAGACAACTTCATTTTCACTTTATCCACACTGTTAAGGTTCTTGCAGTTAGTTTTGTTTGGGGGCAAAAATACGCCTGACATATCAAGGCAGTGATGAAATATGAGTGGCAGTATATCAGCCTCCTGAGTCGTGACACATGCTGCAAATAAGATTGGATGCTTGGCCTGCTGACAAGCCTGGCTGTGGCTCTTGCATACTGATACGAGTATGGTACGGGGGACCTGGGCCAGAGATGGCCATAAGTCTCAGAGTGGGACATGACTGACAGCTCTGAGTCATTGCTTTTAGACTGACATTAATTGTTCTAGCTGCTTCATTCCGACACCGGTCGCATTTGCATGGTCTGTTTTGTGACCGACAGGGTTTTCTCAAGTTGATTGAGCCATTATCCTAATGAGAGGGAAACCTGTAGAATTTATACCTAAAAGAATAGGCATTGTGCTTGCCTTTCACTCCTGGAACCAAGCACGAGTAAATACCCACGCTACAGGAACACCTTGGTGAAATACCATAGCTGGATAGTCAAATACAGCATCAAAGTGAAAGCCCAGGAAGACTCGTGTCAATAGATCACCTTTTGCTAACAGCGTTCTCGTCCCAGACAAAGTTCTCACTGTGTTTGTTAATGGTGTAGTTGGTCAGATGCATGAAAGGGGACAGTGAGTGAGATAGAGACTGTCGAAGAGGAACTAGAGAACAGGAGTACATTCACAGTGTTTGAATGTTTGGCATTGTTGCTAAGTCTTTTATGACAAGAGCTAGTAAAACGGTAGCTTGAGTCATCAATGGGGCCATATCACCGGTAAACAAATACGGTTTGAGAGGAGCAAGATTGAACACACCCACTGTAGGTCTGAGTTCAAGGACAGATGTCTATCTTATCTAAGTCCGTCTGCCTGCGTGTCTGTGTTCGATTGTGTTCCTGTCTGTCTCAATCCCCTTGAACACGTTTACAACATACTGATGATGTACAACATATCAATACAGACAGAAAACAAATGTTAGCATTTCTATCCTACATTGTACTAAACATTACATTGTACTATACATTAATTTTATTTTTGCACCGTCTCTATGCACACTCACACACTCCAACACACACACACGTAACATGCACACACATTTAGACTGACACATTTACACACACTCACATACAGTACAATCATCATATGCTGCTACACTGTTTATCATATACTGTATCCTGAGGTCTAGTCACCTTGTAAATCTGGTATTGGAACTGACCCTGTATATAGCTAAATTACTTCTCGTGCTCTTATTTTAATTTCTCGTGTGTTTTTGTTTTACCTTATGTTATTTGTCGCACTACATTAATATTGAATACTACATTGTTGGGTTTAGCGCTTGCCAGAAAGGCAATTCACTGTACTTGTGCATGTGGCATAAAAAACTTTAAGCTTTAAATACGATCCCTAACAAAACTACACAGTATGAACATGAAAGAACAATGACATTGAAATAAGTGTTATTTCATAGTTTTGATGTCTTCACTATTATTCTACAACATAGAAAATAGTACAAATAAAGAAAAACCCTTGAATGAGTAGGTGTCCAAACTTTTGACTGGTACTGTACATCTTGTGCTTCTTGGCCCTGGTGTAGGCCTGGAAGTCGCTGTAAATGTGGAGCGGGAGTGGGAGGGACACAACAAAGACATTTAAATACAAGAGGCAGTTTTATAAAAGGCTTCAGTTGCCAAAAAAAGAAGCACAGATGTTTAGATCCTTTTCCAACACAGCTGCATATTCTTCTTCACATCTTCTTGTAAATGCAGTACAATAAAATAAAATAAAGTTCATCCTATTTTGGTAGGCTAGTTAATGCTAAAACATAATAATGGTAATAATAATAATCACACAAATAATAATAATAATAATAAGGAAAATAAAGTCTCGACCCGATTTCCCTAAATGTTTTTCTGCTACCAAATATGTTTTATTAGGATAATTTATATGAGCCCTCAATTTAATTATACTAATTATCTTTTACAGAAAGTGATTCGATCAATTGATAGTGACACAGTCACACATTGTATAAGATTACTTCCCAAATTTCTTTGACTTTAGAAGGTCAGCTTCTGTAGGTCATAGAAACGAACCAAAGATATTCCCATGGGCATCTGAGCAGTGTCTTCCTCTGGCATTTTACAGCTTGTTTCTAGGCTAAATCAATGCAGATTTTTGCGTTACTTTAGATCAGTATAAACAATATATATTTTTTAATCAAGTAAGGTCCCCTAGGTTGGGAACCCTTGATTTAGATAACAAATAGACAGCATTATCAAATTCCAAAGTACACCGCAGGGTACAGTGCCAATAGTTTCCGTCTACCCTCGGTCCTCTAAGAAAGAGTTCGGGATTTCCATTCACAGACATCATGCAATCAAAGGATAAGGGTGTATTATCTAATGTAAAAGGTGTATCAATCTAGCCTGGTTAAACCAGATTGAATGGTGAGCAGGTCATTCAATTAACACCCACCGCCTGCCAAATACGGGTATTTTGGCATTGTCGAGTAAGATGTCTATTTCACCAGCCACGCTGGGGGTCAGGGCTCCACAAAGCAAGCATTTAATTTATGAATAAAAATAGTCAAGTATGATCACATGGTCAAATAAATGCTGCAGCAGCTGTTTTGAAAGCATTGGCGCCGTTTTGTTTCATAGCTGGTAAATTAATCGCACAAAGTCAAAGAAATTCTATATAGCCTACTCTACCTCTCGCTGCCACAGCGAGACTTTGTCCTTGTGTTTCCTGGCTAATTTACATTGTTTTGTTCACAAGCTAGGTTGTTTTTCTATGTTTGAGTTTCAACTGCTAGGGAAGAGAAGACCACTTTCACTAATCTCCACTAATCAGATTTAGGCTGCAACACTTAAAAGAAACCCCCTCTCCCCTCAGCCCTCAAATTAAGTGGACACTTCTGATGACGTATCATGACATCTGACGAGTTTACACTTGCAGGGCAAGGGAGGAAGGAATTCATTTTACAGTCAATTGCTACAGTCAATTATGGATTGCTTGTCTACTTATATTAACTATATAATTATTAATATACGCCTACTCTATGATAGCTAGAAAATTAATTAACTGCCTAGCTGGAACTTCGGAAGGAAAATGTTTTATTTATACCATTTCCAAAAGCTAACCAAACAAAAACATCATTACTTTTACAAGACTTGTTTGATCTGTCATGTGCATTAATAACACAATTTCTAACTTATTTACATTTGCTTTTACTTACACTTGTATGTTATCTTCTCCATATTGACATTGAGGTATTAAGTTTTGGCGGACTTATCGTAGCGGATGTACAATCATTGCGAATTGAATTAAGGGGCGTTTTAGGCTCCGAAGTGAACAGAATTGTACACTCGCAAACTGGATCAAAAACGAGGGCTGAGGGGCTTACGTAGCAAAATTCCCTTGTATGGCTAATCGTTTGGACCGACGACAAAGATGGCCGCAGGGATTCCCCCAAGGGCATAAAGTGAGGGTAAATGGAGGAGGGTGTGTCTTTTATGAGTTTGAAATGCAGCCTTAATCTCACAGGCACAAACATGACTTGAGTCTCGCTACCACGGTGACTTCCCGGTCTTAAAGTGGCCGGTTAACCTTTTCCCCCCCCCATCTGTGATATTTTGGTTAAAAGAAAAACATATATTATTCAATATACCACATTAGTTACTTCTTACGAGTGAGTGGCTAGATTTTTTAACCTAGTGGCAAGGGGGGGACAAAAAAGTAAATGTTATGCCCTGATGGTGAGCGCAGCATTCAGTTTGGTTTAACCAGGTTAGTGCCAATTGACTAATGGAAGCGTCACCAGGTGCGGGGGAAGATGTTGTACTCCTTGGGGAACCTCTTCAGCATGCAGTAAATGTTGCGAGCCAGTATGTTCTTCCTGCACAGCTCCATCATGCCAGGGAAGTGGTTGATCTTCTGTCAGGCCCACATTCAAAAATACTATAGTTTAAATACTGTATTATCACTATAGTGGGAAAACCATAGTTTTTTTGAGGACTGTAGTGTTTTTGCAGACTGTAATATACACTAGTGTTTTTGTTTTATTATATTTAACATAGAACATGGTTGCATTTCTATAACCTGTAGGTAGATAGGATTGGATAGTTCAGAGCTTCTGCTCTTTTCTATAACCAGTAGGGACCACAATAAATGGTCTATACTTGGCATGTAGGTTTCTCACTTGTGGGTGGCACAAATTGGGATATGGTGGAGGGGAATGGGCAGGGTATATGCAAATTAAATACTGTACTATTACTATAGTTAAACTCTAGTGTTTTTGCGGACTGTAGTGTTTGAGGACATAACTTGTCACGGATCCTTCTGGAACTTTCATTACGCACACCTGACCCCTATTCCCACTGATTGTATTTGTATACGTGTCCTTTTGTTCACCATGGTGCTGTCGATTACTGTTACAATGTCCGAAGATCACCATGCTCAATGCCATGCGTCGGCTGGAGTGGTGTAAAGCTCACCGCCATTGGACACTGGAGCAGTGGAAACACGTTCTCTGGAGTGCTGAATCACGCTTCACCATTTGGCAGTCTGACGGACAAATCTGGGTTTGGCGGATGCAAGGAGAACGCTACCTGCCCGAATGCATATTGCCAACTGTAAAGTTTGGTGGGGGAGGAAGAACCGGGGCTGTTTTTTATTGTTCGGCTTTGGCCCCTCAGTTCCAATGTAGGAATATCTTAATGCGACAGCATACAATGACATTCTAGACGATTCTGTGCTTCCAACTTTGTGGCAACAGTTTGGGGAAGGCTATTTCCTGTTTCAGCATGACAATGGCCCTGTGCACAAAGCGAGGTCCATACAGAGATGGTTTGTCGAGATCGGTGTGGAAGAACTTGACTGGCCTGCACAGAGCCCTGACCTCAACCCCATCGAACACCTTTGGGATGAACTGGAAAGCCGACTGCGAGCCAGGCCTAATCGACCAACATCAGTGTCTGACCTCACTAATGCTCTTGCGGCTGAACAGAAGCAAGTCCCTGTAGCAATGTTCCAACATCTAGTGGAAAGCCTTCCCAGAAGAGTGGAGGCTGTCATAGCAGCAAAGGGGGGACAAAATCCATATTAATGCCCATGATTTTGGAACGCAATGTTCGACATACTTTATATCATGTAGTGTATATTAGTGTTTTATTTTCCATGAATATTTTTTTTTAAAATGTAACACAACAAAATGTGGAAAAAGTCAAGGGGTGTGAATACTTTCTGAAGGTACTTTACATCATATTATCAGTATGTGTTCATATTATGGTACTGTATCAACTTACTGGTCTTGATACCATTGACAGACTGTCCATATGTAGACAATACCAAATTAGCATATATTTTGGCATGAAGATACTGAACATGCATTTAATAATTTCTGGAAATAATAATCTACATCTTACACTCAACTAGAGAACGGATCTAAGGATCTTTATTTGCCATTGGTAGGAAGTGAAGGAAATGTGTGGTTTGGTTCATGGTGTGAGTTCACAAGTGGTTAATTGGTTGAGTATCACAAGTGCTTTGGTGTTGTGTTGAATTGTGTGCGGTAGTGTAGTACTGGGTTTGTGAATAACATAATCAAAAGGTTGTGGTAATGGATAGGACTTGTGTACAGTGCCTTGCGAAAGTATTCGGCCCCCTTGAACTTTGCGACCTTTTGCCATATTTCAGGCTTCAAACATAAAGATATACAACTGTATTTTTTTGTGAAGAATCAACAACAAGTGGGACACAATCATGAAGTGGAACGACATTTATTGGATATTTCAAACTTTTTTAACAAATCAAAAACTGAAAAATTGGGCGTGCAAAATTATTCAGCCCCCTTAAGTTAATACTTTGTAGCGCCACCTTTTGCTGCGATTACAGCTGTAAGTCGCTTGGGGTATGTCTCTATCAGTTTTGCACATCGAGAGACTGAACATTTTTCCCATTCCTCCTTGCAAAACAGCTCGAGCTCAGTGAGGTTGGATGGAGAGCATTTGTGAACAGCAGTTTTCAGTTCTTTCCACAGATTCTCGATTGGATTCAGGTCTGGACTTTGACTTTGCCATTCTAACACCTGGATATGTTTATTTTTGAACCATTCCATTGTAGATTTTGCTTTATGTTTTGGATCATTGTCTTGTTGGAAGACAAATCTCCGTCCCAGTCTCAGGTCTTGACTCCATCAGGTTTTCTTCCAGAATGGTCCTGTATTTGGCTCCATCCATCTTCCCATCAATTTTAACCATCTTCCCTGTCCCTGCTGAAGAAAAGCAGGCCCAAACCATGATGCTGCCACCACCATGTTTGACAGTGGGGATGGTGTGTTCAGCTGTGTTGCTTTTACGCCAAACATAACGTTTTGCATTGTTGCCAAAAAGTTCAATTTTGGTTTCATCTGACCAGAGCACCTTCTTCCACATGTTTGGTGTGTCTCCCAGGTGGCTTGTGGCAAACTTTAAACAACACTTTTGATGGATATCTTTAAGAAATGGCTTTCTTCTTGCCACTCTTCCATAAAGGCCAGATTTGTGCAATATACGACTGATTGTTGTCCTATGGACAGAGTCTCCCACCTCAGCTGTAGATCTCTGCAGTTCATCCAGAGTGATCATGGGCCTCTTGGCTGCATCTCTGATCAGTCTTCTCCTTGTATGAGCTGAAAGTTTAGAGGGACGGACAGGTCTTGGTAAATTTGCAGTGGTCTGATACTCCTTCCATTTCAATATTATCGCTTGCACAGTGCTCCTTGGGATGTTTAAAGCTTGGGAAATCTTTTTGTATCCAAATCCGGCTTTAAACTTCTTCACAACAGTATCTCGGACCTGCCTGGTGTGTTCCTTGTTCTTCATGATGCTCTCTGCGCTTTTAACGGACCTCTGAGACTATCACAGTGCAGGTGCATTTATACGGAGACTTGATTACACACAGGTGGATTGTATTTATCATCATTAGTCATTTAGGTCAACATTGGATCATTCAGAGATCCTCACTGAACTTCTGGAGAGAGTTTGCTGCACTGAAAGTAAAGGGGCTGAATAATTTTGCACGCCCAATTTTTCAGTTTTTGATTTGTTAAAAAAGTTTGAAATATCCAATAAATGTCGTTCCACTTCATGATTGTGTCCCACTTGTTGTTGATTCTTCACAAAAAAATACAGTTTTATATCTTTATGTTTGAAGCCTGAAATATGGCAAAAGGTCGCAAAGTTCAAGGGGGCCGAATACTTTCGCAAGGCACTGTAGTTGTGTGGGTTTTGTGATTGTGTAGATCTGTGGCTGTGTACTTGACTACACAATTGTATTTAGTTCTGTGGTTGCAGATTGGATATGGTCGCAATGCTTACTGCTTAGTTCTGTGGTTGTGTACATGGTTGCTCATGTTCTCCCTCTCTGTGTGGGTGTGTTTGCATGTGAGTGCATGTTGTGCATTTTACACACTTATAGTATGTTGTTTGAACCCAGAGACACAGAGTGTGGGAAATCCCTATGCGAAGGGAATGGAGGCACAGCACAGCTGCCTTCTCATCACATGCCCCGAATGTAGAGCAGTCTGAACGCCGTCTGGCTCTGCCAACAAAGCATGCCACAATTTTATGGGCTTGTATATACGTGCGGTTTGCCCATGATCCTAAAGCCGGTCTCTTAGCGTCTCTTCCCCAGCCCAGATAGTCCTTTCCCTTCTCTCTCTCTCTCCCTTCCACAGAAAGTCATACAGCCCTTACTAAACACACCATGACCTAATTTTGGAGGCTGAGCTTCTATTCAACTCAAAGATATTGCTTTGGACATTTACACTACCGTTCAAAAGTTTGGGGTCACTTAGAATTCTTCTTGTTTTTGAAAGAAAAGCACACTTTTTGTCCATTAAAATAACATCAAATTGATCAGAAATACTGTGTTCCAATGGCACGTTGTGTTAGCTAATCCAAGTTTATCATTTTAAAAGGCTAATTGATCATTAGAAAACGCTTTTGCAATTATGTTAGCACAGCTGAAAACTGTTGTGCTAATTAAA
Organism: Oncorhynchus mykiss; assembly: GCF_057628025.1. NCBI lineage: Eukaryota > Metazoa > Chordata > Actinopteri > Salmoniformes > Salmonidae > Oncorhynchus > Oncorhynchus mykiss. The sequence goes on from NC_143034.1 coordinate 43,361,745, forward strand.
GAATAAATAAAAATGGCCTTCTTTAGACTAGTTGAGTATCTGGAGCATCAGCATTTGTTGGTTCAATTACAGACTCAAAATGGCCAGAAACAATTAACTTTCTTCTGAAACTTGTCAGGCTATTCTTGTTCTGAGAAATGAAGGCTATCCCATGCGAGAAATTACCAAGAAACTGAAGATCTCGTACAATGCTGTGTACTACTCCCTTCACAGAACAGTGCAAACTGTCTCAAACCAGAATAGAAAGAGGAGTGGGAGTCCCGGGGTGCACAACTGAGCTAGAGGTACATTTGAGTGTCTAGTCTGAGAAACAGCTGCTTCACAAGTCCTCAACTGGCAGCTTCATTAAATAGTACCTTCAAAACACCCGTCTCAATGTCAACAGTGAAGAGGCGACTCCGGGATGCTGGCCTTCAGCTGTTTCCAGCTACAATAGTAATTTACAACATTAACAATGTCTACACTGTATTTCTGATCAATATGATGTTATTTTAATGGACAAAAAAAATTTGCTTTTCTTTCAAAAACAAGTACATTTCTAAGTGACCCCAAACTTTTGAACGGTAGTGTAAGTTAGCCAACTATTCATATTGGTCATGCCGAGACCGTCTTGGAAGAGTCTGTAAATACTTGATGTGTCGGGATAATTCCTTTACTTTCAACGTGACAAGACAGAACCATTGGGTCTTTCCAATATCTAACTGTGTGTATCATTGAAACTGTACGATGGGTCAAATAGTCAGAGGGATATATCTGTCATCATACTGGTGTACCAACATTTGACTGTGACAGTACTAAACAAATTTGACACTTAATTCCACTGCCGATCAGGTTAACAATATTACACTAGATCAGCATTTGATAAATATCGCAATACAGAATATGAAAAAAAAAACAGCTTGTCAATCACTTTTGATTCATACTAAAAACCTGATGCTCAAGGCCACGAGTGTTGAGAGAACAATAGGTCTAGGTTAATGAGCTCAATTGATGATATTTTAATGACGCTTGATCAATGGCACTACATCATGGAGACAATGGCATTGATTGATCAGCTCTATAGGGATTAAGCACAATCCATTATCATTAGTCATTACTGTATTCAGTCATTCAGTGTGTACATCTCTTTGCTAATCATCAGGTTTGATCATTAGGAGGACTGGAGGGAGGGAGGGAGGTACTCACCGCTCTCGAACTTGCAGTTGGTCAGGTTGATCCACAGTCATCTGAAAGAGAAGAAACAGACAGACAGAGGGACAGATAGGTGCATTCTGACTAAACACTGACCATCCCTGACTAAACACAGACCATCCCTGACTAGACACTGACCATCCCTGACTAAACACTGACCATCCATGACTAAACAGCGCCCGGCTAGCACCAAGTTTAACTGCATTTCCATTCACGATATTGAAATATTTTCTCCCAACATCCAGATTTGAGTGGGATGTACTGCACTGACTATAAATCCTTGTAATAACAATGTATGGTTCCATCAACATATGGTTTCATTGGGACGGCTTTCTAAATTGATTGTATATTGTTCTTCAAGTCAAACACATTGCTACCCAAGCTTTTACAATAAGATCCAGCTATACTGAGCTGCTCCCGGGAAGCTCTGTGTCAGCAGCATGTCATTTCTGTAAAGGCTTTAGTTCCCCAGTGCCTACTAACAGGAAACACAGTGCACCAAAGGCCCCTCCATCCAATTCTCCCCCTCTCCCTTCCCCTGGTTACTGAGCCAAGATCCTAGACATACACATCATTGGCCAATACAGGAGTCTGATTCATACTAGTGTTACTACCACCACCTACTGGCTACTGGTCTACGGAGCACGATGCTCGCCCACACTGCCAAAGCTCACACCTCATAGTAAGAAGTGCTAGAGGCTGCTAAACCGCAAAGCCACAATCATGTTATCGGCGTCCCCAAATGTCAACCTCGTATTTGTATATACATAAACAAAAACATAAATAAACAAACAAATACATAAATGACAACGAAAATAAATAAATACAATGGACAGAACCAACCGCTCTCTTTTAATAAGAGTCTAAATTAAATTGTCAGGTGTATAGCATTGTGACTGGTCCTCATAAAAATCATGCACCCTGACAATAATTAAGAGGAGGGCAATTTGACTTTCCGCCGTTGGAAAAGACAGACTCTTAAAAGGTACCGGTCTTGTAAACAGCATCTGAGAGCTCATTTTAAGGACCTGTATAGTTCACATGGCGCTTATTACTAGTTTCTGAACTGTTAAGCCTTCTCCTCTCCCAGTAAAAAAAAAATAAAAAGGGGTGTGCCAAACTGTGCAGTAAAGAAATCCGCCATTAACTGTCCTTCACGGGGACTACACAAGGAATCCGGACTTAACTCTGCTCTCTCGGTCCTTCATCGGCTCCTGAATGTCATACAGTATGCAAGATATTTTAACAAGGAGATCAACGGGGTGGTGTGCTATGGTGGGTACAATGTTGACAACCAGGGTCTGGGTAAAAAACACGTTGCCTGCTTATACATGACATTATTTTAACTACCAACACAATTTTTGTCATTATTATCAGTATCATCAATGTATATAGAAATACAAAACGTTTATAACAGTATTTGGTATGCAATAATAACATAAAGCAATACATGGGATGGTCATTGATTTCTGGTCGTTGCTTTTAGGATCCCAGCTCACTCTGGGATCTCTCTATTTGGCACCACCACCAGACACCCCTACTCACCCACCCGTACCACCCGGCAGCACCCAATCCTATTTGGATCTCTGACCCTCAATGTCGGGCAGCAGACATCAAAAATAACCCCTTGTTTGTGGGATTGTGGCCCCATAGCCGCAGCTTTCGTCGCCTGTGTGATTTGTAGGTTGTGCCGAGGGACCTTGGGGGGCCTCTGGAGGGGAAAGAGGGGGACGAGGGGCCTGGTTTTATGGACAGGTACTGTAACCGGAGAGCTGTGCTCCTGGCTGCTGCAGCATCGCCCACTGTCTTTACAGACAGGCAGCTGCTCGTAACACGCCCGACGCTGCCTCCAGGCCCCACCCCCATGTGCCACATCCCTCCCTGCCAACCCCCTAATACATTCCTCCCAGCATCCCCTCAGACGAGGCTCAGGCTGCCCCTTGGGATCCAAATGGGCTGCCAGCACTGCCACATTTATGAAATAAGTAGTGTGTGTGTGTGTGTGTGTGTGTGTACATGCGTGTGTGACCACATGCATACACTCACAATTGGATTAGGAAGAAAATGAAGCCTTGAGGTACCGCTTCTTCCTGATGAGTGCCACTAGTGGAGAGACATGTGGAGTGTTGGGCTCTGGTCCCAGCTAGCCACCCTGTCTGTGCCTTGCTGGTCCCAGGGGAGTCACATTATGATGATGGAGACGTCTCCTCGTCTAGGCCTCATCCTATTGAATGCAAGAGGAAGCAAAACATTATTTAATTATCAATCTATAGGCATATATACATTACCAGTCAAAAGTTTGGACACACCTACTCATTCCAGGGATTTTATATTTTAAAACTATTTTTCTACATTGTAGAATAATAGTGAAGATATCAAACATATGAAATAACACATATGTAATCATGTAGTAACCAAAAATGTGTTAAACAAATGTTTTTTTTTTACCAAATAGGGCTATCTTCTGTATCCCACCCTTACCTTGTCACAACACAACTAATTGGCTCAAACGCATTAAGGAAAGAAATTCCACAAATGAACTTTTAACAAAGCACACCCCTTCATTGAAATGCATTCCAGGTGACTACCTCATGAAGCCGGTTGAGAGAATGCCAAGAGTGTGCAAACCTGTCATCCAGGCAAAGCATTGCTACTTTGAAGAATCTCAAATATAAAATATATTTAGATTTGTTTAACACTTTTTTGGTTACTACATGATTCCATGTGTTATTTCATAGTTTTGATGTCTTCACTATTATTCTACAATGTAGAAAATAGTAAAAATAAAGAAAAACCCTGGAATGAGTAGGTGTGTCCAAACTTTTGACTGGTACTGCATTTTAACAGTACCAGTCAAAAGTTTGAATCAAAGTTCGGCATTCATTCAAAAATTCAGCATTCGTTCCAAAATATTTACATTCAAGACCAATATAAAATATTATTTGGCCCCCATTTGAGAAAGTAGGAAATTTCATGTGCTTTGAATTAAAAGCATTGCGGGTGTTCTGGGAATGAATCATTACCACAAACTACCAAAATAAACACTGAACAACCACATCTCTGCTACCAGTTTTAACTGCTGTGTCAATGTCAACTGGCTCCAGACACAGAGTCCGCTTCTGGGCAACATATCAGCATAGCAATAGTAAACACATTCACCTCCAGGAGTAGAATAGTAGAGATGATGTATTCTACTAACCAACACCCCATTGAATGTAAACAGTGAGGAGTACCCACATGGCTAACCACAGGGACACCTGAGGTAAGTAGGGCAGACATTAAATAGCTCAGATTATGAGTGTGGGCTCATCAAAGCACTGAGGTTAACCAAAAGGGTTACCATAAAAGTATTGGGTAGGTAACTGGCCGCCATGCAGATGGATGGGAGCTGAGACACTATGGGTAGACTAGGACACACACAACCTGGCTGGCAACCATAGCAACATAACCACCTGAGATGTCTGGTCCTTATTCCTCTGGTTCGATGGATGGTCTGTTTGAACCCAGGTAAGGTAACAACAGCCCTCAGACTAAAAGCATAAACTGAGATGTGGAAAAATGTTTGTGTGTAACTGATAGCCTACCTACCAATCCTTACAGGACTGTGCAAATATGACCACTGGTCACGTACCACACTTCCGCTCTCACCGTGGAACAGCTATGGGGCAAAACAGAATTATAACGCAGCTGTACTTTACATGTGTCAGGTGTACGCCTACTCTGTTCCAAAAAGACAGAACGATTCTGTCAGATTGTCAGAACCATAGCATACTCATATCAGTAAGCTACTCTACAACCATAAAATGCATGACATAGCTAGCTCATCTTTGAAATTCCGTCTAAGTCACAGACAAACTGTCATGTGGGAAATGGAGGGAAACGTGAGGGCACAACTCTGTAGCTAGCCTACAGTAGACAGTAGCTAGCATACATAACACCGTTTCTCATTTCAAAGTGCACATCAAACTGTGGCACTGTGGACCAACTTCAACTCAAGCCCATTCTAGCTAGTCATTATTGCCTGTCTGTCGTTAGCATTTAATATGAAATATTTTCTTACTTAAATCATGTCTGGCCCGAATTCTTCTTCTTCACAGGTCTGCTGGGATAACCCTCGAGACCGAAGGAACGTCGTCATTTGATTGGCTTATAAGCTTTATGACCCGATAGGCTTTTTGATCAAGGCGCCAAATAGCTTATTTTTTTTACACGCGCTGTCAACCAGAAACCTCGTAGTATTGGTTACTATGGACATTCTAAAATACTGGGGACAAATTACATTATCCGGTGTAACAATCTGTCGCTAAGGTGTAGGCTAATGCATCAGATCAATTTCTATATTCTCTATGAGTCTACCTATTCAACTGGTCAAGTTTGCTTCCTGAATTGACTGCCTTCAATTTGACCCCAGCCCTGGTTGACCAGACTGAAGACCATAATTAACCTAAAAAATCAAGATAAACAGTATCATTCAGTCCACTGTGCACATTATGCTCCCTGGATCAGTCTCACCTTTTCCTTCCTAAGACCTAGTAAGCCTACTTACTGTATATGGATGTGAGTTGTGACATTTGATCTCAGAATGGGGACGGATGGGTGCTCTCCTGCTATATCCCCATAAAGCACGGTAGTTTGGTAGTTTAGACATAATCTTGGTTCACCCAGAACGTTTGGAAAGATACGTTTGGACACAACAGCTAGCAGAGAGTGGACTTTTTCATGGTAGGCCATCATTGTAAATAAGAATTGGTTCTTAACTGACTTGCCTAGTTAAATTAAGGTCAAATCAAATGTATTAAATAAATGTTCAGTATCATAGTAACATATTATTCTCCCCAAGGGGGCAGGTGGTGTGAGTGTAGCCTACACCAGCTGTTTCTTCTGTGAGTTGGCCATGGCCCCAGTTGGAACCATTGGGTGGTGGGTGGTGGCTGCTCAATGGGTGGGCCTGCTATGGATGGACTGCTTTGCGTCAGTGCTGTTTCAGCCACACATATGCTCTTTGAGTGACTGACTGCTTGGCTGGGTTTACAGTACACCCATTGTCTGAACTATGGGGATGGCTTCTTTATCAGCCTACATGACATAGCCACTACAGTCTACTTCCTTCCCCCATCAGTACTCTCCTCTGACTGACCCTGTCAGATATCTAGCTGTTGGGCGGCCATTTTCCTTCTTCGCCCTGAACAGGGCCTATAAATCAGGTGGTCCCCTCCTCCACCCCACCCCCCCAACCTTTTACGCATTCAATTAATCCAAATGATTTCTACAGGAAATCTGATGGACCAATCAATTCACCTGCACATTTCAATACCCCTGCAGATCCGTCGAGTGCCTCTGTGGCCGTAACTGCACGGCTCCATCGCTCTTGTAAAAACATTATTAATTGCCACGTGAGCTGGGCCATCCATCTTTCTCCGTCCGTCCGCCCGTGCAGGCAGCACAGAAAGGCTGAATGTGTAATAATGTGCTCCGGCGACAGGCCGCGCCTACTACTACGTCCCTTTAATCCTATTAAAACAGCTAGCAGCTATAGGGTCGCTACTCTCCTCTCTCTCGCCATGCAGGGCCCAGTGTGATGCTACTGACACTGGGAGACAATGGCGTGGTCAGGAGGTGGGGGAATTTCAAAAGACTCATCCGTCTCCAGACTCTGCACCTATCGATCGCTCTGATGGTGGTCATTATTACCGTGTTATTGTTGGAAAGAATGCTGAGGAGGTGTGCAGTGTGTGTTCGTGTGTGTGTGTGTGTGTGTGTGTGTGTGTGTGTGTGTGTGTGTGTGTGTGTGTGTGTGTGTGTGTGTGTGGAGGGTGGCTTTGGTTGTAGTTACCGTAACCTACCCCCCCCCCCCCCCATACCTCACAGTAACGCGTGTGCCTGCCATTGTCTACTAGAAGCTCCCCTCCCTTCCCTTTGCTGAATAAATGTAGTAACAAATTGCTCCAGTTTTTTTGTGGTAGTTCAGTGCTTGTCTTTGGACAGTTGTGTACTGTGTATTTTGTGAACATTATAACTTAATGACTGTCTTTGTCAGAGGCAGCTGTGGCACCACCTTTCTTCCATTTTACTTGTCTAAAGCCACGCCACCAGCAGATGGTCTGTGGGGAAGAGAGAAACCTGGACCCCTACCCTCCCCCTCATCCACCAACCTCCACGTATCCCACCTCTCAAAGCTGGTCAGTGTCCACCCCATCGTCCATCAAGGTCTGGACAAATCCCACTCACTATAAACCCATTGCATGAAAAAACATGAAATCATGGAAAAATCTGAAAGTCTATATTTTGAAGTTGTGACACTTTGTGACAGTGTTTAAAAACTAGATCTAAAATCTATAGATCTACAAACTTCCCTATAAAGGCCTGATGAAGCAGATTCGTGCTCTTTGGTATTGTGTAGAACATAGCCTAGAGAGTTGGTTCTAATATAATTTCCTCACTCAGCCAGCTAATTAAACCAGTGGCGCATCAGCAGTCAGCACTTAGTCATAATGACAATCATAACCCTTCTGTAGAATCGGCAGAGTAGTCTACAGGGTTTTTCATTCACAGTGAATGGGCACAATAAGCATCCATTTATTCACCCAGTGGATGAATGGTCCACTGTTGGGCTCAGGGTCCCTGTTCTGTGTTTGTGTGGTGTTACAAACACAATGCCGGTGGTCATCGGGCCAGTCGGACACACTGCGTTTTAATATCAACCTGCTGAGAGATTGCCCCGTTTCAGAGCACTAATCAATTAGCATGCTCTCGTTTGTCACAGCCCGTGCCCAGAGAAATAAGCTTCAGTCGCCTGTTAAGAGTACATTGATTTTACACTTTCCACAGTCAAGACATATTGTTGATGGTGCGCGGCGTAGGGGTGGTGAGGGGAGGTGCTCGGGGTAGGGAGGGAGGGAGCTTGTTGTGGTCTTTAAAGAGCTTGCATGTGATTCAGTACACCGCCCACTCCCCTTCTCCCTCCCAACATCTTGCAATTTATTAGCGACTTCAGCCCTAACCAAGAAGGCCCTTTGACACAAGCAACTGATAACCATTTTGACAGCCAGGCCCACTTTTTCCAGTACCTCAGGCCATGTTGAGCTGCTACAGCTGTGGCTACAGGCCTCAGAGAACCTCCAGTGTTTCCTGAGGCTCTTAGCAGATTCTCAGTCAGTTCATGGAGGGTTAAGGGGTTAAATTGGAGTAGGGGTATGGGAGAAAACAACATACAGTGGCAGTTGAATTGGTTTCCCTTCAAAATAATTATGGGAAACCAATTCATTTGGGGTCAATTATGAGGAACAAAAATATAAACGCGACTTGCGACAATTTCAACAACTTTACAGAGTTACAGTTCATATAAGGAAATCAGTCAATTGTAATAAATTCATTAGGCCCTAATCTATGAATTTCACATGACAGGGCAGCCATGGGTGGGCCTGGGAGGGCACAGGACCACCCACTGGGGAGCCAGGACCAGCCAATCAGAATTATTCTTCCCAACAAAAGGGCGTTATAACAGACAGGAATTGCTCCTCAGTTTCATCAGCTGTCCGGGTGGCTGGTCTCACACGATCCTACAGGTGAAGAAGCCAGGTGTGGAGGTCCTGGGCTAGCGTGGTTACACATGGTCTGCGGTTGTGAGGCCGGTTGGACATACAGCCAAATTCTCTAAAACGACGTTGGAGGTGGCTTATGGTAGAGAAATGTACATTAAATGGCAACAGCTCTGGTGAACATTCCCGCAATCAGCATGCCGATTGCACGCTCCCTCAAAACTTGAGACATCTGTGGCATTGTGTTGTGTGACAAAACTGCACATTTTAGAGTGGTCTTTTATTGTCCCCAGCACAAGGTGCAAATGTGTAACGATCATGCTGTTTAATCAGCTTCTTGGTATTCCACATCTGTCAGGTGGATGGATTATCTTGGCAAATGAGAAATGCTCTCTAACAGGGATGTTTTTATTTTTTATTTTAGAGAAATAATATTTTTGTGCGTATTGAACATTTCTGGGATCTTTTATTTCAGCTCATGAAACATGGGACCAACACTTTACATGTTGCATTTATATTTTTCCTCAGTATAGTTCCATCACGACAAAATCCCAACCATAGTTTTACATTGCTTACGATACGTTGAGATGGTTATTCTGTTGAGAGGAAATTAAAATCATTAATGTACACATGATCAAATTGCTTGGCACTACTTCCATATATTGTGATATGGATAAGTGTAATCATTATTTTCTGTGATATTTGAAAAATGTTTTATATTTTTGCTTTAGGGGATAAAAAAAAAACAGAGATGGCTTCATAAGTTGATGCCCACTGCCATTGGTTACAACATAATCGCAACCGATACCCCATGCTCCGCCTACCAACATCCTCTGCTGTCTCCATCTGCGCTGTGGGCTCAGGTGCCAGGCTTCAAGCACGGCTGCCCTTTGACCTCACCGACAGATTACCTCACTACCCAACTGTTTTGCTGTGGTGGGTCAGTGTTACGTCGTTTTTCGTCCTCCGTTTACTGCATTGTCATGAAAATCACATGTACGTCATCGCAGCAGCAGAGTGCTCACAGTGAACGAGCCTCAAACGTTTCTGGCCAAAATTGGACACAGCTCACAACCGTATTGCCGCTGTGTTCTGTTTATCGTACAGCCGTCATGTGGGCTCATGAGGGATGGGCCGTATTGTATTGGTAATTAAAACAGTCATAGTGGCCATCATGGAAGGACCAGTGGAGGCTTCCAATTCAACCAATGGAGGCTTTAGTTTCAACCAGAACCAATTAAGGCTTCCATTCCAACCCAATAGGCTAATAATTAAAATATTTATGGTTCTGTCGCGTGCCATCTCATAATTGAAGGTTGCGTCTTTATTGGCAATGACGGGTAATCACTATTTTTCGCTCCCCTTTTTTACTCACACACACACACACACACACACACACACACACACACACACTGATGTAAGCTGTCTGGTATTCTAGTCTTGCAGCTTGGCTTAGCCTTCGGGTATATAGGTCCAGCAGGAAACACAGGGGTTTTGGCCCATGTTTCCAGGCCTCCCAGCCTCTGGCCTCAGTCCGTCCTGCCCATGTGTATGGCGACCAGGGTGGGCCTGATGGAAACTCGACACCATGGCCCCATGTGAGACCCATCTCCCCCTTTCTGATTATAGGAAAAGTCCCCCTAGCTGCAGCTGTCTCAGCCCCCCCACCTCCAACACACACACACACACACACACACACACACCTACCTATAGTCCACAACCCAACACCTCACCACATGACCATATGAAAACAACAAAACACAAACAACAAAACCACCTCCTCACTCTTTCCCAGCCCTAATCAGAACACCCCCCCCCCCCCTTGACATTCACCATATCTCCTCAATCTCCATCAACCACTCCACCTCTATCTCTCTTTGACACACACACACAAGCATACACGCACGTCTACAGATGCGCAGACACAAACACACACACTAAGCTGGTTGGGAAACTCTACACATCTGAGTGTGGGTTTATCGGCATCCGTGTGGACAACAGCCGTCAGCCCGTAAAACCCTCTCAGAGCCTCCAACTTCCCCACAATGGAGACCTATTAGACTTTTTATCACGTCTATGCCGGTGGGTTTGAGAAAGAGGGGTCTCACAACCCCCAAAATGGCTGCCCAATGACCAATAGTGCCCACTGTTGTGAAAACATGATTAGTGTGACTTTTCTATGGTTTTTATACATTCATTGAATTATGTCTCTAATTTACAATGACTTGCATGAAGCTGCGTAGTGAGTAGCGACCTCGTGCAGTGTTTGACTTTAGTGTGAAATTCTCACCCTTTGATGTCAGCTGGCACCGTGGAGAGCTGTGAGATAGCCTACATACCTACAGAAGCCAAAGCTGCTGGTTGAAGTTTTGACACTGGTTCAGCTGATCTGACTGCAGACACTAAGTTAAGAGCTTCCCCTTGAGCCAATTAGAGGGGGGAAAGGATCATCTCTGGATGATTTGGGTGGCAGGAAATGCAGGTATTCGATTCAGGTATTTCAAGTATTGAAGTCATACTCTTCAATAATCAAGGTGTATATTTCAAAAGTTGAAATTGTCAACGGCACCTTGAGGGGGTACAATCTTCCACTCTAGTGAGCAGGTTTGTCATTCACAAGCTACAGGAAAGTATATTTAAAACCCACTTCCCTCACAACCCCATGTGACTAGGAGAATTTGCAATATTCATATAAATCAAACTGAAATTGTTTTAAAGATCTCAAATCTGGACAATCATGACCGGACTGCTCAATTCTCTGCGTCCAGTACATTATGTGTATGATTGAATCATGCATTATTTATTTTTTATTCTAATTTATTTAACGATTTGAGTCATGCATAACGGATGGAGACAGCCATTGTCGCTGCTGTAGAATACCTGGTAGTCCACTCTGTGTGAGAGAATGTCTGGATGAATATGTTTGATTATTGATGAGCAATGAATATGAACCATCCTAATGATGAGCTATGATGGATGAACTGCCACCAGGCTTTTCCCGTTAACGCATAGTTTATAGCTGGGTATTTCGAAATAGATTGAGGCTGAGCATTTATATTCAGATTCGGTTAAAAGTGAGGGGTTTCATACAACTAAGTAGAATGAAAGTGAAAGTGGGGAAAAAAGCCATTTAGAATTAATTTTTAAGGACCATATCTGACCACTGAGAAGATAGTGCCACCTGATGGTCTGAATTAGCACATACACCCCTACAGAATCATAACGCTTGAAATGCAAATGAGCAAATCTCAATAACTACCAGAACAGTATAAACGTGAGATGAAATGTGGATTAGATAGGATATTACTGCAGTCTGACTTCCACTGAATTATTAGGGATTCTCAAGGGTTACTTCTACATCTCTATCATATAAATGCAACCCCCCGCCCTTTGTACGTCGCTCTTCTTCCCCCCAACAGCATGCAGACTGACTCTGTGCGTCTCTCACTGCAGCTTGTAAAGGCGCCATAATTTATTGCTCTTGTCATCTGTAAAACATATCAAATCTTCCTCCTGCTGAAGTGAAGCAGCTTCGCATATGAATAGGGTTTGTCTCGCTATTTTCAGGACAGGACGAACCCATACCCCCTCCCCTTCTTCATACCCCGCAAATTATGAAAAAAACCAAGGAAAGACAGAAATTATGTCGGTCCCAATATATGCCTACATTTTTATGATATTCTGTATAATTAGGAATATATTATGGATGATCTACTCGTGTATCCTCTTACAAGAGTTATACTGCATTGAATGAGAAGCAGACCATGGCCATATCTAGATGCTTTGCATATTCATAATTCAAGGTGAACGTCCAAAAGGTCCGTTCCTTTGTTCTTATCTGCCGTAAATGTTGCCTTTCTCACTAAAATTGTCATCAGAGGAAAATAAAACTAGGACATTATTTTGAGGTTCTGTTGTAAAAACATCATCCCAGTTCTGTTTTTCAGTTTGTATAACATTTTATTTTAGCATATTATTTGTAAAATAGCCTGACTATAGAGGAAATGCACAACTAGGAAATCATAATATTTATGGTTGTATCTATAGAACTTTGGTGATAGGGATAACGCATTATAAATCACGAAAATTCATCAACAATTATCCCTCGATAATTTGAAAACACAAGACACACCAATTCCATTTACGCAATAGCATAAATGTATGCAAAAGTGACCGTGTATTGCAAATATTGAATATCCATAAGACAATGATTTCATACCAATCCTTTTTTTTAAAAGGAGCAATTTTTCAGATTTCAATATCACCACATGTAGACGGCTTTGAATGTGTTTACATGTTTTATTTGTCAACTTGAGTATTCCCACCAAATGAGGATTTGCATTAATTAGTTCTACATCTTGCTGCACTACATCTTGCTGCATGGTGAACTGTATCTAACAAACTTCAAGATACATCCAGATTCCTGACATCTGTAAATAGTAACGGAGTAACTTTATAGAGATAATGTTGGCGTTTTGACCAAATCCTTTCTTTTAGAACCTTTAGATTTTATATTCACGGCTGTCAATGCCCGTTTTGGCTACAGCAGTGGTACTACAGTTGTTACGCATTCTTGGGTTATTGTCCAATGGCAGTTAGGGTTGTTAGAGCGTGACCAAGCACAGAGGAGCTGAGGTTGATTAATTACAAGAACCTCACTTGTGGTGTATCAACATGGCATCAATGAGTCATAGATGATTGGACACACTGGGTGCATCTCAATAGACTAACGTGACCTCCCTTCGTCTCCTCTTCTTCATCTGCACTGATCTGAAACTCCAGGATACTGTAGGTGAAAGCAATATGGCGGTTGAAAGAGGAGGCATGCTGGTTTAAAGTAGAAGTAGAGGGTGGTGGTGGTGAAATGGGGTTGGGGGGAGAAGGAGAGAGATTTTGGGGCTGATTTATACCCTCACTATAATCCAGCGCGGCCCATGTTCAGGTCGGCAGTTAAAATGATATAGACATCTAGACACGGAGAGAAGGAAAGGTCTGACAGCTCAGGTCATTGGGGAGAAGAGACTCAAGAGTTCACCATCACTGCTGAAGGTATGCAGGTATATTGCACTCCCGTTCAAAATAACCGTTCACTCGAACAGGCACAGCCCTGTTCCAGTTCATGCACAAGAGACCATAGGAAGGGTGAATTATGAGGACACATATACATACTCACGCACACACACACACACACCACCAGCGGCTCCAACACACAGTAGTGTACAGACACATTGCCACCAACAGGTGGAGACAAAGCCCTTATCAATTAAGTGGATGGAGTTAACATTTCTACCTTGGAACTATTTGTTGATTAAATAATATATGGACAAGAATGACAAGAGTGATGTGACTTATTGGCTAAAGCCATGAAATCAAAATGTTACATGATGTTTACTGACAGTGTTGGGGAAGCTACTCTGAAAATAGCTTACCAAGCTACCAATAACTTCACACTGGAAGAAGTTAAGCTAAACTAAAGCGACACTTAAGAAAAATGTAGTTTACTTAACTAAAGTTACTTTTAAAAAGTAACAAGATGACATTGTAATTACATTGTTTGTATACCCAACCAGGACCATTGTTGATGACTATTGACTACTGAATATAGGGTTACATCATAATTACAGAATGTGTAATTAAGCCTATTAAACACAAAAAAATATGTTTCAAGTGATAATTAAGAAGGTCTGATGCTGAAAAAGACAAATTATTGCCTACTTCACCCCTATTTTATTTTTGCAAAAAGAGTAGGCCTAGTGTGTAGTTCCAGTACTTACCCAGCAAACCTGACCTCATTGGCCCCATGTGGGTTTTCGGCCTCCTATCCTGTGGATGAACTGGAGCCTGTTCTAGTGAAAGATTATTTTGAACGGGGGTGCAATATACAGTGGGGAGAACAAGTATTTGATACACTGCCGATTTTGCAGGTTTTCCTACTTACAAAGCACGTAGAGGTCTGTAATTTTGATCAGAGGTACACTTCAACTGTGAGAGACGGAATCTAAAACAAAAATCCAGAAAATCACAAAGTATGATTTTTAAGTAATTCAGTTGCATTTTATTGCATGACATTAAGTATTTGATCACCTACCAACCAGTAAGAATTCCGGCTCTCACAGACCTGTTAGTTTTTCTTTAAGAAGCCCGCCTCCACTCATTACCTGTATTAACTGCACCTGTTTGAACTCGTTACCTGTATAAAAGACACCTGTCCACACACTCAATCAAACAGACTCCAACCTCTCCACAATGGCCAAGACCAGAGAACTGTGTAAGGACATCAAGGATAAAATTGTAGACCTGCACAAGGCTGAGATGGGCTACAGGACAATAGGCAAGCAGCTTGGTGAGAAGGCAACAACTGTTGGCACAATTATTAGAAAATGGAAGAAGTTCAAGATGACGGTCAATCACCCTCGGTCTGGGGTTCCATGCAAGATCTCACCTCGTGGCGCATCAATGATCATGAGGAAGGTGACTACACGGCAGGACCTGGTCAATGACTTGAGACGCCGTCATGGATTAAAATCCTGCAGCGCACATGCAAGGTCTCCCTGCTCAAGCCAGCGCATGTCTAGGCCCATCTGAAGTTTGCCAATGACCATCTGGATGATCCAGAGGAGGAATGGGGAAAAGGTAATGTGGTGTGATGAGACAAAAATAGAGCTTTTTGGTCTAAACTCCACTCGCCGTGTTTGGAGGAAGAAGAAGGATGAGTACAACCCCAAGAATACCATCCCAACCGTGAAGCATGTAGGTGGAAACATCATTCTTTGGGGATGCTTTTCTGCAAAGGGGACAGGACGACTGCACCGTATTGAGGGGAGGATGGATGGGGCCATGTATCGCAAGATCTTGGCCAACAACCTCTTTCCCTCAGTAAGAGCATTGAAGATGGGTCGTGGCTGGGTCTTCCAGCATGACAACAACCCGAAACACACAGCCAGGGAAACTAAGGAGTGGCTCCGTCAAGGTCCTGCATCTCAAGGTCCTGGAGTGGCCTAGCCAGTCTCCAGACCTGAACCCAATAGAAAATCTTTGGAGGGAGCTTAAAGTCGGTATTGCCCAGCGACAGCCCCGAAACCTGAAGGATCTGGAGAAGGTTTGTATGGAGGAGTGGACCAAAATCCCTGCTGCAGTGTGTGCAAACCTGGTCAAGAACTACAGGAAATGTATGATCTCTGTAATTGCAAACAAAGGTTTCTGTACCAAATATTAAGTTCTGCTTTTCTGATGTATCAAATACTTATGTCATGCAATAAAATGCAAATTAATTACTTAAAAACCATACAATGTGATTTTCTGGATTTTTGTTTTAGATTCCGTCTCTCACAGTTGAAGTGTACCTATGATAAAAATTATAGATCTCTACATGCTTTGTAAGTAGGAAAACCTGCAAACTCGGCAGTGTATCAAAGACTTGTTCTCCCCACTGTACCTGCATACTTTCAGCCGTGATGGTGAACTCAGTCTCGGGCTAGCCCATGTTGGGCTTGATGTGGGGCTTGGTGTGGACTGGCCTACACCGGCCCACACCAACAAACATCAAGCCCAACATGGGTCAGCCCACACCAAGCCCAACATGGGCTAGTCTACACCGGCCCACACCAACCCACATCAAGCCCAACATGGGTCAGCCCACACCAGCCCACACCAAGCCCAACACGGGCTAGCGTACACCGGCCCACACCAAGCCGAACACGGGCTAGCCTACACCGGTCCAGCGCAGAGCCAAGGCCCAACATGGGCCAGCCCACACCAACCCAACACGGGCTAGCCTACAACACCCCAACATGTGCTAGCCTATAACATCCCAACACAGGATAACCCATACCATCCCAACACAGCCAAGCCCCCACCAAACCCAGCACTGACCAGCCCACACTAAGCCCAGCACTGACTAGCCCACACCAAGCCCAACACGGGCTAGCCCCCACCAAGCCCAACAGGGGCTAGCATGCATCAAGCCCATCACGGACTAGCCCACACAAAGCCCAGCACATGCTAGCCTACACCAAGCCCAGCTAGAGACGTGGTATCATTAGAATATTTGGGGTCATGGTTTGCAAACAGTTGTAGTGCATGTGACATATAGAAACTTAACAATTTCCCTTGGAAAAAATATATGTATGAAAGTAACAACTTGGTTGTCTTTCTGATACAGTGTATCAAATTTCCTAAATACCTTTTAACTTGTGATAAATACATTTGAAATAAATACATTCCTATAAAATATCAAAGGCTCATCAGCCCAATATGGGCAGCCTGCGCTGGCCATTATTTTAGCCTGCTTTGGGGCCACGTCGTGCCAATGTGGGCATGTTTTCTGGAAAAATAAAGACTTATTTCAGGTAAAGTAAGGGCTGCCTTAAGTGGATATGGGCTGCCTACACGGTGCCACGCTCAGTACGAAGAAACACAATGCAACATTCAATTAAATGCAAAGGGTTCTGTACTGAATGACCAGTTGAAAAATGGGGAGGGGTTGGGTTGTGGGTTGTGGGTTGTGGAACGCTGTCAGCATGGCCACTCATTGCTTCAAGCCACATCCCGCCACACCCACCATATGGAGCAAACGTACCTAAAAGTCTAAGAACATTTGAAAAATGTTTTGGGGAAACATGTTGTTCAGTACAAGCCATTACGCAAAGTACCAAATGTTTAATCGAACTGAATGTACCCCTGGGAAAATGCCTCGGGGGCCGTGGCGCCAATGAGCATTAACCCAATGTTGGCAGCCGACATGGGGCCAATATTTTAGCCTGCATTGGCCAATGTGAACATGTTTGCTGGGCAGCAACAATACCTACATTAGAATTGAGTTCAACTACCACAAAGCTACTGCAAAACACATGATTACTAAACTCAGCAAAAAAAGAAACGTCCCTTTTTCAGGACCCTGTCTTTCAAAGATCATTTGTAAAAATCCAAATAACTTCACAGATCTTCATTGTAAAAGGTTTAAACACTGTTTCCCATGCTTGTTCAATGAAACATAAACAATTGATGAACATGCACCTGTGGAACGGTCGTTAAGACACTAACAGCTTACTAACAGGTAGCCAATTAAGGTCACAGTTATGAAAACTTAGGACACTAAAGAGGCCTTTATACTGACTCTGAAAAACACCAAAAGAAAAATGCCCAGGGTCCCTGCTCATCTGCGTGAATGTGCCTTAGGCATGCTGCAAGGAGGCATGAAGACTGCAGATGTGGCCAGGGAAATAAATTGTAATGTCTGTACTGTGAGATGCCTAAGACAGCGCTAAAGGGAGACAGGACGGACAGCTGATCGTCCTCATAGTGGCAGACCATGTGTAACAACACCTGCACAGGATCAGTACATCCGAACATCACACCTGCGGGACAGGCACAGGATGGCAACAACTGCCCGAGTTACACCAGGAACGCACAATCCCTCCATCAGTGCTCAGACTGTCCGCAATAGGCTGAGAGAGATTGGACTGAGGGCTTGTAGGCCTGTTGTAAGGCCGGTCCTCACCAGACATCACCGGCAACAACGTTGCCTATGGGCACAAACCCATTGTCACTGGACCAGACAGGACTGGCAAAAAGTGCTCTTCACTGACGAGTCGCGGTTGTGTCTCATCAGGAGTGATGGTCGGATTCGCGATTATCGTCGTAGGAATGAGCGTTACACCAAGGCCTATACTCTGGAGCAGGATCGATTTGGAGGTGTAGAGTCCGTCACGGTCTGGGGCAGAGGGTCACAGCATCATTGGACTGAGCTTGTTGTCATTACAGGCAATCTCAACGCTGTGCATTACAGGAAAGACATCCTCCTCCCTCATGTGGTTCCCTTCCTGCAGGCTCATCCTGACATGACCCTCCAGCATGACAATGCCACCAGCCATACTGCTTGTTCTGTGCGTGGGTATACTCTATCCACATTTATCATTCAAGGGTGACAATTTTAGGGTTGATCAACAAACCACCTACTTGCGTGAGTCAGCACCTTTGAGGTTATCACTTCAGTTGATTGTTTCAGAAGAGATGGCAACCAGATTATCTCCCATTAGATTATTTACGGTAGATAGTCGAAAGGAGGTGGCAGAGAGGACCAAGTTGTGCCTTATTGAGTCTTCATGCAGCTTGGTTTATTGTGTAGATGTAAAATGGATTATGGAATAAGATTTGGCTTAGATGAGAAAGACACAATATGACAATGTACTGTAGGCCCTTGGCTACGTCAAGAAAAAAACAAGACTTGTCTTGAATTGGACCTCATTACTTTTGGTGAAGAGTGTGAATATGAAGAAAAATGTGCATAGCAACCTAATGTATTCTCTTAGTAGGGGTCACATGCAGTGTTGGGGAAGCTACTCTGAAAACATAGTTTACCAAGCTACTAATAACTTCACACTGGAAGAAGTGAAACTACAATAAAGCCATCCTTATGAAAAAATAGTTTACTTAACTAAAGTTGCTTTGAAAAAGTAGTTCACTATATCCAAACTACTTGTGAAACATTATTGTATGAAAAACTGATATGTCATAGACTACAAACTGAACGAACAGATAACTTTGGGGTCAACACATAAATTGTGTTTCAAGTGAAAATTAGTCAGGTCTGATACCAAAAAATAAAACGTATTGCCTAAAGTAGTTTGTAGTTCCAATAGTTAGCTACACTGCAAAAAAGTAATTATCTACTGAAAACCTTACCTAGATTTGATTTTAGTTCAACTACCACCAAGCTACTGTAAAATGTAGTTAAATTACTAGATAAACTACATAAGCCTAGTTCACTACTCCGCAATACTGGCCACATGATCAAGCACAGGCCATAAGCATAATGCCTGTTCCTAAGAGGTCCCTACGTCAGGAGTAAGGTCACTACAGTGGCCACATATACAGAAAGAGTCAACAGTTTGGACACACTGTAATGTGTATTCTAAGAATCAGGAAGCAAGTACAGGGAGTGAATTTAATAAATGAACATTGAACCAAACAAGACACACGAGTAGCATACCTACATAAACACTGAAACCGAGTCAATAACACCTGGGGAAAGAACCAAAGGGAGTGACAGACATAGGGGAGGTAATCAGGAAGGTGATGGAGTCCAGGTGAGTCTCACGAGGCGCAGGTGCACATAACGATGGTGACAGGTGTGCGTAATAATGAGAACTGGCGACAATGAGCGCCAGAGAAGGGGAGCGGGAGTTAACGTGACACACCTACTCATTCAAGGGCTTTTCTTTATTTTTACTATTTTCTACAATGTAGAATAATTGTGAAGACATATGCTGAGCACTTGTTGGCTGCTTTTCCTTCACTCTGCTGTCCAACTCATCCCATCTCAATTGTGTTAATGTAGGGTGATTGTGGAGGCCAGATCATCTGATGCAGCACTCCATCACTATCCTCTCCTGTTGACCTGGTTTCCAGTGGTTTGCAGAAGAGGATGTCTTCCCTAATTGACCCCCCCATAAACGTAGTGAACATATACCAGGAGCTGTGCTAGGCCTGCCACGTCTGTTGACTCATCCAGCTGTAACACATAGAATTCACTGGCTAGTATGCGAAACAGTAATTGTTTCAAAACATCTCCTGCCATGTCACTGATGCGTCGTGAAACAATGTTGTTTGATGAAGACATTGTCTGTATAGTTTTTTGGGGCCTTTTCCCCCAGCAGTGTCCCAGTCATATCCACGGCAGCAGGAAGGATTAAGTCCTCCACACTAGTATGGGGCTTACCTGTCCTAGCCACTCGGTAGCTCACCATATAAGACACTTCTAGCCCCTTCTTATTAATGGTATCTGTTACTTTTATACATGTCTTACTACTCAAAAGTCATCTTAATTCTTGCTCAGAAAACTCCATGGCTTATTTTTCAAATTGCTGTGTTTTGTTTCTAAATGTCTGCTCAAGAGTGAAGGTTTCATTGAGTAGTGAGATAGTACTTTTGCACATATAACACACTGTGGCTGAGGAAAGACACTACTCCCAATATAAGTGAAACCCAAATCAATGTAGTTCTCATCATATTTGCGCCTCTTCGATGGTCCAACGTCCCTGTCTGTTGTTCAGTGCTTTCCCCGGGAAGGGGGCAGTAGCTCTTCATCAATCTACACACAGTACCCCATAATGACAAAGTGAAAATAGGTTTAAAGAATGTTTTTGCAAAGCCACCCCTACATTGTCTTGACTGTGTGCTTAGGGTTGTTGTCCTGTTGGAAGGTGAACCTTCGCCCCAGTCTGAGGTCCTGAGCGCTCTGGAGCAGGTTTTCATGAAGGATCAATGTAATTTGCTCTGTTCAACTTTGCCTCGATTCTAGTCTCCAAGTCCGTGCCGCTGAAAAACATCCCCACAACATGATGCTGCCATCACCATGCTTCGCCGTAGGGATGGTGCCAGGTTTCCTCCAGATGTGAAGCTTGGCATTCAGGTCAAAGAGTTCAATATTGGTTTCATCAGACCAGATTATCTTGTTTCTCATGGTCTGAGAGTCTTTGCCTTTTACTGAGGAGTGGCTTCCGTCTGGCCATTCTACCATAAAGGCCTGATAGGTGTAGTGCTGCAGAGATGGGAGAACCTTCCAGAAGGACAACCATCGCCACAGAGGAACTCTGGAGCTCTGTCAGACTGACCATTGGGTTCTTGGTCACCTCCCTCACCAAGGCCCTTCTCCCCCGAATGCTCAGTTTGGCCGGGCGACCAGCTCTAGGAAGAGCATTGGTGGTTCTAAACTTCTTCCATTTAAGAATGATGGATTCCACTGTGTTCTTGGGGATCTTCAATGCTGCAGACATTTTTTGGTACCCTTCCCCAGAACTGTGCCTTGACCGACTCCTGTCTCGGAGCGCTAAGGACAATTCCTTCGACCTCATGGCTTGGTTTTTGCTCTGACATGCCCTGTCAACTGTGGGACCTTTATAGGCAGGTGTGTGCCTTTCCAAATCATGTCCAATCAATTTTATTTACCACAGGTGGACTCCAATCAAGTTGTAGAAACATCTCAAGGATGATCAATGGAAACAGGATGGACCTGAGCTCAATTTCCAGTCTCATAGCAAAGGGTCTGGTTATGTAAATAAGATAATTTTTTATTTTATTTTTTATAGACATTTGCTAAAATGTCTAAAACCTTGTTTTTGCTTTGTCATTATGGGGTATTGTGTGTAGATTGGTGAGGAATTGTTTTTATTTAATACATTTTAGAATAAGGCTGTAAAGTAACAAAATGTGGAAAATGTCAAGGTGTCCGAATACTTTCCGAAGGCACTGTATATGGTCTCATTTCAGGGGACTCTGAATAATATGGAGTGTTCACTTTACATGTGCCCTTACTGCACTAAAGAAAACCACTGACCAAACAACAGTGGCATGCTCACTGAATTAAAGGGCAACAACATTAAAAAATCGAATTTCTTAGATTTTTCCCAGACCTCAAATGTCATCCCCTGATGTGGTTTAAGAATTGTGAACACAGAAAACCACCTTTTGTTGTTTTTCTATTAAAAAAAGTGTTAACGGTGGAAAATCAGAAGAAAATTGTGAAACCTGGAAAAACAAAACCAAAATAACTGATTTTTGGACAAAACAGAATTAGGTAAAACTATTTTATGGATTTTAAAAGAGCCATACCAACGGTTTTGGCTTTGCATGACTGCATTTTAAAGTGTGTCATCCTGCAGCACAACATTTTTGGGGAAGTTGAGGTCAGGTCCCATATTGACTATACACCCAAGAGGGAAAAAGGTTTGGCCATCCTAGAAATGTTTTTGGGAAATATAATATAATATATCAAATTTAGCAGACACTTTTATCCAAAGCGACTTTCAGTCATACATGAATACATTTTTATATGGTTGGGTGGTCCCAAGAATTGAACCCAATATCCTGGCATTGCAATGCTCTACCAAGATGCATGCTTTGTGACGCCTCAATTGAATGATTTATAAGGCCATTATTAAGCGTTGCTTATGCCACCCTTTATAAAGCACATGTTTATGTCACATTTGACATTGGTGGTTATGTCACACATTAATGCCACACTTATGAACCCTTTATAAAGTATAACATATAGATAGATGATTGTATGAAGCCTTTACAAGCAGTAAGTCATTTAAAGCAGACAGAATTTCCTTTACGCCTAAGATTTTGGAAGTAGGCGGGACGTCCTATACACTGTCCTATAGCAATTGAGGACACTGGATGTAGTTTGAAAGGTTAATGGAAATATGGTCCAATGGGGAAAGGGAATAGGATTCGAGTCCATTCTTACTATACCTTAGCGTTCGAGTCCCCCAGCCGCCCAAAAATACTGTCAACCAATTGCAATTATTGTAGTTCATTGAAAGCCCCATTATAGGCTAGGTTAAAAGTAGTGACAAGATAAAAAGGAAATCACAGTCGAAGGAGGTTTCCTTTTGTCCAATGGTCGTTTAGGACGTATGCACTAAGCTTATAAATAACAAGGTGACAGTTGTCAGAGTGCACATTGACTGCTGCTGTGAGCTAGTAATCGAGGACCCCGTGTGTACTGTAACATTAAGGTGAGTTAGTAGTTTAGGGTTTCAGTGTGACATATTTTTGTCATTTCGCAAAGCTTATAATCGCGTTGTGAATATTTTGAAATGTCCTGTCTGCATTGCTGGGACGAATAGAAATTGTTAGCATGCTAGCTAGCTAACGTTATCCATGCATTGTAGGTGAAGTTGACGGCCATTCAATGATTCCTTCCCAAGAATGACATTTTACAGTGACTGTATTCGTGCTGTTGAATTCTTACCAGAGAAGTGTCTACATGGGCAGCCGCGTATACTGTTGGGAAATAAACATGCAAATGTTAACTTGCGAATCCATGCATTGAAGTACAACCGATTCTAAGATGAGGTGAAGCTTCTGCAAAATGTCTGACTTGCTCGTCCATATCTGGGCCTAGTGAACCCGTGCATGTTGTCGGTCATTATGGATTCATGTCCCTGAGGATTGAGAAGGACGTTTAACAATTTCTATCAAATGTTATAGTTTGTGTCCTGTACCAAATGCCGCGTCCTTGTCTTTAAATCCTGTATTGGTGTCTGGGTCATTTTTGACCTTCACGTCTGGAGCTGGCTAGCCAACTGCTCCCACCTATCTGTTAACGTTAGCAGTGTCCGCCTGAAGTATATTAAACGTAGCTAGCTCTGGCTAACGTTACCCAGGTCAGTCAACTAGCGTTTCATGCTTTCGTCCTTTTTGCAAATCGCTGCTACCCTCACTGCATGTGACATGGGTTTAATAAGCCCCATTCGCGCATGGACATTTGATTTGGGACAGTTTAGGTTTCCCCATGGTGAATCCTTCATTTGTATTTTGTGCTAATGTTAACGTTGCCGGCCCAGGGGTGGAATGGCGACGGGGGTGTACTGCGCTAAAAGTATGTTATCTTTTACACTGAATTTAGCTAGTTAGATTTGTATTCATTCATAGCTAGAAGGCTAGCATGCCTGTCTGGGCCTTATGCGCGCAGGCACTAATACACTATCTCGCTACCAACGCAATTGGATTAATTAGCTTTAGACATCTCTGGATGTCGAAGTTGATCATAGTTCAGCACCCAATTTAGTGTTTTGAAAGATTTCTTTAATGCTTCATTGTGGTCTTGCCGCATTCAACCAAGCCTGGCTATTTTTCATGGAATTTCACTTAATCAAAAAGCCTTATGGCCTGGGTGTGAAGATTGTAACTTGACTCTTTATTTGTGCAGAGTTGTAACCTCGGGCTTATACAGTCAGATTTTACTACAGGACTTTAGTCTGCTTTTTGCAAATCCTCTTCCCTGATGCACATGGTCAAATGCTTGACTGGTTACACTTACAGCTCGGGTCACCTTTACTCTACCTTTAGCAGTGTAGAGCTGGTTTAGGTGGTGGACTGTAGCTAAGTATTGTGCATGCCTTCCATTGTAAAAAAAAAAAGGGGTCAGAATTAGCAGTTCAAAAAATGTAATTTCTCATCTCTCTTCACAGGCACCAGCCATGTACGCCTGTGCTAAGTTTGTCACCTCACCTGCTGTGGTATGTATTATTTGAAACTACAATGTCACCTGTTTGATGCTCTGCCAGTTGTGCCTTATCAGTCTAGATCTAGCATGTACACACTCTTGTTTAGCTAAAAGATGCACAGCAAATAAGAGTCATTGGTAAGGAATATCACTTTTTATTTGTCAAATGTGTCAAAGACAGCAGGTCAGTGAAATGCTTACTTACAAGCTCTTAATTAGCTATGCAGTTTTAAGAATAAATGTTAAGTAAAAAATAATTAAAGAGCAGCAGTAAAGTAACAGTAGCGAGGCTATATACAGGGGGTACCGGTACAGTCAATGTGTGGGGCTACAGGTTAGTTGAGGTAATAGGTACATGTAGGTAGGGTTAAAGTGACTATGCATAGATAATCAAGAGTAGCAGCAGTGTAAAAAAGGAGGCGGGGAGACAATGCAAATAGTCTCGGTAGCCATTTTATTATTTGACCATTTTTAGGGCCGTCCTCTGACACATATATATAGCCTTATATATATATATATATATATATATCTCTCTATATTGCTCAAAAAAATAATGAGAACACTAAAATAACACATCCTAGATCTGAATGAATGAAATATTCTTATTAAATACTTTTTTCTTTACATAGTTGAATGTGCTGACAAAATCACAAATTATCAATGGAAATCAAATGTATCAACCTATGGAGGTCTGAATTTGGAGTCGCACTAAAAATTAAAGTGGAAAACCACACTACAGGCTGATCCAACTTTGATCTAATGTCTTTAAAACAAGTCAAAATGAGGCTCAGTAGTGTGTGGCCTCCACGTGCATGTATGACCTCCCTACAACGCCTGGGCATGCTCCTGATGAGGTGGCGGATGGTCTCCTGAGGGATCTCCTCCCAGACCTGGACTAAAGCATCCGCCTACTCCTGGACAGTCTGGTGCATGGAGCGAGACATGATGTCCCAGATGTGCTCAATTGGATTCAGGTCTAGGGAACGGGCGGGCCAGTCCATAGCATCAATGCCTTCCTCTTGCAGGAACTGCTGACACACTCCAGCCACATGAGGTCTAGCATTGTCTTGCATTAGGAGGAACCCAGGGTCAACCGCACCAGCATATGGTCTCACAAGGGGTCTGAGGATCTCATCTCTGTACCTAATGGCAGTCAGGCTACCTCTGGCGAGCACATGGAGGACTGTACGGCCCCCCCAAACAAATGCCACCCCACACCATGACTGACCCACCGCCAAACCGGTCATGCTGCAGAATGGAGACACCATGGAGACACCATGGAGAACAGACTGTCACATGTGCTCAGTGTGAACCTGCTTTCATCTGTGAAGCGCACAGTGGTGAATTTGCCAATCTTGGTGTTCTCTGGCAAATGCCAAACTTCCTGCACGGTGTTGGGCTGTAACTATGTAGGTGATTAACCTCTCACCTTGTAGGCTAATCAAACCCTATAGTACTTAGTCTTTACTAAGGACAAGACTTGGATTGATCATAAGGGTTGCACATTTTGGGATATTCAGAGGTGGGAATATATGGGAATTAATGGCAATGTATGCCATTTATATTACCATTTCAATGCAATGTTTTTTTACATTGGGTATATTTACCATAACAAACAATTCTTGACATTGAATCCTAGTAAAAATTCCCTGTCATATGTCAGTAAGGATCACCACTTTATTTTAAGAATATGAAATGTCAGAATAATAGTCGGGAATTATTTATTTAATTCCCAGTGGGTCGGAAGTTTACATGCACTCAATTAGTATTTGGTAGCATTGCCTTAAACAATTTAAACTTGGAACAAATGTTTCAGGTGGTCTTCCACAAGCTTCCCACAATAAGTTAGGTGAATTTTGGCCCATTCCTCCTGACAGAGCTGGTGTAACTGAGTCAGGTTTGTAGGCCTCCTTGCTCACACATGCTTTTTCAGTTCTGCCCATGTTTTCTATAGGATTGATGTCAGGGCTTTGTGATGGCCACTCCAATACCTTGACTTTTTTTGTCCTTAAGCCATTTGCCACATCTTTGGAAGTATGCTTGGGGTCATTGTCCATTTGGAAGACCCATGGAGGTAACGGGAAAGAGCATCAAATCCACAAAGTCCCTTCCACCAGGTGGCTGAGATGTTGGCACGACTGCCATAATGTATCCATCCCAAAGCCCTTGCTCGGAAGTGTACGTCGCCAGACTGCCAAGAACCTTGCCCTCATCCAGGCCAAGGTGGTGAGACACGGTAGTGATGACACCACATGCCTTTTTGATCTCTACACCAGAAAGTATGCTCTTGCCAGCATACTTGGGGTCCAACATGTATGTTGTGGTGTGTATGGGCTTCAGGCAGTGGTCTTCACACTTCAGTTTCCTCTGCTTGGACTAACAGTGAAGTGGGCAGGGCAGTACGGACTCTACAGAGTCAACATCAGACAGGATGGCATTGTCTCCCTCAATCTGTGCAATGGCTACTGCTACAGGCTGCTTACCACTCTCTCCCAAAATGCGTCATCCAGTAGGATCCTCTTGATGGGGCTGTCTGTATCGGCAGACTGTGATATGGCCATTTCTTGGAGAGACTCCTTCCCCTCCAGGAGACTGTCAAACATGATGATAACACCACCCCAACGGGTGTTGCTGGGCAGCTTCAATGTGGTGCTCTTATTCTTCTCACTTTGCTTGGTGACATAGATTGCTATCACTTACCCAACATTTCCTTAGCTCTCTTGTAGAGCGTATCCATTCTTTTCAGTGCAATGATGTCCTTGAGGAACAGATTTAATGCATGAGCAGCACAGCCAATGGGTGTGATGTAAGGGTAGTACTCTACTTTAGTCCAAGCAGCCTTCAAGTTTGCAGCATTGTCTGTCACCAGTGCAAATACCTTCTATGGTCCAAGGTCATTGACTGCCTTCAGCGCATCTGCACTGAAGAGACCGATGTCTGTGCTCTTGTAGAATACTGGTTGAGGGGTGGAGATGCTGTAGTTAATTATTCCTTGCCCACGAACATTTGACCACCCATCAGAGATTGCAATAGTCTGCTTTCTCTGATTTGCTTGACCTTCACTTGAACTCTGCACCCAGCAAATGAGTAGATAAAGCATGTCTGGTTGGAGCGGTGTATGCTGGGCGAAGAACGTCCAGAAATCTCTTCCAATACACATTGCCTGTGAGCGTCAGAGGTGAACCAGTTGTGTGCACAGCTCGAGCAAGACCTTCATCAGCATTTCTGACTACGTTCCTCCATTGAGTCAAACAAAACTTCTGATTCCAGGAGGACCATGAGCTGTTGCTATCGATAAGTTGTCTATTCATAATTTTCACATCGCATAGAAGTAGAGGGACTTTTGTCAGCGGTTGTGAGCGCTGAGGGAACTTTATGCACTTGGCCAGATGATGCATTTGTTTTCTTCACATGATTTGGCACAGTATTTGCAAATGTACACAGCTTTTCCTTATACATTAACTGCCCTGAAATGTCTCCACCACAGTGCCTGTGGCATTTTCCTGTAAAGATTAGAAAAGAGTAAAAATAAAATATACAATTCCATGTACAGAAATAGTTAAGCGGTTAAATTAAACAACTTTTTGTAAGATGTTTTAAAATTAAACCTGTATGGAAACCGGTGAATTAACACCTCAGTTAGCAGACTCAAGCAAGCTAAAACTAACTAGCAGAAATTGTTAGAAATTATTTAAACACTTTGCTGTAGGCTACTATTTACCAGTTAACAAAAAATGGTCTTATAAAATATATTCACCCCACCCAGTATTGTAAGCATGTAGTCCTTGGCTCAGTGTAGTAGTGTGGGCTCAATAGCATCTCATTAGTGGGCAAGATCTTGAGACTCAGCTGTACATGTGATGGGGAAAAATGCACTGTGCATACAGAGGGTTGCAATTCCATTGAATTGGAGATAGTTTAACCAGAATTTGCCACACGACCTAGAATTACCTTGTGTATCTCACAAAAGGTTCACTGTTAACTTTTTTTGATGAATTTAAGCAAAATTCCCGGGCTTAACTTCCCATGGAAATTTACCAGAAAGTTTTTGACCCTTTGCAACCCTAATCATGATATTGCCATTCTAACAGTCTTGATGCCTCTATCTTCCTAGACGTTAAGACTATTAGATGCAACTCTGTAGGGTCATAATCTTGGCGTGCTCCAGAAACTCACCTCAGGGTAATCTACATTTGGCAGTCTGATAGTAATGACTTAAGTAGAGCTTGTTACAAGCTTCTAAGTCTGTCTAGGAGTCTGATGTGTAGTTGTCTCTTGCAGCTGCGTGGGGGGTCCAGAGTCCTCGCCCGGCCAGTCTCGGTCTCAGTCTTCAACAGACCTGAAGCCAGAAGTGAGCAGCAGGTGAGCCTCTTTTCAAACCAAAATGAAACCCTGTGACCGTAACATTGCTCACAATTCTGTGCTTAAGTTTGTGAACCTTTTGCCACTTGCCCCTTTTTGTGATAAGGCCACTTGTTCATAAGGTTTGTTTTTCAACACCTCAGTAACCCTTATTTTCTTTTCAGTTGTATTTATCCTGAACACCAGACCATTTTGAATCCTTGTCTGGTGAAATACTAACGTGACCATTTCCACAGGTCCCTTCAGGACTCTCCAGTGTGACCACTTTATCCGCCTTCAATATTTTTCTGTGTAACATGGAATTTACATTTGGGAGCACCAGTGTGCGAAGAGAAATGAAGGGTTTTTAGCTTTATTACCTGAGATTTTTCATAGTGCTCCTAAATTTCTGTGTGCCTAGATTTTTAAATTTGAGTGATGGGTGTTTATATGATCTACACCTGTCAGGTTGTCTCGGTTCCATGTCATTCTCAAGCTTCTCTATGTTCTGATGTTGACTGCTCTGCCCCTGCATCTTCCCCAGACCCTATTGCCTGTTGGTGAGGCCACTCTTCTAACCCGGGGGTTCCAGACCAGCGCTGTCTCCAGAGACATCGACACGGCTGCCAAGTTCATCGGTGCTGGAGCCGCCACAGTGGGAGTGGCTGGATCAGGGGCTGGAATTGGAACTGTGTTCGGCAGCTTGATCATCGGCTATGCCAGGTAACTGATGAACGAAAAGGAGTTCAACCCTTTGTGGGAGTGAGCAGATTCAGAAGCAAAACTTGATGAAAAAGAATAGTTGTGATTATGTGGGTGGTAGAGAAATGCTAACGTTTTACTGCAAGAGTATTGATGGGTGTGTGTGTGAGCCTGTTCATATAATTAACAATTTGCTACTGGTGCTGTCGTCCAGCCAAAGATTAACTTCCAGTCCTCGTTCTCTTGTTGACAGGAACCCCTCCCTGAAGCAGCAGCTCTTCTCCTATGCCATCCTGGGCTTTGCTTTGTCCGAGGCCATGGGGCTCTTCTGTCTCATGGTGGCGTTCCTCATCCTGTTCGCTATGTAATTTAGTCACACCCTGTTCCCATCCCTGCCCCATCACCTTTCTCCCAGGGAATCGAAGCTCATGAGGCCGTGGCACCGCCATTCCAAACAAAATCTACGACTACAAATCCTGCCTTTTTATGTTCCCCTTTCTTTTTTTCCAGAGGTTTTACGTAAGAGCTCACTTTGGTTTAGACGGTCTGTCTGAATAAATGGTTGGGATAACTAAACTTGTCAGTCTTTATTTTCAGTGTTTGGATGCTGGACTTCAAGATGGGGAAACTAAAAGTACTAGTTACCTTATCACATTGAATGCAATATAAGCCAAATGTACTAGTACAGGGATGTGGAATTTCTTAGCAATTAAGTCTGGGTCTCAACTTGCTGTTGTGTATTCTATTAATTCTAACTCAAGGTGCAATTTCATAATGTAGATGTGTGTCAGATGTGACCCAATTCAGCCCATGTCAGCAAAGCATTTTTAGATTGGTAAATTATTCTAGGGACCAGCTATGTAAGCATGTTCGCATCGCCGACCGGGGTGGGGCCCAGTTGATCATCAATTATCATAAACTCAGCAAAAAGAGTCAACTGTTCAGTTAAAGCAAACTTAACCTGTAAATATTTGTATGAACATAAGATTCAACAACTGAGACAAACTGAACAAGTTCCACAGACATGTGACTAACAGAAATGGAATGAGTCCCTGAGCAAAGAGGGGGTCAAAGTAACAGTATCTGGTGTGGCCACTAGCTGCATTAAGTTCTGCAGTGCATCTCATTGTCTGCACCAGATTTGCCAGTTCTTGCTGTGAGATGTTATCCTGCTCCTCCACAGTGGCACTTGTAAGTTCCTGGACATTTCTAGGGGGGAATGGCCCTAGCCCTCACCCTCCAATCCAACAGATCCCAGATGTGCTCAATGGGTTTGAGATCCAGGCTCTTCGCTGGCCATTACAGAACACTGACATTCCTGGCTTGCAGGAAATCACGCACAGAACGAGCAGTACGGCTGGTAGCATTGTCATGCTGGAGGGTCATGTCAGGATGAGCCTGCAGTAAGGGAACCACATGAGGGAGGAGGATGTCTACCCTGTAATGCAAAGTGTTGCGATTGAGCTTGTCACTGCAGGCAGTCAGATGATGCGGTGACCCTCTGCCCCAGACCACGACGGACCCTCCACCTCCAAATCGATCCCGCTCCAGAGTACAGGCCTTGGTGTAATGCTCATTCCTACGACGATAAACGTGAATCCGACCTTCACCCCTGGTGAGACACAACCGCGACTGGTCAGTGAAGAGCACTTTTGCCAGTCCTGTCTGGTCCAGCGACAGTGAGTTTGTACCCATAGATGCCGTTGTTGCCTGTCTGAGGACCTGCCTTACAACAGGCCTACAAGCCCTCAGTCCAGCCTATTGCGAACAGTCTGAGCACTGTGATGGAGGGATTGTGCGTTCCTGGTGTAACTCGGGCAGTTGTTGCCATCCTGTCCCGCAGGTTTGATGTTCGGCTGTACCGATCCTGTGCAGGTGTTACACGTGGTCTGCCACTGCGAGGACGATCAGCTGTCCGTCCTGCAGCGCTGCCTTAGGCGTCTCACAGTACGGACGTTGCAATTTATTGCCCTGGCCACATCTGCATGCCTCCTTGCAGCATGCCTAAGGCACGTTCACGCAGATGAGCAGGGACCCTGGGCATCATTCTTTTGGTGTTTCTCAGGCTGTAGAAAGGCCTCTTTAGTGTCCTAGGTTTTCAGAACTGACCTTAATTGCCTACCGTCTAAGCTGTTTAGTGTCTTAACAGCTGTTCCACAGGTGAATGTTCATTAATTGTTTATGGTTCATTGAACAAGTGTGAAATTATGTTTAAATCCTTTACAATGAAGATCTGAAGTTTGGATTTTTACAAATTTATTTTTGAAAGACGGTCTTGATGGGTTTTTTTGGTGAGTTTAACTTTAAGCATTTGTCTCCACCCTATGGCAATGTGTAGAATTTCAGAAAATAACTTGTCTGCGCTGTCAGACACGAGTCATTGCGGCCCCTCGTGATGAGGTCTTTTTTTTTTGTGGCCCCCGCCCCAATTAAAGTTGTCCATCCCTTTTAGTTTATACAGTGTAAAGAACATTAAAAACACATTCCTAATGAGTTTTACCCGCAGGACGGCCTGAATTTGTCAGGGCATCGACTAGGTGTCAAGTGTTTTGGCCCATGTTGATGCCAATGCTTCCCACAGTTGGCTGGATGATCTTTGGGTGGTGGTGGACCATTCTTGATACACATGGGGAAACTGAGTGTGGAAAAACCTAGTAATGTTGCAAACACACTCAAACTGGTGCGCCTGGCACCTACCATACCCCGTTCAAAGGCACTTAAATCTTTTGTCTTGCCCATTTATCCTCAATGGCACAGTCTTGAGGCTTTCGTCTATTTAACATGTCACCTTTGATCTACACTGAAGTGGATTTAACAGGACATGGAGAGGTTTCATCTGGTCAGTCGGTCATAGAAAAAGCATGCTTTGTACATTTGGTGTATATTCAATGTATTATGTCTGCACAAAATGTTGATATACAGGATTGTGCCACAATTACTTTGGACTTGATTCAAAAGCTGATTTGGGAAATTATCAGTTTTCCTAAGAGTCTTTGCAAGTTTAACTTCCCGCAGTCTAGTGGTCAACGATGCAATCCCTCAGACATTTTGAGTTGGAAGAGGATAGAATGGGGGACGCAAGGAATCAAAGGACTTCATCCTTGGTGTAGTCACGGACTATAGGTACTTCCCACTGACACCTGACCTGTCAATTGCTTTTGAATGCATGAGGGGGAGCCAATGGGCACACTTTGGAGGGAGAATAGGAATTCAGCACGGAAGTCAGCGTTGTTTCTGGACAACTATGGGTGAACCACATCTTTGAGCACTTGAAATTAAGTATATTTTGAATTGGCTGTACACGCCCCTCATTTATTTGGACGGTGAAGCTGAAATGTTTTTCGCTTTATATTGGATTTGAGATCAAATGTTTCATATGCGGCAACAATCCAGAATTACACTTATTTAAGGATATCACCGTTTCGATTTAAGCCTTTAACTAGTGTTTGCAGTTTTTTGGTGGTTTCGGATTATGATGTGCCCCATAGAAATGAATGGTAAATGTATTGTCACTTTTATTGTAAATAAGAATAGAATATGCTTCTGAACACTTCTACATTCATGCGGATGTTGCCATGATTAAAGTTAATACATTGTGAAAGATTTGAGGTTAGCATGTTTAGGGCTATGATCTGGGTGCTTAACTTTCTCACTCGTTATTCATGATTATCAGTAATCATGGTAGTATCCACATTAATGCATTATTTACCATTTAATTATCTGGCATAATCCAAAGAACTGCAGATGCATCGAAATTTAGTCACAAGCTTGATTTAGTCATTGCGTGCTAGGAATATGACACCAAATACTAAACTTTTTGACTACTTTAATACATTAAGTGAGTTTTTCCAAATACTAAATGACACCTTCAAATGGTGGTACTAGATGCATAAAGTGCTTTCATATTCTAAACGGTAAAACATGTCTGACAATACCCTCAAATAAAATGTGACGTCATGTACTGTTGCCTGATAAAACATTTGAGCTCAAATCCAGAATGCTGGAGTATAGCGCCAAATTCAAAGTTGTAGCTTCACGGTCCACATAAATACAGAGGGGAGTAGTTTTATTCGCTAGGTCAGTAGTTCCCAATTTATTTTGAACTGTGGCACAATTTGACGGGCTATAAAATTCTGACGCACTTAAATGTCCCTGTAAATGTTTTTAGTGGTAATGACCTCATCGAATTCATACTGCAATGATCGATTTTCTGTGACAAACATTTGTTTATAGATTAAGGTTTTATTACGAATAGTTTCATAGTTTTTGATAGTTCCTTACTCATGGTTCATTTGTGTGTAGCCCTTAACTGCATCTCACCAATCTGGGCCAGATTTATTTAAATGTTTAGCTCCGTTAATGTAGGTCTTTAGTTTTGAACGGTTTGGGCTACAGAGTAGTTTTCTGCATTTTAAAGGCGCAACCACAGACAAAGTAATGCTCCGTTTGTTTCTATGGCAGCCGCTGTTCTATAGCTTAGCCCAGCCATATTAAGAAATGTTTCTGACTTAACCTAATCAGACTTGCCTGTGCTGGTTTTTACAGACAAAGTACAATTATACAAATGACTGCTCGTGGTGCGCACCCCTCAAATACAAATGTAACAACCCTCTGAGCACACTGGAAACTGCGTTCTAAGGCACTGCTTCTCAGTGCAAGAGGCGTCACTACAGTCCCTGGTTCGATTTTAAAGCTGTATCTCATCCGGCTGTGATTCGGAGTCCCATAGGGCGGCGCACAATTGACCCAGCATCGTCCGGGTTTGGCCAGGGTAGGCAGTCATTGTAAATAAGAATTTGTTCTTTACTGACTTGAAAGGTTACACACACACAACCATACATATGTAGCCATTTAATGTATTGTGACCATTTTAATGTATATGTGGCTACTTTGAGATTTCCACCTTTTTTAATGGGGTGAATGTTCTCTAATCGGGTGTGGACGCAGAGTGGAACTACAATGCTGAAGATCGCCGCCAGGTGGCAGTAAATGTATTCTGTGTTGTGGAGAGGACGTGGTTATTGAAAACCGAAGAAAAAAGCTAAGCGATAAACAGGCTGAAACCGCAAACTGTGTTGGTTGACTGGTAAAACTGAGAATGTGACGGGTAATATATTATAGCATGGATTTTTCGACGGACAGTTTGTAAGTTCTTAAGACATAGCTAAACACGATTAGCTACTTTTGGAGGTGAGAAGAAAGGCATACAATGCCGTGGGAGCGCCTTTTGTCATCTTCGGCTCTCCTTGCTCTTCCTCATTTACCGACTGCGTGAGGACGGACTCAAAACAAGAAACTACTGTATCGATAACTGAAGCTAGCTATAACCTCAACACGTGCTAATTTACAATGGCGGATAGCGTAGGAGAGGTTGCTAATGGTGAAATTGGGTTAGGTGTTGGTAGTCAGGGAAATGGAGCTCCGCTGTTACCGAGTTTGGGTAATTCTCTGCCGGGCCACTCGACGAGTGGAGCTAACCCTGCCTCGCCATCCCCAGCAGCGGCTGCGGAGACTGGCCTAGCCGTCATGGCCCCTGGAGCCGCAACTACCTCAACCATGGGGACTGGGAGCGGGTTTGGAGGTGCAGGTGCTCTTAGCGCGGTAGTGGGCTCTGCCATTCCAATACCCACCTACTCGGCCACCAATGCTCTGCCGGGCGGTATCGGTTTGGGGGTGGCCGGAGCGGGCCTCTTGTCCCAGATTCACGCAACGTCCTGGGACCCAACACTAAGTACCGACTGGGACAACGAGAAGACGTCCCAGCAATGCATTCTCCGAATCAAAAGGTAATAATTTGAGTATGCAGATATACACTGGTGGGCTTGCCTGTTACAACATATGGGATGTGGCTCCAACTTCAATGCTGTCTGAAAACGAAAGAACCACACCACACGTGTATTTCTGTGAATATAAACGCGACTTTTCTACAAACACCAGTGTTGCACTACTGTGTTTATATAGCTAGACGTAGTCTTTGATCGTGACTCTCAATTCCTTGACCATACACATGAGTCATTGGACGAAAGGCGTCTTCTGTATTGGAGTTTTGTTTAAGAGCCCTGACACTCAATCTGAACGTTAACACTCGTCGCTTGCAGTACGGTTTTGGAAGCACCTTTTCATATCAGGGGGAAATAATTTTCACATTTAAAAAAATAATTGATACACCTTCATAGGGTTAGTGTTCCCACACGTCCATATCGCCATGTTACAGTGATTGTTTAATCTAGCATGTTCCGAACACCTGTGTCTAAACATAACTCGGAAAGTGTAGCAGAAGTGTAGTTTCGTTGGATGGAGGCACCCATAACTGTATGGATCTCTTTCTTTTTTTAAAGGATTATTTCCCGTTGGTGAAAGATAGGGGCGGTATGTTTCGAAAGCCCTGTCGCAAACGATGATTAATGACGTTTCTAAACGTTAAAACAGCGTCAGGATTGTAGTTCAAAATATGTAGTTTTGGGCGACGCTAACAGCTGAAAACTAGGGAGAAGGCAGCATGCCGCCTAGAGTTGGAGAGCTAGGACTGACAGGATTTGTGAAGAGCAGAGTCAACGACCTCTGCATAATCAAAACGGTTGCTTTGTGAGGTGTAAATTCCAGCTGAAAAGTACCAGAGGCCTGCCTTTGGTTCCAAGCGAGAGCGGGTCCATCAGAGCTATGACCCAGTGAGACACTGATGCTGGCCCGCATAGATGGGAAAGAAAAGTTTGAGCCTTTTTGGTGAAACACGGGGGTAAATCCTGTAGGAAAATGTGCCCTAAGAAAATGTTTACTTAGGCTACTAGTTAGGCCAATAGTTTGTATTAATTGGTCAGAGTTACTGATATCATGTGTTAATCCATTTGCGTACGATGTGACTCAGTAATTAATATAATGACCTTATGAAACATAAGAACACAACGTTGTCAACATTACATTGTTGACATAAAAGGTGCCCCGAGTGCCAGTCTGCTTGTGCTTTCATGGGCGGCAGGTAGCCTAGTGGTTAGAGCGTTGGACTAGTAACCGAATGGTTGCAAGATCGAATCCCCGAGCAGATGAGGTAAAAACGTATGTCGTTCTGCCCCATGAACGAGGCAGTTCCTAGGCCGTCATTGAAAATAACAATTTGTTCTTAACTGACTTGTCTAGTTAAATGAAGGTTAAACATTTAAAAAAAAAAAAATGTTATTCCAAGTTGGCAAGAGCACAAACAGACCTGGGATCAGGCTACTATCCTTGTATTTGCATATTTTCTTAAGTTTCTCTTCTTACTCTTTCCTCAGGGATATAATGTCCATCTACAAGGAGCCTCCCCCGGGTATGTTTGTAGTTCCTGACCCTCACGACATGACTAAGGTAAAGCTCACAGACTTCCAGAACCTAGGTCCACGGGGTCTGTCCAGACCACCTTACTGTTGTACATTGAGCTAGCCAGGCGCCTTCCCCCAACAACTCCTATCCCTGGCTCAAGTTGTGGTTGGGAGGATCCTTCTTGAAAGAAAGTTAACATAATTTAGTCAGGCCACAATTTACTTAAGTATTTATCAGGTAATTTACCCTTGTTTGTCTTCCAAATTATAACACAGACTCAATGTTTGTACTAAGTCAAAAGAAAAATGAAATTGGACTTACTAAACAAAAAAATACAGCCTTGAAGAACTGTTGCTGTGGCAAGAGGAACAACAGCCATCTTGGAATTTATCTTCTGCACAACTATTATGAGGATTATGGCAACCATGCGAATTATGGAGATATTCAACGCATCGACACCCTCCCTATATATTAGTCCTGACTCTAGTCTTCCCTCCTCAGATCCATGCCCTCATCACAGGACCCTTCGACACGCCCTACGAGGGAGGCTTCTTCCTCTTTCTGTTCCGCTGCCCCCCGGACTACCCCATCCACCCCCCACGGGTCAAGCTCATCACCACTGGCCAAAACACTGTGCGCTTCAACCCCAACTTTTACCGCAACGGCAAAGTATGCCTCAGCATCCTCGGGTAAGCCAGGGTCCTGCAGCTCAGGGGAAACCTGCTGCACCTGAGCAACCCATACTTCTATGCCCAGTTCCCTTTCTAGCTAGGGGATGGGGAGAATAGGGGTTGAAATGGGACAAGGCATTCATAAGTCTACCTATTAAACCCAGGCCCATAGAATAGCATCTCTTACAAATTATATACTTGGGACACTGTGTAATGAGACCTGCAATCAATATCATGATTCCACCTAATTACACACACGAGCATGGAAAACCAGCAGACAGTTGTGCCCAATAGTTGCAAGTCAGTCTGTATTATTAATGCCTGACCTGGTCTGACCACAACTGTAAGGGGTAGATTCAGGTAGAGGCCATTCTTTGGCTGAACATGCTTATTTATGGCAGCTCTCTATGTAGAGACGCAGATAATTTCTTGCATGTCAGCACTTGTCAGCACCCAGACTTGGTCCAGATCTCCCCCTCACTGTCTGTGTGGGTGACTTTGGCCCAGAGGATGTGATGCCATCATTCTCCTGCTTTAAATAGAATACATTTGTATTTTTCTTGGAATAACGTTGTTTTCTTGGAATAACGTTGTTGTGTAGGACTTGGACAGGGCCAGCATGGAGCCCGGCCCAAAGCATCTCCTCAGTTCTGATCTCCATCCAGTCTCTGATGACTGAGAACCCTTACCACAATGAGCCAGGCTTTGAACAGGTAAGCCTATAGCCCACTGGTAAGTTGGCCTCTAATTTAGCTGGCAAGCCAAACCACAATCCCCAGAATGCAGTTTAAATCCTACAGCCTTATGGGGAATGTGGTTCACTGAAGAAATGCACCCATTTTGATCAACAAAGCTACTGTTCTTTTGGCATATATTACATCACAATATC
Source organism: Oncorhynchus mykiss (assembly GCF_057628025.1). NCBI lineage: Eukaryota > Metazoa > Chordata > Actinopteri > Salmoniformes > Salmonidae > Oncorhynchus > Oncorhynchus mykiss. Next base: position 43,400,388 of record NC_143034.1, read on the forward strand.
ATAACTGTCTGACTTACAGAAGTCTTCAGCCGGTGTTCTATTTGTCTATTTAGCCCGTTTGCCATTTCTTCCCCATTTGTAGAAGTTTGTGTAAACGTGTGTGTGAAAAGCGTTTTTTCTGTCAACAGCTACAGACTGACCATACCAGTGTGGAATGTGTCACTTTTTGTGTCTTGAGAATTGTCCCCTTTACACCTGCTCCCTCTGACACTCCCTTTGCCAGGAGAGACACCCGGGGGACAGCAAGAACTACAATGAGTGCATCCGCCATGAGACCATGCGCGTGGCTGTATGTGACATGCTGGATGGGAAGGTGCCCTGTCCAGAAGCCCTGTGGTGAGTTTGTCTTGGATTGTTCACTCCAAAATAAAAGTTTGAGGCCCTTTTGAAAACTCAAAAGTGGACTGATGTCGAGATGAGTCAATGTTCCACGGCATTTATTGTCTAGATCCAGCTACAATGGCTTCAGAAAGTATTCGCACACCTTGACTTTTTCCACATTTTGTTGTTACAGCCTGAGTTTAAAATGATTACATTGTCATTTTGTCACTGATATACACACAAAACCCCTTAATGTCAAAGTGCAATTATGTTTTTAGAAATTAATAACAAATGAAAAGCTGACATGTTTTGAGTCTAAGTATTCAACCCCTTTTGTTATGGTAAGCCTAAATAACTTCAGGAGTAAGAATTCGCTTAATAAGTCAGATAATAAGTTGAATGGACTCTGTGCAATAATTGTTTTCACATGATTGATGACACAGATGCTAAGCTACAGGACTGTTTTGCTAGCACAGACTGGAATATTTTCCTGGATTCTTCTGATGACATTGAAGAGTACACCACATCAGTTACTGGCTTCATCAATAAGTTAATCGATGATGTCATCCCCACAGTGACCGTACATGCATACCCCAACCAGAAGCCATGGATTACAGGCAACATCCTCACAGAGCTAAAGGGTAGAGCTGCCACTTTCAAGGAGCGGGCCTCTAACCTGGACACTAATAAGAAATCCTGCTATGCCCTCTGATGAACTGTCAAACAGGCAATACAGGACTAAGATTGAATCGTACTTCACCGGCTCTGATGCTTGTCTGATGTGGCAGGGCTTGCAAACTATTACGGACTACTAAGGGAAGCACTGCCGCAAGCTGCCCAGTGACACGAGCCTACCAGACGAGCTGAATAACTTCTATACTTGCTTTGAGGCAAGCAACACTGAAGCATGTATGAGAGCATCAGCTGTTCCGGATGACTGTGATCATCCTCTCCGTAGCAGATGTAAGACCTTTAAACAGGTCAACATTCACAAGGCTGCAGGCCCAGATGGATTACAAGGACTTGTACTCTGAGCATGCGCTGATCAACTGGCATGTCTTCATTGACATTTTCAACCTGTCCCTGACCATGTCTGTAATAACATGTTTCAAGTCCCTGTACCCAGGGACTCCAAGGTAACCTGCCTAAATGACTCCCGACCCATAGCACTCAACGTCTGTAGCCATGAAGTACTTTGAAAGGCTGGTCATGGCTCACAACACCTTTATCTCAGAAACCCTAGACCCACTCCAATTTGCATACCACCCCAACAGAGCACGCCCCCATTCTGATCGACAGGGCTGTAGTGGAGCAGGTTGAGAGCTTCAAGTTCCTTGGTGTCCACATCACCAACATACTATCATGGTCCAAACACACTGTCCAAAGACAGTCGTGAAGAGGGCACCACAGTGCCTCTTCCCCCTCAGGAAATTGAAAAAATTTGCCATGGGTCCTCAGATCTTCAAAATGTTAGACAGCTGCACCATCGAGAGCATCCTGCCCGGTTACATTACTGCCTGGTATGGCAACTGCTCGGCCCCCGACCACAAGGCACTACAGAGGGTAGTGTGTACGGCCCAGTACATCACAGGGGCCACGCTCCCTACCATCCAGGACCTCTATACCAGGCGGTGTCGGTGGAAGGCCCTAGAAATTGTCAGACTCCAGCCACCCATGTCATATACTTCTCTCTGCTACTGCACGACAATGTCGTGTCTTTGGCTATGCCGGAAGAAGTGATATGACATGCTATTCTATAAAATCATTTCTCTGTAATTAATATCACCTGATTGAGCTAATCATGTTAATGTAATTAACTAGAGAGTTGGGGCACCGCGAAAGAGTATTTATAGAGCTGTTATCTTCCGAATAAACTCTTAAGGACCTAGTAATATTTTACATCAATAGCAGTCAATATTAATCGTCACCTTAATTCGGTCTCATCTGAAAGTTGTAAATTCTTGGTAATCTTCACGAACCCTGGCCAACAAGTTGAATCAGCAATACAAAATTGGGTTTAATTATTTATTTACTAAATACCTAACTAATCACACAGAATTACACACAATTAATTATAACTTCATTACGTCATAAAGTAAAACGTCCCTAGCGGGCGGAACAGATATGACAGCTTGTTACACAAAAGGGTCTGGGTTTGAGTGAAAGAGCGGGAAGACTGAGGAACAAAGGGCGACGCTGTGCTATCGTAAATACAGTATCTTATGTATTCTAAATTACCGCACATTTGGAAAAGGAAAATGCAATAAATATTTACTCTGAGCCGCGCTTCAGTAGGCGGTAGTTGGAAGGGCGTGTTTGAAAAGTTTTATAGCCCATGTCCCTTCACAGGGGCGGGCCACTGATTGAGCAGAGCCCTAACCTTATGAAAACGCATTTTAGAAGCTAAAATCACATTTCTCCCATCACGAATAATTTCATGTTCAAACATTTTAAATTGAACAACAATTCCATGTGAATCCGATAACTGTGTAGACTTTCCACTGTAGAGTTTCATCTTATCATTGATTGTGTTACTTACTTGCTATATTGTATTTACTTTGCCACCATGGCTTTTTTTGCCTTTACCTCCCTTACCTCACATAATTTGCTCACATTGTATATAGACCCATTTTTCTACTGTATTATTGACAGTATGTTTATTTTACTCAATGTGTAACTCTGTTGTTCGTGTCGAACTGCTTTGCTTTATCTTGGCCAGGTCGCAATTGTAAATGAGAACTTGTTCTCAACTAGCCTACCAGGTGAAATAAAGGTGAAATAAAGAAATGGATGAATGTCTCAGATGACAACCGAACTGACATCATATTCATTAAGAACCATTGGTCAGATTACCAGAATATAGTTAATTTCCCCCCACCTTCTGATGTTCCCAGAATCTCTATTTTAACCCAGGGGTTTTCAAATGTAACATCAGTAGGGTAGAGAGAGGAAAAAGGGGGGAAGAGGTATTTATGACTGTCGTAAACCCACCCCCAGGCCAACCTCATGACAACCAGCTGTACTGGAGTGCCACATCTAACAGCTTCTTCTCCCCCCCCCAAGCCCTAAGACTCCTGAACAGCTAATCAAATGGCTACCCGGACTATTTGCATTGTTCCCCCCACCCCCATTTTTACGCTGCCTCGAAAAGGGCACCTATTGGGAGGTGTGTATAAATAATTTTAAAAAACAAACATTGAATATGCCTTTTGAATGGGGTAGTTATTAATGACACTTTGGATGGTGTATCGATACACCCAGTCACTACAATGATACAGGCATCCTAGCTCGGTTGACTGAGAAGAAGGAAACCCCTTAGGGAGTTCATCACCATGAGGCCAATGGTGATTTTAAAGCAGTTGGCGTTAAATGGCTGTGATATGAAAAAAACTGAGGATGAATCAACAACATTGTAGTTACTCCACAATGCTAACCTAAATGATGGAATGAGAAGAAGCAAGCCTGTACATAATAAAAATATTCCCAAACATGCGTCCTGTTTGCATAAGGCACTAAAGTAATACTGCATACAAAGCATTATGTTTGGGGAAAATTCAACACAACACATCACTGAGTACCACTTCATATTTTCAAGCATGGTGGTGGCTGCATCATGTTATGTGTATGCTAAACGCAGGTGAAATCCTAGAGGGAAAACCTTGTTAATTCTCCTTTCCAACAGACACTGGGAGACAAATAGACCTTTCTGCAGGATAATAACCTAAAATGCCAGTCCAAATGTACACGAGTTACTTACCAAGATTACATTGTGTGTTCCTGAGTGGCCTAGTTGCAGTTTTGACTTAAATTGTCTAGAGAATCTATGGCAAGACTTGCAAATGGCTGTCTAACTTGACAGAGCTTGAAGAATTTAAAAAAGAATAATGGGAAATATTGTACAATCCAGGTTTTCCAAGCTCTTCGACTTACCCAGACACTCACAGCAATAATCGATGCCAAAGGTGACTAACGTGTTGACTCGGGGGATTGAATACTTATCTAATCAAAAAATAGTTTTATTTTCCATTAATATTTAGAATTTTGTGTAGATTGTGCTCAAAAATGAAAATGTAATCCATTTCAATCCCACTTTGTAGCACAACAAAATGTGGGAAAAGTCAAGAGGTGTGAATACTTTCTGAAGGGACTGTATATGCCTGAACTCCAAATTAAGGCTACAGGCCACGTCTAATCTCCTTATTGTACATGAGGCATATAGTTGACCCTTAACAGATTGGATTACAAGAGACATGTTCAAAGCCACTGACCCACAATGCATTTTTAGAACGAACACCACTTTCAATGGCGAGTCATTTTATTTGGTAGTCGTTTTAGCACTTGTTGTTGGTGGTTAATTAACCTCATGGATGTTCCTGTGTTGCAGGAGTGTGATGGAGAAATCATTCCTGGAGTACTATGACTTCTACGAGGGGGTCTGCAAAGAGAGACTACACCAACAGGGACAGAACATGCAGGTATTGCCAGAGACCTCATTCTCGCTGTGTCTCTCTCTGTGTGTGTACATGTTTATTCTATGCTCATTGGAGAAGCAGAACACACGGGTAATAATGCATCACACATCCTGATGACTAATGCACTGCACCTTCCCTGGGGTTAGAGCAGGGGTCCCAAACTAGGTCCTCGGGACCCCTAGGGGTGCACGTTTTTTGGATTATTGCCCTAGCACTACACAGCTGACTCAAATAATCAACTAATCATCAAGCTTTGATTATTTGAACACAAAACTACCTCCAACTTCCTTCATAATGAAGGCAGAAACATAATGATATCCACGAGCAGTAGCAGTGCGTGTAACAGTTACATGGTCAAGCAAGTTAATGTTTCCAACATTTTTGGACTACTAAACAACTATTGATTTAGAACCACAGTTACCGCAAGTCGCAAAGAAAACAGGAGCTGCCTCCACTGTACCACCACCATTTCAACATCATCAAATCACCCATGCTTAGTCTAATACGGTGACAACTAAAATATACCAAAAACAATATAAAATCATGTGGCTGTCCATGGTTCTGATTTTGTGGACGTGCAAGTAGAAAAAAAAAATATTGACTCACCCGCCAATGCCATCCTCTCTCATGTTGATGATCACTCTGTCATACAGTACACGCTTTTATTTTTTTGTTGTCCTAGACTACCTGGCTAAAATGCTTGCTTGCTCGCTAGCTTAACTTCCTTTCGTAGGCAATGTTAGCCTTATACTTATTGAACTCTCAGGCCAGGGGCACAACAATATATGGTTAATTAATGGTTGGATTAGAATCACTGTTATAATCATTGGCCAGTAAGGAGAATTAAGTAAAACCACAAGTCCAAATCCCTATCTCCATCCATGGCTAATTTAGGAAAGGCACGATTTTTGCTAGCTAGCCACCGGAGGAGCACAACAAATGTAATTTCAGTTGTTTCTATCAGTGATGTGTGCTCTTGATGGGATTTGATAGAAGTTCTGCAAAATGCAAACTGGCTTCCATTGACACTTTTTTTGTTGGTCTGCCAGGACCATTCACAATTGAGCTCACTCAGTTTAGCTTAACCTTTTAAAACTAGGGGGCGCTATTTTAATTTTTGGATGAAAAATGTTCCCGTTTTAACTTCTTGCGACTTCAAACCCGTATCCGGGAGTGTAATTATAGCCTCAAGCTCATTACCATAACACAATGTTTCCTATTCATGAAAATCACAAATGAAATGAAACAAATATATTGAAACACAAGCTTAACCTTTTGTTAACACTGTCATCTCAGATTTTCAAAATATGCTTTAACCAAAGCTACACAAGCATTTGTGTAAGAGTATTGATAGCCTAGCATAGCATTAAGCCTAGCATTCAGCAGGCAACATTTTCACAAAAACAAAAGCATTCAAATAAAATAATTTACCTTTGAAGAACTTTGGATGTTTTCAATGACGAGACTCTCAGATAGCAAATGTTAATTTTTTCCCAAAATATTATTTGTGTAAGAGAAATAGCTCAGTTTTGTTAATCACGTTTGGCAAAGAAAAAAACCTGAAAATGCAGTCAACACAACGCCAAACTTTTTTCCAAATGATCTCCATAATATCGACAGAAACATGGCAAACGTTGTTTAGAATCAATCCTCAAGCTGTTTTTCACATATCTAATCGATGAAAAATCATTCCTGGCAGTCGGTTTCTCATCAGAGGCAAACGGAAAAATACTGCAGCTGGAGATTACGCTGGGTTTTTTCTGTAACATCAGTTCTGTTGCACTCACAGACAATATCTTTGCAGTTTTGGAAACGTCAGTGTTTTCTTTCCAAAGCTGTCAATTATATGCATAGTCGAGCATCTTTTCGTGACAAAATATCTTGTTTAATGCTGATTGGCTATCTTATACTTTTTATTTTATTTATTATTTTATCAAGGGAGGCCAAATGCTCACTGGCTTCCCTTGCATTCAATGCTACGGACTGCAACAATGTCATACTCTTTTGGACCAGACAGCATACAGAGACAGAGGGGTGCTGTTTTGCTCGCTCATGCTTTCTCCGGTGAGGTACATTGCGCCTCTTGTGAATTTTTCAGATGTCCCAATCGCACTCCACACTGCCCTTTTCCACCTGGACAAAAGGAACACCTAGGTGAGAATGCTGTTCATTGACTACAGCTTATTGCTAAACACCATAGTGCCCACAAAGCCCATCACTAAGCTAAGGACACTGGAACCTAACACCGCCCTCTGCAACTGGATCCTGGATTTCCTGATGGGCTGCCCACAGGTGGTAAGTGTAAGCAACAACACATCTGCCACGCTGATCCTCAACATGGTGGCCCCTCAGGGGTGCGTGCTCAGTCCCCTCCTGTACTCCCTGTTCAGCCACGACTGCTTGGCCAAGCACAACTCCAACACCATTAAGTTTTCTGACAACACAACGGTGGTAGGCCTGATCACCGACAATGATGAGACAGCCTTTAGGAAGGTCGTCAGAGACCTGGCAGTGTGGTGCCAGGACAACAACCTCTCCCTCAACGTGAGCAAGACAAAGGAGATGATCGTGGACTACAGGATGAGGAGGGCCGAACAGGCCCCCATTGACGAGGCTGTAGTAGAGTGGGTCGAGAGTTTCTTGTTGCACCATTGAGAGCTTCCTGACCGGTTGCATCACCGCCTGGTATGGCAACTGCTTGGCATCCGGAACCCGTAACACGGAACCCAAACCGGCTGCGCGCGTGCGCCATCGTGCATCAATTTATTTTGTCCACCCGCACCAAACGCGATCACGACACGCAGGTTAAAATATCAAAACAAACTCTGAACAAATTACATTGATTTGGGGACAGGTCGAAAAGCATTAAATATGTATGGCAATTTAGCTTGCTAGCTTTTACATGCTAGCTGATTTGTCCTAGTTAGCTAGCTTGCTGTTACTAGCTAATTTGTCCTGGGATGTAAACATTGAGTTATTTTACCTAAAATGCACAAGGTCCTCTACTCTGACAATTAATTATTAATCCACACATAAACGGTCAACCGAATCGTTTCTAGTCATCTCTCCTCCTTCCAGGCTTTTTCATCTTTGAACTTATATGGTGATTGGCGTCTGAACTTTCATAGTATTACCACGACGACCGGCAAAAGTTTATTTTAATCACCCACGTGGGTATAACCAATGAGGAGATGGCACGTGGGTACCTGCTTCTATAAACCAATGAGGAGATGGGAGAGGCAGGACTTGCAGTGCGATCTGTGTCAAAAATAGGAACGACTTCTATTTTAGCCCTTGGCAACGCAGACGCTCGTCGGCGCACGCAAGCAGTGTGGGTGCTATAATTGAATAACGTTAATTTCTACATTTATTTTGCAATGCTCACGCACGCGACGTGTCCGTTCTGGTCAGCATGTAAGGTGCTACAGAGGGTGGTGTGTACAGCCCAGTACATCACTGGGGCCAAGCTTCCTGCCATCCAGGACCAATATATAATATATAGGCGGTATAAGAGGAAGGCCAAAATAATTGTCAGACCCCAGTCACCCAAGTCATAGACTGTTCTCTCTACTACCGCACGGCAAGCAGTACCGGAGCGCCAAGTCTAGGTTCAAAAGGTTCCTTAACAGCTTCTACCCCCCCCCCCCCCCCCCCCCCCCCTGCTGAACTATTAATCAAATGGCCACCCTGACTTTATTTGTCATGTGCACCGAATACAACAGTGCAAAAAAAGGCATTAGGTGAACAATGGGTAAGTAAAGAATTAAAACCAGTGAAAAACAGTAGCGAGACTATAAAAGTAGCTAGGCTACATACAGACACCGGTTAGTCAGGCTGATTGAGGTAGTATGTAGATGTGGTTAGTGTCTATGCATATATGATGGAACAGTGAGTAGCAGTAGCGTAAAGAGGGGTTGGGGGAAGGGCACACAATGCGGTTAGCCAATGTGCAGGAGCACTTTTTGGTTGGCCCAATTGAGGTAGTATGTACATGAATGTATAGTTAAAGGGACTGCAAATATGATAAACAGAGTAGCAGCAGCATAAAAGAGGGGTTGGGGGGGTGCACAATGCAAATAGTCCGGGTAGCCATTTGATTACCTGTTCAGGAATCTTATGGCTTGGGGGTAAAAACTGTTGAGAAGCCTTTTTGTCCTAGACTTGGCACTCTGGTACCACTTGCCATGCAGTAGTAGAGAGACAGTCTATGACTGTGGTGGCTGGGGTCTTTGACCTTTTTTTGGGCCTTCCTCTGACACCGCCTGGTATAGAGACCCTGGATGGCAGGCAGCTTAGCCCCAGTGATTTACTGGGCCGTACGCACTGCCCTCCAGCGCCCTGCGGTCGGAGGCCGAGCACTTCCCGTACCAGGCAGTGATGCAACTTGATGCTCTTGATGTTGCAGCTGAAGAACCTTTTGAGGATCTCAGGACCCATGCCAAATATTTTTAGTTTCCTGAGTAACACTGCTATTACTCACTGTTTATTATCTATGCATAGTCACTTTACCCCTATCTACATGTACAAATTACCTCGACTAATCTGTACCGCTGCACATTGATTCTGTACGGGTGCCCACTGTGTACAGCCTCATTGTTATTTTATTGTTACTTTCTTTTTTCTCTTAACTATTTTCTTAACTGTATTGTTGGTTAAGGGCTTGAAAGTAAGCGTTTCATTGGTACCTGTTGTATTTGGCGCATGTGGCAAATAAAATTTGATTTGAAGGAGATTTATGAAACACAAACAAGATATTAATATTTTTCTTGGTCAATTATTTTGGGAAGCCTGGCCTCCATGACTGCATGCCACAAGTTCATTTGACTCTTCATTGCCAAAGTAATTTGTCCCGGTTTATTTACAGACGGTTCTCTCTACACATGTATAAATAAATTATTTGTACACTTATACAAAATAAATTTAAACAACACAGTATATACTTCTCCCACATGCTTTAAACCTCCACCACAGTGGAAAATATGAGATGTTGAAATATGAGCTGCATATCCCACACTCTTTCTCTCCTTACATACGTCAAGGACCCTTTTGGAGAGAAGAGGGGTCGCTTCGATTACCAGGGCCTACTGGCACGCTTGAGTGCCACCCAGAGGCGCATACGGGAGAAGTGCCCACCGGAGGACAACGATGAGCACTCGGACTCGGACACCAGCTCCTCAGGCACAGACCCAGATAGCCAGGGCAGCTCCCAGCCTTAGCCACCAGATGGTGCCACACTACCTATATTTTTCTGTTTCTCCCTTTCTGTTTTTGCAGGATGGTTTTGGCACAAGCGAGATGTTGGAGGGGGGGAAAGGCTTGATATCAGGAAGCATTTATGATACAAAGGCAGGGGATAGCTAATGACTGTTTTGATTGGTTCTTTTTCCTTCCCCTGCAATCATAAGTGCCTTTTGATTTATTTGTTTTTATTTTTCCAACTGTTGTAAGTAAACAATGCTTGTGTTGGGAGAGTTTGGCTTGTAGAAATGGACACTAGTTGTTTTGAAAGCAATTTGTCATATTCTGCCTTTAGTTGTCTTTTTTTTTCCCACACCTGATTGGATTAGGAAGTGGAGGGGAAATCTGAGATTGCCCATTCTCAATATTCAGTCAGTACAACCACATCGATCGTATAAATCAGATCACCAACTTCTATTCTTTCATACATCGGTACATACATCTCAGACTATCCACTTCTAAAGTCACATTGTCTCTTATGATCTTTCCTTAATCGGAACAGTACTTAATACAATTATGAACAGTCATAATTACGTTATGAATTCATAATGAATTGCATTTGTTTAAAAAAATAATTTAAACTCCACTAATGCCTAGTACAAAATATGTACAGTTGTGGCCAAATATGTAGGCACCTTTGCACTTTACAGTGGAACCGATTGTACTAGTGGTTAAAGCTTTGAGGCCAGTAATTGAAAGGTTGCTGGATCGAATCCCCGAGCTGACAAGGTAAAAATCTGTCACCCCTCCCCCCCACCTCTCTGATTCAGAGGGGTTGGGTTAAATGGGGGACACACATCTCAGTTGTACAACTGACAAGGTATCCCCTTTTCCCTTTAATATTTCTTATTTTCAAAACTGGTTGGGTGGCTATTTTTTACCCTGTAGGCACTTGCAATTTATAAGTGAGGAAAAATTACACATCACTTGCCTCCAACCAAATTTATTAGAATTCCAATAATGTCACCCAGGCCATATTTTGACTTAAATCAAAATGTCAGTTTTGATAAAAACATGTCTTGGTCCTGTGCAGATGTAAATCAAACAAATATAGGTGTGAACTTATTTGATAAGAAAATAGTGAATCGTTCAAGGGTGCCAATATATTTGTCTGTATATGTATATGTGCGCACAGCGAGAGATTTTATTATGGTCTGTGTGCAGTGTGTTCAAATAATTTTCTGTTGACTGAATGCTAAAGCCTGCATGGGAAGGTTTTTTTTTTCTTTTTTCTCCCCTATGCATGACAACACTGCTCTCTGAATCAATGTTTGATGTGTATGATTATCATTGAGCTATAGTGTTGAGGGTTAAACTTTCAAGAGATGGTTTTTTTTCTCTGATGCTAAAATGCTGTTAGAGACTAATAGGAATGCCAAGAAAGCCAGATTTGTCATTTGACCTGTCCCATTAAACCAATGCAACGTTTTCCATTGCATTTTTCATTGGAAGGCAGTGGACTGGTGCCTCTTCAGCTCCATTTAGCAGAGTCGGCCGTTAGACCTCCATGGTGTCACCTTTTCAGTCATCTGAAAGCCACGGGAAATGTTTTATGATGGTAACAAGAAATACCGGACACCTGCTTCAAGGCTGTGTGAACTTTCTTTCTTTTCGAGTTTTCGCCTGCGATGGGTTTGTGTAGATTGGTTTGTAGAATGATCTTATGTCGGTTTTGGCCATTTTTAAGCGCTAAAATGTTTTACGTTGGCTTACATATATGGTGTCAGAAGTGCGTTCCACAGGTTGACACAGTCTAAGGTACACGTTCTATATAAACCTAACCTGGCAGTAAGATTGACAACACAAACGGAAAATGGACTTCAGGTGACCAAGGAGGATGAAAAAATGTTTTTTACGGTAAACCGAATGACCCGTTAGAACCAGTGGTCTTGTCTGCTGTAAGGGGTAGATCTTATTTTTTCATATTGATGTGGAGTTGTTATTCTTGCTTTGAAAGACATAAAGTCAGATCCCCTTTTGAGACTTTGCCCGAGCCACAATCGTTTGTCTCTTGAATCGTCCCCCTTCAAAGTGTCACGAAACTTTGCCTATCAGCCAGTGCAGCTCACCAATAACCTCTGAGGCCTCAAAGGCTCTTCATCTTTCTGGTTTTATCAAAACTGCTTAAAGGCATAGGGGGCTGAACGCCTCTACTGTGTCACTTGGTTTGTAATCCTATCTAGCAAGGTGCAAATAATTATACCTTTGTCTTCAGTTCTTATTGCATTTTGAAACTACGCACTCAGGATACAACAAAACCTCTTGCTTTGTAATGGACTGTCTGGACCACAATCTACTGTCTAATTGAGGGGGCCAGCTCCAGTGAAGATTGGCACCCAAAACAGGACCGGACCACACCCTTTTTCTTTTCCTTCTCATGGACATGTTTTTCTATTCCCTCCCATCTGGGTGCATTTCTGCTCAGTTCTCTCAGTCGATTGGGACTTCCTCTCACAGGAAATAATGTTGGATTTAATAAATCTCATGTTTGAGATAATACTGCTAACTTTGTTTGTGAAGTTTGGGAAAAAAAATAATGTATGAATCTACTGCAAATGAAACTATTCAAGCAAATATCCTACTGGCCAGCTCCACTGCAAATGAGTAGGTGTGAGATGACACTTCATGCTAAATATAGCGACCAGTCAGTTTGAAGCCTTGTTATGGTTTGGTGTGTATATTCCTGTATCATTCTGATGGGACCCTTCTATTGTGTCCCTTGTCTGATGGTTTGCGCCCCCAACCCAGAGTATCGATCGGAATTCCTTTTACTAAGGCATCCTCAATTGATAATGGTATTTGCATCTAGGTGTTTTCAGGAAGTGAAGTATGTAAAGTGTAAACTTCTAGAATAAATGTTGTCAAGGCCATGGGCATAATTTAAAAAAAAATAATAAAAAAGGGAGAACTCATCGATCTCAATGAGATAAGTAACATTTGTATTGAGGCCCATTGCGTTAGATGTCTCTATCTCCTAACCTTCAATCTATGTCATTTTTTTATGAGATGAGAGTGATACTAAAATATACTGCATCTTTTCCTCAAGATTGAATTAGGACTTGGGATGGTGTAGAGTAGACCACATTGCTTCTTAGCTAGCTACCAGCAATGTACAGCGCTGCTAAAACTAGCTGCCACATAGAGCTGTTGCTCTCAGGGTTTCCCCAACACGGTCCTGCCCCCCCCCCCCCTTGGTGCACATCATGTTTTTTGCCCTAGCACTACACAGCTGATTTAAATAACCAACTCATCAAGCTTTGATTATTTGAATCAGCTGTGTAGTGCTATGGCAAAAAAAAAACAATACGTGTCCCCAGGACCATGTTTGGGGAGACCCTGGCCTAGCAGTACATTCCCACAGGGGCGCTCAACACTCAAATGGCCATTCATTCTCAGTCAAGGGTAAGTGAATGGTTTACACTTTTTGAGTTGATAGAAGATGTGGGACCCATTTTAGGCCTTGACTCAACGTTCCAGGCCAAGGCATTAGTCCCAGGACGTTCACCGCCAAGTTTATGCAAGACTATTTTCATCTGACTTCATCTCTGTTTTCATTATATTGTGTATGTAAAAAAAATATATATATAATAAAATATACCAATGGCTATTTTAATCTGTGGCATTCTGTTTCAGTGCAAGTGTTATATTGTTAATAGTGTCAATTTTATAGGCATTCAGTTGAGGGCTTCAGCCCAGCCACCTTTGTGTTGGTAATGCCAAGGAGGACTAAGTTCCAAGATTATTGGCACTATTGATAAAGATTAGCAAAAAAGACTGTATAAAATACATAATACCAATACTGAGCTATATTTTATGCTAAAAAATTGGGAAATTATATTTTATATTGATACGATTTCTCAGGTAAAGAGACTTTGTTTAACAATATATTTTTCTATCAAAAACATAGGGGTAAAAATTATTGGCACCCCTGTTTCCAATACCTTTCAGTACCTCACCTTGCCAGGATAAAAAGGCACTGAGCCTTTTTCTAAAATGTTTTATGAGATTGGAGGGATTTTATACAGAATCTTTCCAGATCCTTGGTATCTTTCATCTGCGCTTATGCACTGACCTCTGGAGATTGAGAAGGCCATTGCAAAATGTTGAATTTTGTGGTCAATTAACAATTTCTTTGTGGATTTTGATTGGTGCTTGTGGTTATTGTCTTTGCTGGAAGATCCACTTTTAAGTCAAGTTTCAGCCTCCCGGCAGAGGCAACCTTGCCTGGCTAGCCAACCACATTGCTCTGGGCCAACGCCTAGCCACGCCCACAAATGTTTCGCGATCATAAAGCAGAGGAAGAAATCAGTTTGAGTCGTCAGGCAAGAGTGCCTTCGCCAGGAGATTGAAACTTGGCCGCAAGTGGATCTTCCAGCAACACAATAACCCCAAGCACACAAATTCCACAAATCAATTGTTAATTGACTACAAAATCTTAATTGTGCCATGGCCATCTTAGTCTCCGGACTTGAACACCATTGAAAACGTGTGGTGTGAATTAAAGAGGGCAGTCCACATGAGCAGAAGGATATCAATGATCTGGAAAGATTCTGTATGGAAGAATGGTCTAAACTCCCTCCCAATGTGTTCTCTAATCTCATAAAACATTGTTTTAAAGGCTCAGTGCCGTTATCCTTGCAAGGTGAGGTATTGAAAGGTACTGAAAACAGTATTACTTGTTAAACATCTCTTTTATCTGAGCATTTGTATTAGTATAAGCTAAAATAATACATTATTTTTTCTGCATACAAAATACAGTAGCTCGGTTTATTTTATGCAGTCTTTTTTGCTAATCTTCATCAAGGTTGCCAATCACCCCCCCCCCCCCCCCCTGGCTGCGGTGTGCTTTAGGATCATGCTGACACCTCCGACGAGCGGTTGGGTAGGCTGTTTGGAGTGTTTTTCCGACTGGATAAAATAATAATTATTTTTATGTTCCCCCCCACCACTAATAAAACCAAGGTTGCGGCCCTGCTTGGCATTAGAAATGCAACAGTGACTGTTTGCCTAGAACCCCTGACAGTGCTAAACCTAAATCACACCACTCTTTAACTTCCCTTTGTATATCAATACACCGGAATTACATTAATCTATGCCACATGTGAGACTTACTTGACTAAGATAAGAGCATTCCATCATGTGAGATAAGGGACTACTGGAACAATGTTGAAATGTTGGCTATTCTGAGGGTGACCTGCTTTGGACTAGGTTAAACTTTTTATGGATGCATCATTTTCTTTCTCAGACTTTGGGCAATGTCGTGTGCTTGTCAGGCACAGGCAGTAAGGCTTTCATCTGTAAGAGTTTGACAGATTTTATTGATTTAATTTATTGATTCATTCTAATTATGTTTTTCTTTGTAGTTATATTAACAGTTTAAACGAGGGTGAAAACATTTAATTCAGAGAAAAAAATAGGACTATTGATCTCAATTATTGATGAAACTATATAGAAAGCCACAACTTCATGATGAAACATTTGTGATTTATATGCTACTATCTTCAGCGGGGACATTAGTTGGTGACAGCTTAATGTGAGACAATTCTCTCCAGTTGTCTCGTCGACGAATAACATTTTGCTATTGTTCTATAGGCCTATATAATTGATACATTTTAAAACGACTTTTTGACATACGTTTTATAGAGTATTCTTGTTCAATATTCCCAATGTTGGTTTAGTAAACGCTCCTACTTACTATCTGACGGTCCAAATAGCTTCATTCTATCGACCCTCCCTCAAACACAGCCTATGATTGAGATGGGCGGGACACGCTTTCTTTCAACTCAACAGGTAGCTAGCTGCATCCCAACCGACAACAATTTAGAGAATTGGTATGAAAGAATTTAGTCATTTTTAATACAGGGAGCCAGTATGTTTTTGTCATTTCGAAATTGTACAAGATTCAATATGACTGATGGTTTTCCAAAGCATAACTTCGAGGTAAATATTCCGTTTAAAATTCAACACACTTGACATATGAATAATTACAAAACCTCTCAAGAGATTTGATCAGTTACTACATCGAAAAAAACAACTAACTATATGGAGCATATTTGTTGTTTTTGTCGATGTAGTAACTGATCAAGTCTCTTGAGAGGTTTTGTAATTATTCATATGTCAAGTGTGTTGAATTTTAAACGGAATATTTACTGCAAAAAGTAATCGTTAAGTTAGTAGGCAGTAGGCAGTCTTGACACCCATTCAGTCTATTGTAACCTATATAATTCATATTATTTGTATCCTATTTTTCATATTATTATCATTATTATTACTACACAATTTATACAATAGAAAATCATGGAAAATAAAGGTGTATTCAATGACATGTTCACATTTACACCTGGAAAGCTATTTCATATAATGTTTTGCCATTGTGACGGTCTGATTTCGTTTAAGGTGAGCGTTGATTTGTAATTATATGCCTTTTCGAGAGCTTTTCGTTTGTGCTTTCAGTAGAACTTTTGATGAGAAATCCGAAGAATTGTTCTATCGCTCCAAAACACGAGTTAACAATTTTATTACACAATAATTAACGATGACTCAAACAAGATTCTGCATAATAGCTTCAAACAAATTGAAGACATTTAACAGTTAAAAAGACAAAGGGATTTAGTTCACTACAGTTCATTCTTAAATTTGTTGTCAAATGTTCCCGTGAAAATAAGCTAACATCATTGCAGTCACCAGGCATGCCTCTTGTCATGTTTGATCAAATACAGGCTGCTTCGACATGCTGAATAAATCCTAGTTTGGCTTTAGCCAGCATATGTAACAATGTAGCCTATATGTGCATGCATTTTATATATTTGATTTTATATTGTTTGGTAGGTTATTGTATTTAAAATGTTTACTTCGCCTCAGTAGCCTGCATTCAGTATAAAAAAATTAATTTAATTTAATTTAATTTAATTTGAAAATAAAGTGTAGCATTCTATGATTATTTTATAATTTCCCTTACAGGCCTGTTAGCGGATTACAGTTTAATGAAGGATAATACAACATAAAAACTCATGTTCATGGTGGGAACATACATGAACCATTTTAGTTCATGTATGTGCACATGCGATGCGTTATCTCAACGTGTCCACTTGGTGGGAGTAGCTACGAGCAGAACAATCTTGGTGGGTGAAACGTCTAGGACCACCTCTTAATCAATCATTCTTCTGAACACAGAACTGTTTTATGTTCTCTCACAGGTCTTCTGTAGCAATTGATTAGTGAACGAAATCTTGGGCAGATGTACTGATATTGCTAGATACTATGACAAACCAACACTAAGTTATTGATGAAGTAGCAATCAAAATCACATGCACTAAAATCCTAAATCAAAACTATTTGTGATTTTCAGTTAAATATTTCAGAAAGTTCCAAATTGATTGAAAGTAACTATTGCAATTAGGCTACCTAAAACTTGGGGATAATAACTGAACACTGTTTATTTATTTTAATATTCGTTCCTGGAATAACTCAGTATCATCTTCAGCGGTATATTTTTTTCCGTTCCTGTTGGCGCTTTTCTCGTCGGAAATAACTTCGCTCTCTCCCCTCCCCTCCCCTCCCCTCCCCTCCCCTCCCCTCCATTTTGAGCATTGACTGAAACAACAGAAACTATCGTATCAGAGAACGACACATGAGCCATTTCTGAACAAGTCAATGGTAAGAATTACTAAGATTTTCAAAAAGTACATTTTTTTAAACGTTTCATTTACTTTATTTGGACGCGGGTCTGTTTCGTAACCTGTTTCGTAGCCTTTGAGCAAACGTATTCATTTCTAACTTGTCTTTCTTCCTAAAAGATCATATAACAATGTTTTGATCACTGACTAACATCTCTCATAGAGAAAACAATAACCTCAAATAATGTTTTGATATTTATAAATTATGTAAGAATTTATTTGGTGAATAGTAATATCCAGTATATAACCTATAAAGTCTCGAACATTATTATTTTGAATACAATTCAATTACAAAATACATCCCTTAATGTTTCAAAACACTTTTTTAGTAACTGTTTATCTGCCAAAGTTTTTTTTCTTTCTGAAATTAACAGAATTATAAAGTATTATAAATAAGTATTTGTTTTTCTGTATTTTTGTTACAAACATGGGCCAAGTTGACTTGAAATGGTTTTGGAGTTTTTACAGTTTTTCCTGTCATGAAATTGAGGTTGACTTAAACGTTTTCACAAAAATTTGGTTGTAAATGTTTTATAGCCTACGAATCAATGTGTCAAGCAGGAAGCTTTACCTTCATAATGTTGTTGTTGTTATTGTTGTTCAACTTCTGTCTGAATTTACTGTGAACTTCTTGCACTTATTTGCCTAAATATGTGCATTGCAAAATATATACACTACCGGTCAAAAGTTTTAGAACACCTACTCATTCAAGGGTGTTTCTTTATTTTTGACTATTTTCTACATCTTAAAATAATACTGAAGACATTTAAATTGCCACCCTTTGCCTTGATGACAGCTTTGCACACTCTTGGTATTCTCTCAACCAGCTTCATGAGGTAGTCACCTGGAATGCATTTCATTAACAGGTGTGCCTTCTTAAAAGTTAATTTATGGAATTTCTTTCCTTAATGCGTTTGAACCAATCAGTTGTGTTGTGACAGCCCCATTTGGTAAAAGACCAAGTCCATATTATGGCAAGAACAGCTCAAATAATCAAAGACAAACAACAGTCCATCTTTACTTTTAAACATGAAGGTCAGTCAATACAGAACATTTCAAGAACTTTGTAAGTTTCTTCAAGTGCAGTTGAAAAACCATCAAGTGCTATGATGAAACTGTCTCTCATGAGGACCGCCACAGAATGGAAGACTCAGAGTTACCTCTGCTGCAGAGGATACGTTCATTAGAGTTACCAGCCTAAGAAATTGCAGCCCAAATAAATGCTTCACAGAGTTCAAGTAACAGACACATCTCAACTGTTCAGAGGAGACTGTGTGAATCAGACCTTCATGTTCGAATTGCTACAAAGAAACCACTAGTAAAGGACACCAATAAGAAGAAGAGACTTGCTTGGCCCAAGAAACATGAGCAATGGACATAAGACCAGTGGAAATTTGTCCTTTGCTCTGGAGTCCAAATTGGAGATTATTGGTTCCAGCCGCCGTGTATTTGTGAGACGCGGTGTGGGTGAACGAATGATCCCTGCATGTGTATTTCCCACCGTAAAGCATGGAGGATAAGGTGTAATGGTGTGGGTGTGCTTTGCTCGTGACACTGTCTGTGATTTATTTAGAATTCAAGGCGCACTTAACCAGCATGGCTACCACAGCATTCTGCAGCGATATGCCATCCCATCTGGTTTGGGCTTAGTTGGACTATCATTTGTTTTTCAACAGGACAATGACTCAGCACACCTCCAGTCTGTGTAAGGGTGATTTTACCAAGAAGGTGAGTGGTGAAGTGCTGCATAAGATGACCTGGCCTCCACAATCCCCTGACCTCAACCAAATTGAGATGGTTTGGGATGAGTCGGACCGCAGAGTGAAGGAAAAGCAGCCAACAAGTGCTCAGCATATGTGGGAACTCCCTTGAATGAAAACCTTTGAATGAGTAGGTGTTCTAAAACTTTTGACCGGTAGTATTAGTTTAATGTTTTAGTGCCACAAATGCTGTATCAAGTAAGACAAACTTTTGAGCAATTGTGTTTATACACCCACGCCTGTTTCCGGCTAATTGAAGAACAGGAATGTATACCCTTTTAGCCATAACTACTTTGTAACATTACAAGTTTGGTTCAAGATTTTAAAGCTGATTACTTTTTAGGACAGTATTCTCACTTCCAGTTTGATTTGATTTATCGTGTTACATTCAATTTGGGGGGGGGGGGGGGGGGGTGCCATGTACTAAATCTGGCTACATTCTCACTTAACCCTGTAATTCCCTAAATGGGTAGAAAGGTAAGTCAGCTTGGAAATGTAAACTGCACTAGAAATGTTGTTGAAAGCCCACTACCATGTATTCATATTACATTCATGTCGCCAACCTTTACTTTAGGAAGTGTGTAGTACCACACAACCTCAGAAGTAAGAGTGACTGACAACCAGAAGGAAAACACAAACAAGAAACAACACTTAACAAACAGCACCCTGACCCACTGATATCCTATACAAGCCTCTGAAAAGGTAGCACACTTTAGGACTCTTAACGAGTCCTACTGTTCCCTGAGATAAGTACATCTAGATTAGGATGGGGGTCCTCAATATAACACATTATGTCATATCTATGCAGGCAGCAGAATGGCACCCTATTCCCTATACAGTACACTACTTTTGGCCAGGACCTATATGGCTCTGGTCAAAAGTAGTGCACTATGTGGGAATATTTGGGACATAGCCCAAGACTGTGATGCCAACTGAGAGAGATGAACATCCTCAATACCTTGTGCAGATCGAACCAATTCACAGACATAGACCGGATGTCTACAGTCAAGCACTGTCTAAACTACCTTTGGAATCCTTAGTCGTATGTATCTATCGTAGTTGAGAGCGTATATGAAAATCCAGGGTTACAATGCCAGTAAGAATGAAGAATTAAGTTTTCTTTTTATCTTGGAATATTTTGGCTGTGTAGGCAATGCCATCATGCAAACACTCCACCTCCAAAGTCAGTCAGTCAACCTACTGGTATCATAAAGAGCCATCACTGTGATGGTACATATGGCACATTCTCATTGGATGTTTCATGTATCTTCTCCAAAGGTGGAAACGATAAATACAAGATGATGTGTTCTGTGACAATATTGGATAGATGCAGAATCAATATGTTCTCCCCTCAGGTGTTCTGCCTAAATTGCACACAATCCTGTACATTCTAAAATGTAATACCATGTTTGCAGTATGCCACTAACCTTCCGGCTCTTGATTGTATCTTGCATGTCAACAATAGTCCCTCGTGGCTATTTACAATAATGCTTCATTCACCATGTTCACTACACGTCTCTTTTCTCCGTCTAGGTATCAATCTCTTGTTACGATTATGCCACTTAAACAAAAGTGTAGAACAAACTCTGAAGACAAACTGACGAACAGTTTTGGGCGGCCGTCCGGTATTGCCTTTTAGGTAGAGAGGCAGCAATGTAGCCTAGTGTCGTTGTTGGCATGCAGTCTCATCTTCATTGAGAAAATTGCATTGGAGTTCTCTTGAGCTGTGTTTTTGTTATTTTTTTAAAACTCAGTAGTAAACCATTTTTACATTTGATCCTTTATTTAACTAGGCAAGTCAGTTAAGAATAAATTCTTATTTACAATGACGGCCTACCGGGAAACAGTGGGTTAACTGCCCTGCTCAGGGGCAGAACAACAGATTTTTACCTTGTCAGCTTGGGGACATGATCCAGATACCTTTTGGTTACTGGCCCAATGCTCTAACCACTAGGCTACCTGCTACCTGCCACCCCAAAAGTACACGTTATATTTTGAATGCTCAGGCAAACAGCAATATGGTCGCTGCCGCTACTTTACTGGAATTGCTCATAACTAAACTATTCTATCATTCTTCCAAACCTTATCTTTGTTAACTTCATCACATCTTCTTTCCCTTCATTTTCATTAACTACTACTATCACCTTGTGTTTTGATGCCTCTGAAAACGGTACTTTGAACTGTTTTATGCAGTGGTAATAAAAAGTACTAAGTTGTCATACTTGAGTAAAAGTAAAGATACCTTAATAGAAAATGACTCGAGTAAAAGAGAAAGTCACCCAGTAAAATAGTACTTGAGTAGAATTATTAACGATCTGGTTTTAAATGTACTTAAGTTCAGTGGTGGGAAAAGTACTCAATAGTCATTTTTGAGTAAAAAAAATAAAAGTAAATGCTGTACATCAAATTTCTTAAAATAAGCATACCAGATGGCACACTTTTCTTGTTTTTAAAAAAAAAATTACAGACAGCCAGGGGCACACTCCAACACTCACTTTGTGTCTAGTGAGTCCACCAGATCAGAGGCAGTAGGGATGACATGTTATATCGATAGGGGCATGAATTGGACCATATCGCTGTTTTGTCTGAGCATTCGAAATGTAACTAATGCGCAGACATTTGTTACATTCCTTTGTGTGTCAGGGAATATGTATGGGAGTAGAAAGTACATATTTTCTTTAGGAATGTAGTGAAGTAAAAGTTAGTCGTGAAAAAATATATAACTACTAAAGAAAAGTAGAGAGACCCCAAAAAACGACTTAAGTATTTTTACTTAAGAACTTTACACCACTGAGGTTATGTTATGTGAGCCCAAAGGTTTATGCTGTAGCTTATGAAGCTATATTTTCATTAAATGTAACAAGAAAAAGAGAGAACATCTTGGTAAATAGAATATCACCAACACCATTTAACCATTGAATAGAAACATAATTAAATGGAAACATTATTACTCGTGTACCATTGACGCCATTATACCAGTGTAAGAGTGGGAACTCGGTAAGACCTTGTACGATTGCTGAACTCCATACAGCCTGACCCACTGAGTATATTTCATGCAGCTTCGGTTTTAGTTCCCTCCTTAGATGTCTGTATCACTCAGATATCAAATGGAGAATACAGAGAAATCAGCAGTGTTCATAGAAAGGGGTTGAGAGTACATCACTTTTCAAGACAGGTGGAGTGACAAGGATAAAGTTAGTTCAGGTTAGAAACTAGCTGCCATGTTAGATCTATACAGATCTATACTTTGTTTCATCTCCATTGCTCCATCAATGTTGCTCAAGGTGTTATTTCCACCCACAAAGTTATCCCCACAAATATGTTGTGTGTTAGGCACTGTAACTTGTAAATGGGAGTCTCACCCTTTTTTTTAACTCAACAATATTACGTTTGTGTTGCAAATTCACAGGGACTTGATATTCTGAGGGTATTCCACCATGATTTTTTGAGGATGGTACACCTAATCATTCCATGGTATTTTGAGGGTATCGCAGCCAACCTAACTAGTGGCTCTATTTTTTTTTTAAAAGCAGTCTGGTGTTCCATCAGGCAAAAGGTGGTGAGACCCTATTCTTCTACTTCTGCATTCCCGCCCAATATAACCCCTGCTTATCCTAACCTCTTGACCTCTTTCTTTGCACCTCCCCCAACAACATACACACACAACCACCACTACCAGTGAAGAAGGGGAGGTGAGCTGATTTGGTGAAAGTCAAAGTAGTAAGTGGGTGTTTTTTTGTCTTTTGGTTTGCACAGCATGTCCATAACTCTCCCATATGTGTAGTTTTTAACCCACAATGTAAACAGCAACCCACACACCACCCTTCGAATTCCATATATACAGTACCAGTCAAAAGTATGGACACACTGATTCAAGGGTTTTTCTTTATTTGTACTATTTTCTACATTGTAGAAACATAGTGAAGACATTAAAACTATGAAATAACACACATGGAATCATGTAGTAACCAAAAAAGTTATTCAAAGTGGCCACCCTTTGCCTTGATGACAGCTTTGCACACTCTTAGGATTCTCTCAACCAGCTTCATGAGTAATGCTTTTTCAACAGTCTTGAAGGAGTTCTCACATATGCTGAGCACTAGTTGGCTGCTTTTCCTTCACTCTGTGGTCCAAGCCATCCCAATTGAGTTGAGGTCAGGGTGATTGTGGAGGCCAGGTCATCTGATGCAGCACCATCCCGCTCCCTCTTGGTCAAATAGCCCTTACACAGCCTGGAGGTGTGTTTTGGGTCATTGTCCTGTTGAAAAACAAATGATAGCCCCACTAAGTGAAAACCAGGTGGGATGGCGTATTGCTGCAGAATGCTTTGCTAGACATGTTGATTAAGTATGCCTTGAATTCTATATAAATCACAGACAGTTTCACCAGCAAAGCACCCCCACACCATCACACCTCCTCCTCCATGCTTCAATGTGGGAAACACAAATGCTGAGATCATCCGTTCACCTACTCTGCGTCTCACAAAGATATGCCGGTTGGAACCAAAAATTGCAAATTGACACATAGATGTGGTGAAATGTGTTGTTTTTACAGGATCAGCCATGGAACAAATTAGGGTTAAGGGCCTTGCTCAAGGGCACATCTACAGATTTTTTTCACCTTGTTGGTTCAAATATTCAAACCAGATACTTTTCGGTTACTGGCCCAACCCTCTAACTGCTAGGCTACCTGCTGTTGTTACACAGACATTCATGTTGCTGGTAGACCAGTGAGCTAGCAAAGAAGAAGAATGAGGCTTTGGAACACACAACAATGTGTGCCATCAGACATCAACTGACATAACTGTTTTTGTACGTGGAAAAACCTTTCATTGGGGTGCCAGAGTTAGTAATCGGCAGTGCATAGCACTGATTGAACAGCATTCTCTGTTGTTACCTCTATAACAAAGTTATCGTCAGTGTCCCCCTCACTCATATAGCAGCAGAGAGATGGTTGAAAAGCACAAATAGGGGATTCTGTACATCAAAAGCACCAGTGCTCCTGTATCCTAGATGCCACCTCCTGCAGTTGTGCACTTGAGCAAGGCACTTACCCCCTTAACTACTATGGCCGACCCTCTGCTTTAACTTCGCCACCCTCTGTGTGTGTGTAGGCTATTGGTGTCTTTCGAAAGGGGTTGGGATAAAGTACAACACACATTTTTTGGTTGAACATTCGTGGACAATGGACAATAAAATGATCTTGATTTTCAATATGTTGGCTACATAATCCAGAGGATCTTGACTGGCTTGGCATTCGAAAACAAAAGCAATGTTTGGTATGTGAATGATGGTCATGCTAAGGCAAACAAGCTATGAAGGGAAATAAGTGGCTAATGTTTACAATATTTTTTATTATTTAATTAAATGTTTTCCAAAGTCCGGAGGTACTGGTTCCCCCGAAGATTAGTGTGTAAAAACAATTGTATATATTTTATTTCGATTTTTTGTTGTTGTAATAAACTCTTAAAAGCTAAAGTCTAAAATAAAAACATTGAAACATAATGGCACTGCACATCTCACTATTAATATTCTCACTATGATGAGGTTTGATATAAGATCCCTCTTTTAATTTTTGCATCACATAATTTCCATGATTTAGAAAATGCTAATTTAGGTACCATTGACTTGCATTGGATTGCCGGGGGACAAGTTGCCCTATTGTGGAGTGGGCCAGTTAGCCTCAACACACTTACCTTAAATTTGACTGTTTTGTTAAAATCTGATTACAATTTGTATCTCTAAACAAGTGGATTATGTTTCTACCCCAAGGGGATAGTTTTCCCACATTACCCTACATATTACCTCAACTACCTCCTACACCTGCACATTGACTCGGTACACATTGCCTCGTTATTGTTATTTTATTGTTTGCTTTTTTTCTTATTTGCAAATTTTTTCTTTTTTTCTTCTTTTTTTTTCTTTTTAACTCTGCGTTGTTGGGAAAGCGCTCGTAAGTAAGCATTTCACAGTAAAGTCTACACCTCTTTTATTTGGCACGTGACAAATAAAATTTGATTTGATGATGAAGTTATTAGAACCTCATTTGTTTCATAAAGTTATCAAACCTTCTAGCTAGGTTCAATGTATGCCATTACCAGTGTGTGTTTTACATACCAGTGATCCCATACAGATGTAGGATCTTAATTTGAGCCAGTTTGGTACAGCAGAAGAATTATACTGCAGCAACAGGAAATGTGAATTATTATGTGGATTATAATTAATTGACATTTTTATAGAGGTTAATACATTTTTCTTAAGGGAAAATCCAGTCCGAAATTTCAGTGGCAAACTTCAAAAGCCTTTTTAAACCTCCTGCAATAGAGTGATCAAATTAAGACCCTGCATCTGTACATACCAGTTCCCTATCAAACACAGTTGTGTGTGGGTCTCCATAATAACTCTATTGATCGTTGTAGTGAGTGCAACATATTGATACAAAACACAATGTAAGACATAAGCAAAAAAACATGACTTTGTAACCTTTCCATTTAGACCATTACAAGTATTTAGAGTTATTCATTTTGTTGTCCTCAGGGTATTTTCTGCAATTGATGTTAAGTATCTTGTAAATTGACCTAGCAACCTACCGGGTTACAACTTCAATTCCCTAGTGACTAATACTTCCACACTGTGCCAGACTGAAGACTGAATAGCCTGTTTACAGTGGGCAATGGTCTAAGACTCTGCATCTCAGAGCATTATAGTGCATTATAGTACCTGGTTCGTATCCAGGCTGGATCACAGCCGGCTGTGATTGGGAGTCCCATAGAGCGGTGCACAATTGGCCCGGCGTCATCCGGGTTTGGCCGTCGTTGTAAATAAGAATTTGTTGTTAACTGACTTGCCTAGTTAAATAAAGGTACAAATTAAATTTAAAAGTGTGATAGTATAGGAACCAATTAACCTTTGACGTGACAGTTTGTTCTAGAATGTACTACTTTTTGCACCCAACAAATGACATCAACGAAATAACACAAAACATGCACTTGTTATTTGTGGGTTGACTCAATATTGAGTGACATCTACCATTCGTTTTTTTGAGTGACTGGTGCCATTGGTCATGGCTTTCAACATACACAGTGTATATACTATTACAGTGTTGCTAAAACATTATATAGGGTGGGCCAAAGGCTGAGGCAGTTCCTCCTTACATTAGTCTTTGTGAATCTTTATAACCTGGTGTGAAGTCCAAGACCTCATTATCAACTCAATTAGCCCGAAGTGTTCATTATTCCATTGTTTTAGGTATTATTGTAAGTGTTTGCCTATGTTCTTCCTCTAATGTTATAGTATGTTTTGGCCATATGCACGTTCACAATGTATGTTCCTTTTGCCTTTTACAGTTAAAAAAAAAAAAATCTTATAACTGACTTTTATTATGTGCATATGTGTGTTTGTAAAACGTTTTTTAAAAGATAAAAAGTGAACATATATCATGTGGTTACATGGAATTTCAAGGTCTTGGTATAATAACTATGCAGTACCTATTCTATAGGCTTACTCGTGGCTAATTTGAAACAGAATCTGGTCAGTTTCCTTTCAGTACAATTCGGCCATTGTTCTATCTGCAGCTACTGTGTGAAGCTGAAGAGGAATAGGCTATAGATGATGTTATTAATATCTAACAGGTTCTATAGTATGTAAGTGAAACTTAGGTTTTGTCTTAATTTGTAATTAATAAAAAATAAACAATCAATTAGCATACAAATAATTTTGCTGTTGGTTCTCAAGCCCACGACTTGCATGTTTCATATAGCATTAATTACGGTGACATTATTGTCAGTTCCATAACACATGTGTTATAACGTGAGTCGTTGCCATGTGTTACAGATAATACAATTGTTGGAAGATTTTGAGTTTTTAACCCTCCAACGTCTGTAGGCGAGCCATTTTACAACTAAGCGACAGTATGCCTATATGCCACGTTGAATACAGTATATTGCTGCAGTCTCAGTAGTCAACCTAATGGCTCAATGCAGCTTCATTGTCGCATTATTTATTCAAAGTAAGCGTTTTGTCTGTAGAGATAATTGCATGATTATATTAAACACACTTAACTCACTATAACGTAAGTTCGTGACTGTTCATGATGAAATACACGACTTTCGATGGAGCACACGAGGCACACTGACTGCCTCAGAAGCTCTACCATTTCCCCTTCCAATGAAAAGCTGCTCTTTGCGCTTTTTGGGCCTGCAACACTGGATCCTCCATTTTGCGTGCTGTCAGTTTCCCCAAAGTCCTATGATGAGAACAGAAGAAACAAATATCTTCTTTGGCTTTGATGGCCTATTTCGCCGAGTTGTGTTACCCAAGAGGCTTGGGCGTATTTGCATACCATGACTATTGTCATTCACCCACTTGTAAAGGCTGTCTAAATGGCCAAAGAATAACCTCAAACCAAGGACTCGTTGCTCCAGCGAGGCCTTCTAGTTTCAGACGAATGCAACAATGTTACGAGTGCTACAATGAACCCAAACAATTTCCTCCCACGCGGCAGTTTGTTACAATGTATCTTGCTTGACTGCTGTTGGCCTCGTTGCCTATGTCACAACCTTTTGTTAGAGCCTTTTCGAAAATGACTTAAAGCTCATGATTTTACATTTATGTAACATCCTCCTGGCGACCAAATTCTTTACCACAATGCATTGCATTGGAGAGGCGGGATGACTTTTGGAGCTGGGCTGAAGAGAGAATGTCATGACCAAATGGTATATGAGCTAAGAGCTGATATTAAACTACGGAGACCACAACTCGCACACGTCCGCCACCATAGTCATACATTGTGTTCCTATCTAGAACCTGCGAATTATTTATATATTTGTAAAGGACAAAACACACATCCATATCTTGAAGGAAGTCTCCCCTCCCGGTGACTGATATTCCGCACACAAGCCCAGCACACTCGCGCATGTGTGGGCTACGTATACATAAAGCCTATACGCACACAACACGGTGGCATAGCACGAAGGCTCGCTGCGTACACTCATCTGGGAAGCTACGCCGCCAGGAGGCTGGCCCTTTCTCTAGCTACTCGAATACCACGTGGTTTCCTCGCTGCAAACAAAAAAAATTGTGAATTCGAGTCGGTTAAGAGGCGGTGCCATCGCCAGGCAGAAGGATCTGTGACAGTGCAGAGTACAACTCGAGGTTGAGGGGCAGAGAGAGGAAAACATTTCTCCCGATCCCGCCATACTTCTACCACTATTCCACCATAACCACCATCAAATTAATTCAAATTGATCAATTTCTACATTGTGCGATACATTCGCGTGCGTTGCTGCAGTCAAGGTTTCTCCACTTCAGTATTGGACTTAATCAGACTCCAACATTACATTACCATTACTTTCAACTTTTTCCTCTTTCTTTAGTTTTACTTTGAAAATAAATGTCTTTCGTTTTCTTTTACTGCTTGTGGACATTTGCAAGTGTTTTCAACCTGTGATCATCCTGGGTAGCTCTATCTTGTTGCGTTTTCAAAGAAAAAAAAGTTTTGTTGCTCAGATTTTTTTATTTCAATTGGAGGACCTCTATTTTTCAACATGAACAAGCTATACATTGGAAATCTCAATGAAAACGTGACTGCGGAGGACTTGGTTAAAACCTTTGATGACAACAAGATTCCATACTCTGGGCAGTTTCTTATGAAAACTGGCTACGCGTTTGTTGATTGTCCGGACGACCAATGGGCTATGAAAGCCATTGAAGCATTTTCTGGTAAGTAATTGAACGTAAATGAACGCTTCAATAGCGTCTTACATTTTATGTAATTTAATTCAATAGGGAAACCACCAAGGCTCAAATATATAAGGGCTTGCCCACTCCCCTCACGCGTCCCAATGTTAATGTCCAGTAGAAGGTATGATAGAATTAAGAGACACTTCGAAGAAAATATATTCCATGGGCCTATAATAATCGACGAAAGGTTTATGAAGTGCTTATCCGAACAACAAGATACTCAACTTTTACAGGGAGAGGGGGGCCCATCACATAGGCCTACCTATTTGAATGTGAACATCAAGATATCCAGATTTCTCGAATCGTATTCTATTTTAGGTCAATTTACATACACTAAAACCCATGTTTAGTCCTGGATATGATAGCCAAATGCCTATATTTCGGCCTTATGGCCACACGCTTTTATTGTACTTACCGAAGCCTTGCTCTCTGGTGCCTTGTATGACTAGGTTCTGTGTACTCGGTAGAGCTATAGAATTAAATCTTCCACCTCCCCCTTTTGGCGAATAGGCCACTATAGCGATTGTAGGTGTAGTTTAAAAGCATACATCGAAACTATTCTTTCATAGATTAATGGCTTTGATTGCCTTGACCATTACATTGCTAAATTACTCTCCCATTCTTCTCACAAGTCACGAACGTGCTTGATTTCCTTAAATGTATCTTCATGAGTTCCTACATATGTAGCATGTGATGTGTGTTCTATATAGCACGAAGGACGCCATGCTGCTCGTGTGTTAAGCCTGCAATTGATCACTAAGAACACGCAAACGTGTATCTTCAGCTTTTAATACATGCTTGACAGTGTCCTTTTCAAATGGACTATTAAGTTATACGTGTTATGTTTTACTGTGTATGAATGAGTTGTAAAATACCAACAATGTGTGTACGTGATATAGGAGTTGATGAGTTAATACACAACGCAATTTTTGAATGGCTTTCCAGTTGAGCCAGGAGGGTAACTTCTTGCCCATCATCTTTGAATGACAGGCCTATTGCGTTATTAGACCCTAACTACTAATCTTGGACATTTATTCGTGCACATTAGACAACATGAGACACAATTAAGGAACACACAACTCAGTCACATGGTAAATATTGTTTCCATGTGGCAAATAAATACAATACATTTTCTACACTCTGAATGGAGGAAATGGCCTCGTTTTTTCAACATAAACATTTATTTTACAGGTAAAGTGGAGCTCCATGGGAAACATATTGAGGTCGAACACTCTGTCCCTAAGAAGCAAAGGTATTTAGCACCCTCCCCCAATAACACTTCAATTGTTGCATCTGGTAATGTATGGATTTTGCTGCAGAAGGGACATGTTGCTATTTAAGTTAATCCACGCATTAGATGTCGAGTTATATGCCTGGTGTGTGGGTGTAGTAGTAAGACTCGCAAATCCAATATTTGAATGAAGTTTTTGTATTTAGGCTACTCTTTAATTATATTGCTGTGAACGATGTGGCCTACTCATGTGTGGAGTATGTGGTGTCACGAGTCTTGTCTACGTATGCACTAAAGACTACTCTTAAAACGAAAATGATGAATGCCCATTAACTATTGGGACACTTATTTGTCACAGAGAATTTCATATTGATTGCAACGTCATCACTTAAATACCTCATGTTCATTTTACTTCCCGAAGGCCTTGTCATAGGCCTAGGCCTTCCTGTGTGAATAATTATTTATTTATATGTGTAGGCCATAGCTACTTTTCACATTTTAAGTGTCATGTTCTGGAGTTTAGTGGCATTAGTTACGTGATTACATTGTGTATGTTGGTAATTTATTTTCATGCACAGCCTAGAGACAATCGATTTGCTATGTCAATATGTGGGATTGAAATGTGTTTAATACACGTCCCGGCAACTACTGAAACTTCAGTAATTTGTTGCACAGCGATTATTCATTATGAAGAGTGAAGTCTTTTAATTACGTTTTTGCTTTTATTGCACACGAACGTTGTTTTGGTGTTGTCTGGGCGATGTTTTATTATGTCGAATCACCAATAAATTTGGTCTCTAGGTTAGAAATGTGAAAAAGACTGTTTCTAATCATGAAGTAGGCCTGTAGAAAATGCATGGTTATATGTACATGCATAGGCAATGCCTATTCTTGCTCTGGTCTAATTCGTATTTTGTCATTAAACATACATGTGTATGGAAGTAAACACATATTGTGCTGAAATGTAATGCAATACTCACAATACTTCAATGGACCGTTCGATCAAAAATAATTTCAGTAGCCTAGGTTATTTATCCTATCTATTTAGACGCTATAACAAAATGGGGACATTGAGCCCTCCCTCCATTACAGTTGACCCAGTTACATATTACGAAAGTTTAGCTTAGTTTCAAAAATATTCACTACCATTAACCTTTTACCACACTTAGGTTATTTTTTAAATTATTAGTCTAGGAAAGAGCGGGTTTGAGATTAGGCTCTAACAGTTGTGAGGTTTGGCTAACCGTTTTTAATTCAGGTGTAGGCGTACCTTTTTTGTGCCTTTTGTTTTAAAAAACGACATTTAATCAAAGGCAATTTATTTTGATCTACTAAATATATTCAAACATATGTTAGGCCCTATCTGTAAAAGTGTTATGTATGTAGGCTGATGTAAACGTATAGACTACATACAAGTCTGTAATAGACGGTAGCCCTGACAAGGAAAAGTCATAGCTGTATTGCAATAATAATATCAATATGTTTTATAACCTACCATTCAAGTGTCATTCATTGGTGGATTTTTTTGCCTATAAGTGAAAAACAATTATAACACTAATTGATGCCTATAGGAATCGTATAACCTTTGTCTGAATAACAAATGCACGGATATGCATGGGCCTATGGGCAATTTGAACGAGGCTATATGTCTTAAATTACCAACCTTGAATGGCATAGATAAATATAGTTGTGTTGAGGTTTTCGCCCATGAAATAGCCTACATTTCAGTGTTACTGAAGAGGCCTACCTTTGGTGATACACAACACGTGGTCACCCCCACTGAGAGAAGTCATCCAACGTCACTTGAGTGGGAAAAATGGCGAGCCTCATCCTGAATGGCAAAGGGTGCCCTTTTTCTTTCGTTCGTTCATTCACAGCTGCAAAGCACTCACTCCTCTCTATGAATGTAGCAAAACTGTTTAAGTGTTCTATTCTGATGATCTTAGGCATCTGTAGGCTTTACCATGAAGTTAAACATAAGCTTAAAATGAATGTTTCGACTAGGCCTAATATCTTGCTGACACTCAAAATGGCCGCAACAACTCAACTAGCGGTGGCCAAATTCTGTTAAAACAAGCATTAGGAATTTAAATTCAGGCAAATACATATTTATAGTTCCCTCATTGTCACCCGAACATATAAATAGGCCTATCAATTATTTGGGAATTATGTAAACGCTACTGCAGTAGCCTATGCCGAGTTGTGTTGTTTTAGATTTCCAATGAATATGCTACGCAAAGCCTCATTTGATTTTGATGAGAAGCCCGGGCATAGTAGTTTTACTGGCAAACATCATTTGAAGAAAGTGGTCATTTTATGAGGTATTAGAAAATGGTTCAAACTCTGCTCATTTGGCTCAGTCCTCTTCTAGAGCAACCACGTGACTTGAGTGCAACACCAACTCGTTGTTCCACCTTATTTCGCCTACTGTAAAAACACTAATTTGGACAAATAGGCTATTTGAAGTCACTTCAACATATTATCTTGATCTCGTTTGTTTTCTGCATACTGGTGCTTAAATTAGACTACTCTCAAATATTCAAGCTAGATTGTGTATTTATGATTGCTTCTTTGTGTTGGCTTACGTTGCCACCCTTGTTGATTAACACAAATATATATCTTCACAAGTCGTGTTCTTTCTGCAGCGTCCTAAGTATTGAGGTGGGCTAAAGCCCGCGAGTGACGTAGAACCTAGAGTACGATGTAGAGTTGTGGTTGTGTGTCAGAGAGAGAGGGAGCGAGAGAGAAAGGTGAGAGGGGGAGGGGTGATAGAGGAAGGATCTTCAGACGTCACTCTGTCCCTCCTGACATAAGTACATACACTATAAATTACAAATGTATTTACGTTGAAATGTCCTACCAAATCAAATGTTATTTGTCACATGCTTCGTAAACAACAGGTGTAGATTCACAGTGAAATGCTTACTTACTATGATAATGAAGCTGTTGTGACAACTCCTAGCTTGTATCTGATGTTTTATAAGAAAAAATGGGAGACATTGTTTGAGATGAAGTTAAAAGTGCAATATGTAGAAATCGCTCCGCCATTTCCTGGTGGCTAAAATTCTAATAATTCATCTGATTTCAGTTTATGAGACAAAACAAGCAAGTGTGGAGAATCATTGTACCATCTAAACCGCTATTAAATATATTTTCATTAACAAACAATATTGTATTTTAAGCTGTTTGGAGCTGGTGTACAAAACCCAAAAGTAAACAACCCAAAAATTAAACTTAAGAATGGGAAGCATAGAAATAGCGCACATAGAACAAATCTACTGCTTCTTAGACTTGCTTTCAGTGAGAATGACAGATCTGTTACTCACATTTCTCTGTGAATTTCATCGGGTCACCCAAAAAGTTAAAAAGTTCCATATTGCAGCTTTAAATATTATCTATTTTTGGTATAGTTTGCCACAACTCTTAAAAGCAACTGTGGAACATTATGTTTTTTGTTGTTGTGAATTTTCAGATTTAAAGGAGTAGTTCACTATTTTACAACTTGGTGTTAGATGCTTCCACACCCTGAAAGTAGTCTATGGGCCAGGAGAAACTGTAATCCATGGTTCAGTTTTCTTTATTAAACAGACACTACAAACTTCAGCTAACTTTAGCCACCACAAGCTAACAATCAATGGAAGGGATAGGAGGATGTGAGCATTTTTAAATGGCCAAATCACCTTTAAGGAACATCAAACCAAATATGGAGTTGATTTAGTGTTGTAGAGTTGTAAAATAGTGAACTACTCTTTTAATGTGGGTGTGTACAGCTTTTGTGTGCACAACACCTCTTCCACTCACACTTGCACACAAACTCATGGCCCTGCTTCACTGCTTTAAGCTTAATGAGGAATGCTAAATTAGCTCGAGCATGGCCGTTTGCAATGATGTGGTGGGCCTATTATGATGTGCCTACACTTCTGAGAGATGTTGAAACAAAGGGACGTTCCAGACCCCCTCTTAAATGCCAGGTGCTGGTAAAAAAAAATAGCCTACTACTTCCCCCACATCACACCCCCCTTTAGTATCACCCAAAACCACCCTGAGAGAACCTGAAACAAAAAAAAAGAAAGGTTGGCGTCCTATCGTGACATCATGACCAGTGTTTGCTGGCCTCCAGGCCACTTGTCTATGCCCAGTGGAATGCAGCGATTGGCAATTGAACGCTTTGGGCACAGCTGTATTTGGGGAGCAGGGTAGTTGCTGGAGTGCTTTGTGAAAAAGAAAGCATACCCCCCTGTACTCCTGATTGCGTTCATTACTGTAAATATATATGTATATTTTTAACTATTCCGTAATTATCTTCCCATTTGCCTCCTATCCATCCAGTATGGCTTTCTGTTACTGTTGCGCTTATGTGAACAAAAGACGTTGTCCTCTGGGTTTTATAGATTTGGAACTGAATGTATTAGTTGTGTTCGTCCTCTTATTGGTTGCAAGAAACATATTTGCATATTTACAGTTTTAAAGTTGGGTGGTGTTCTTTGTTGTTATATATAGGGTTAAATGGGGAGGTTACAAGGGGGATTTTATTATGAGGGAAAAGCCCAGTAATATGATTATTCAAATAATGTTTCACAAAGTTTAATTGAAAATGTTTGAAAATACTTTGAAATGTACATTGAAAGATGTAAAAAAAAAAAACAGGTCCTGTTGTTTTTTTTTTCTTTCCCGCGTTGCAAACAAACTTCCTTGAAATATGTGTTACGTATGAAATGTCCTTGATCTGCATCAATCAAGCCCCCTAGTAGTGCTGTAGTATTGCTCCCATTGCCTGTCTCAAGCCAGCAACCAGCAAACTCACTGTTTCTTCCTCTTACGATTGTTCTACTACCAAAGGCGAGGGCGGGGGCGTTGGGAGAGAGGGGGTGCGACCAATCAGCTGGCTGGAACACCTGTGTGCAGCGCCGAGAGGCCGTTGACGCTGCAGCACACAAAAAGGCAGTCCCTCGCTCCCTCCCTTTCCTTCTCTCTTGCTCTTTCTCACACACACACATCCACTCACAGCTGGCACACACACCCAACCTCTCACACACCCAGAGTAGAAAGACATGTTCTGCACTCTATTACATTCCGGATACACAACTTTTTGCCAGCCAGGCAGAATGAGAGAAAGAGTGCGTGCGAGCATCTGAGTGAGTGAGTGAGTGAGTGAGTGAGTGAGTGAGTGAGTGAGTGAATGAGAAAAAGTGAGACAAAAAAAGAGAGAAAGAAAGAGAGCTGTCGCATACATGAACGCGCGCTCCTCTACAGGGTCATATGATTAGCTGCTCGCTCTCTTTCCGGGGCATCAGTTGCCGATTATAGTGGAGGGAGGAGAGGCAGGGACGCTGCATGGAAGGACTTCCTTATGGGCTTTCAGAAGGAAAGACAATCCAGTTGGGGGTTTGTGTGGGTTGTGGAGATGGCGAGAGAGACGTGTCCATTTCTGTGTGTATGTATTGGAAAGAGGGAAGGGATTCTGTTGGAGGGGTCTAGCTGAGGGAAAATGTGCACTGTCCCTTTAAGAAACCCCCAACCCCTTGCTAATGTGTCTTCTTCCCCCTCTCTGGTTTGGACCATCTGTCCTGTTTTTAAAGGGGTTGAGTCCTACTCCCTTCAGATCTTCTCGCAGCTTTGGACTTGCCATGGACACCACTAGCCTCTAAATCCACCCCAACCCTGTCCCCCTACCAACACACACACATCAACCAACCATGGCTGCTGTGGAAAAAATGC
Organism: Oncorhynchus mykiss; assembly: GCF_057628025.1. Lineage (NCBI taxonomy): Eukaryota > Metazoa > Chordata > Actinopteri > Salmoniformes > Salmonidae > Oncorhynchus > Oncorhynchus mykiss. Next base: position 43,436,544 of record NC_143034.1, read on the forward strand.
AGGGGGATTGGCAACGTGTCTCATAAATCTTGGTAAAAATGTGAACCGTTGACCTGGATGAAGCCAAGGGTGAAAAGAAAGAAAGGCAGAGGGGAGAGGACAGAAAAAAATAGGATATCTTTGGGTTTTGTGTTGAATGGGAGAGCCTATATGGCGGTGGAGCAAGGAAAGGAGCGATCCCCTCGGTTGGGGTCAGTGTGCAGCCAAATGGATTTGTCTCCATGTGTGAGAGTCAGGCTTTTCCGAGCTACAATTGAAATGCAAGGGAAACCAGCCCTTCCCACCCTTCGCACGCACTCGCACACGCACACGCACACACACACACACAGCAGGGATGCCCCGGGGTAGAGTTGAGTTGTCCCTGTGTAGACGGACGGAGGCTCGTCCCACTCCACTCCATCCCACCCATCCAAGGGCACGTCACCCAGAAGAAGCCTCCTTGAGAGTGTATTTCTCCAGGGGTGGCTCTGCACCAAACAGCTGGATAGAAAGGGCAGTTGACGGGGCAGATAAGCACAGAATGCACAGGTTAACTATAATAACAAATTGGGTGGGAATTTATGATGCATTCTTTAAATGTGTTTTTCATGGATTGGTAGACGGGTTGACACTTATAGTTCAGACACTGTGGTAGGCTTGTCAAACATTTGCCTTCAGACAGTAATTAGCACCTCTGAACAGTGTTGCCAGTCAATCACTTTTGTGTTCATCCAGCAAAGACCTTGAAGTTGTCAGCCACTCAGCCATGTTAAAATACTCCAAACCAGAAGGTGGCAGTAGCGTTGTTTGGCAATACATGTCTGTTTGTGTTGCTTCTTTTATGGTCTAGATTCCAATGTTAGCTAGCTATATAGCTATCTGCGCTAATGTTGCTATTTTATAGAAAGCCATAGCTAGATAACTACCTAACAAGATGATAAGATCATAATCCCCTACTGCCAGTGCCAGCCCATAGCCAAATATTTAGCTAGCTAATGTTAACATATTCTCTAGCTAGCACAGCATAGCTAGCTAGCTAGTTAAGCAGACTGACCTATCACGGCAGCTAATTTAATTACAGTGTCTATACTAGTTATCTAGCTTGGAGGAAGTGTTTTGTGTTGTGTGCATTGCACTAGTGCACTTCGCTAGTTACCATCCCATAAGCTACATTGCATATGAAGTGTGATTGGCTCATGACATTTAACCGTGGATGTAAAATGCCCTATTTTTTCCCTTTTTGTTGTCACTCCTGTTGGCTTCCTCACGTGGGGGTTTATGCTCTCTGATTGGCTTAAAGTCAAGTTGTTGGCCACTGATGAGCATTACGATTCTACAAGTAGAAACGGCAGGTTCATTGCTACCGGGTCGGCACGAAGCAGGTACCAGTTATTTCCAAGCAAGAAAAGGAACAGCCTCCCACAGTGATACAATTCAGTCTGATTCATGCTTTAGGTTGTGCCCATACACTTTAAAGTACTTTGTTAAGTTAAATCAGGTCCTTTACTCTCCTTTATGATATTATACAGACTGTTCAGTTTGGTTTGAATAAAAACATCAACGTAGAGTTAAATAAATGCCAAATAGAACATTTATGAATGGAGTAGAACTGAAAGTAAGCGTGCCTTTTGTGATGTCTGGCCTGAATCTGAAGAGCTTACACGACTAAGGGGTGTTGGTTGATTTGTTTTTAGTTATCACATTTATTTACTCTGTGTAACACAGTCAGCGGATGTTTACTTACTTACTTCACCGTTCCTGGAATACAAAGTCTTCAGCCTCGCTCAGTCTAGCAGAACGTGTGTGTGTGTCTGTCCCCCCCCCCCCCCCCCCCCCAACACACAAACAAAAAAGTGCTTCCCTGTGTTAGGGGCCTCCTGCCCCCTCACCCCTGACCTTTCTTTGTGTGCCTTGTGAACCGGCCTCTCTGGAGGCTCGGATGGGTGAGGAACACAGTAAACACTCCCAAAGTTTCCCCCGGGGCAAAGCGGAGGAGGAGAGGGGTGTGTGTGCATGAAGGGGTAGGAAGACGGCAGGCACTGCCCCTTAGACCTAATTGCTTAAAAATATATTTTGCAATAGGAGAAATTTAAGATCAAGGAGCTATAGTTTTTTTTATGTCAGTGGTTCTTGTGGCAGAGTTATTCTGTGTAATTGAAGTCCCTCTCTTGCTATCCATGTGGATATTTTCAAACCTGAAGTTGACTGCTGTAAAAATGTAACAGTGCTCTATCGTTTTTTTTTTTTTTTGTTGCTTTTTTAGAGTTTTTGCAAACTTCACAGGAAATATGTGTACCAAGGGCACATGTCAAAGGCACATTTTTCTGAAATATTCTTTCTATCATATAAACTGTTGAGGTTGGGAGATGTCCTCTCTTTAAGTTGTCACATATAGCTTCTGCTCCAATATGATGCGGCTTTTTGTAAATAAGTTAACCTGACACAGTAACAGCTAGATCCAACTGACATCCTCGTATTTAGTAACTTTGTATTAAAATGTATTACACTATCAGTACGTTTGCTGTGGTCTGTGGAAAGACCCATATGTGGTTGTCTTACCTAGTTGAATGCAGTGACTGTAAGTCTCTCTGGATAACAGTGTCTGCTAAATGACCAAACTGTAAAAATGTATTCAAGGACAAAGGCTCCTTTAACACTGAATGCCATCTCCCCTCTAAATGTGGAGAAAATTAAAAGATGAATAGCGTTATGGGTGTGCATCTTGTGCAATCTCCTTCATTTTTGTGAGTTTGACTCATCAAATTGAATCCGTCTGGAGGTCAAACATCCTTATTGGATTTCTCCGAGACTTTGGCTTCCCAAACTCAATGCAGACAAGCTTGTCTTGTTGCCTTGTTATGATGGCTTGTTATGAAATTGTCTATCAGTGCTATGTCTATCACGCCTGTTCCTTTGTATCCTTCCGAGTTGATATGGGAAAAAAAGCAAGGCCAGAGGGAACAGGGCAGAGCCTCTGTATTATTCTGCATCTGCAAACCCAAAGGAAGCTAAGATATGCCTCCGGGTTGCAGCTCTAGACGGCATACAGTACTCCGCATCTCTCAGCATCTCTTGTTCTGACAGTGGCCACAGTCAGAACAAACGACTAATAGACAGTCATAATATGCATCCATTGCCACGTGTCTTGTTTCATTTCACTGTGTGAAAATTCCAACTGGATACATTATTACAAAAGGTGTGACTGGTTTTATCTTTAGTTCTGTTTATTAAATTATATTGAAGTAATGTTTTCATTGGGGAGAAACTAACATCTTGTTAAAATCTTATTACCATGTTATTACCACTTCATGTGCTATAATATATAGTGCTGCAGAGAGTTTTAATGTAGTCACATTTGGGCATCATCAAAGGATTGCTGGATATTTTTCACATGTAATTCACGTTAAGTTCATGGCCCACATTGTAGACAGAAACACTTGTTTTGCTTGAAAATTTAAATGACATCATCGCATTTATTTTCTCAAACCTTTGCTCTTAATTTATCTTAAAAGTTGAATTTAAGCATGAATTACTTCACAGTTTGAATGGATAAATGTTGTATGCCAAGATGTTCATTATTCCTTTCAAAGTGACCAAGATATTCTTTTATTTTTTTCCCCACTTTTTCATGGTATCCAATTGGTAGTTACAGTCTTGTCTCATCACTACAACTCCCATAGGGACTTAGGAGAGGCGAAAGTCAAGAGCCATGCGTCCTCTGAAACACAACCCAACCAAGCTGCACTGCTTCTTAACCCAATGCCCACTTAACCCGGAAGCCAGCTGCACCAATACGTTGGAGGAAACACCATACACCTGGCGACCGTGTCAGCATGCATTGCACCCAGCCCACCACAGGAGTCACTAGTGTGCAATGGGACAAGTACATCCCTGCCGGCCAAACCCTCTTCTAACCCGGACGACGCTGGGCCAATTGTGCGCCGCCCCATGGGTCTCCCGTTGAACCCAGAATCTCTAGTGTCACAGCTAGCACTGCGATACAGTGCCTTAGACCACTGTGCCACTCAGGAGGCCCTTCCTGGGCTATTCTGATGTTGCCTATTTGTGTAGTTTTTTTTGCTTGAGTATACATTCATTAGTTCACAAATACGTTTGAATGTGTTTCCACATTTTGAATGGATAAATATTAAATGCCAAGATGTTGATTATTCATTTCATAGCCAACGATGTTGACAATTTGTGTAGTGTCAACGATCTTCCTCTCCTTAGATTTGGTTCACAGCAGGAGAAGAGTCCCTTTTCACTAGCTCTGTTGCATTTAATCACCTCTTCTCATAAAGGACCCAAATGTTGTTTGTCATGAATGTGCTTCATCATCCACCTGGTTGATCAGCCAGGGCAGCCATTTTGTTCCAGAGTGCTCCCTGTGCACTTGGACACCAATGAGCAGAGAGCCTAGTGGGCGGAGCTTCCCCAGTCAGTCCCCTTGCTGTTCTGCTCTGCTTTAAGAGGTGTTGCGTCTCCTCGTGTGGATTTAGCAACTCTCTTCCCATCTCCTTTCTGTGGGTGTCACAGTCGGTCTTGGGTGCTGGAATGTGGAAGGTTTCGTCCGGGAGAGAGAGGGTATTTTTTGCTTGTCTTCAGAAATCCGTGGCCCACTTCTCAGTGGTGTAGACCATAGGTTCCATAGTAGCGGAGCTCTAAATTGTCAGCCAAATTCTATACATTTTCAACAACATCAAAAATCATAGTTTGTATGTCTTAACATCCAAATCCTGTTTCATATGAGTGGATTCCCACTCAGAGCCGTGCTCTCATCATTGACTCACAAGGGGGTTTGCAGATCCCAGGTGTGGAAAGCATAGGTGCTGTAAACTTTGTTAAGGACAAGCAACAGATTCAATTCCAGTGCACATCTTGTATGTACTGTACAAGGTCATTAAAGAGCTGAGGAAGATAAAGCTTTTGTGGACAGCATGTCCTTTGGCAAGTTGATTTCTACATTTTCTAAGTTAATGGACTGTTGAGAATTACTTCCATTTTCATAATACATTTTGAATAGCTCAATGAAGTTATTGAAAGACTGTCTGCAGCTTGAAGTGGGAACGTGATAGGATTCATGGTAGTCGCCGTAGTAGCAAGATCTAAGGATTGTGGAGTTGTGTGGGCCAAAGATTCATAATTGTGTTATGTTCTGATATTAACTTACAATGGGGTTCTTGGATTCTAATCAGAATGTTTACCTTTTTGTAAGGAATAACTATTGATTTATGAAATATTGTTTTCATATGAATAATGATCTAATGCTGGTAACATGTTTGCGCTCAATGGAGAAGTCGTTGGTACTTTTTGAAAACTGTCTTCAAATGAATGAAATCTTAACGACATTTTTCATAGTATTGAATTGAAAAATAAAATATGTCTTTAAAGTATGTAATATGACATCACATATAAAAGTGTTACTGAGCCTTACTAAACTATGGTTTATAAACTAATTATTTTGCTGCATCACAGGTGAGAAAGCGTTGTTATTTTAGACATCCAAAAATGGCCAATTATTGAGACAACGAAAATAATTGTGACTGAACTGAGTAAAGGGTTACGGGTCATTTATCTATATTTTAAAGTATGTCTTTAGTGACCAAATAGCTCTGTCGTTCACGGGTAAACACTCTCGGTATTGCCATGCTCTGTCAGTGCATAGAAGTCATCACCATTTTCCCAACTCAACTAGTTACTGAATGACCGGACTACTTCATGTAAACCTTCCCATACAGTTAAGAAGGTTGTGATGTAGCTGGGGCACATGCAAGGATGGCTTGATATTTGTTAACAGTGATGTGTTAATGGGGTTTCCTTTACCAGATCCATTGACCTTGGTGACAGTTAGAGTTTTTTTGTAGCCCTTTCCTGCAGACTAAAGACCTAATGGCCTCATGGGTGGAATGTTATTCATCTTTGTAATAACTTCATAATTAATAAACATGTATTATATTTTTTTTACCGCCAAAAATCCAGTGTTTCTATGTCAAACGCTTTTCTTTTATTTCAGTCTTCTGTGATTGTATATAAAGTGTAATATTGGGATGCAAACTGTTATACAATGTTATACACTTCAAGACATTAACTGAAATTGTACAGGTCTTCTTCTTTTTTTAAGCCCATAACCATGTGTATGAGGTGTATACTTTTGCTTCAAAGTAGATTTGTTTAAGACTACCAAGAAACACTCTGTGTGACCCTGATTTAGCCTACTGCAGTATTAAGGAAATACTTGAATATATACAAAAATAAGCCTATGTCATGCTTTAAAATGGGTTGAATTAGAGGGCAACATCAATGGAAAAAGATAGAAATAGTCTCATATCAGTGAGGATGATTACTTTAGATGTATGAAGATAAGTGTTCGGATAAGTTGATATAGACATGTCTCTGCTGCAATTCAAATGTGGATATAAGGTGGTAAGAAGTGGGTGTGTCAAATGATGTGTAAGTATTTTATTATTATTATTATTCTCTTATGAGGCCTTACAGAGCCCAGTGAAGACCCATTTTCTCCCCTCCATTATTTTCCCCTCTATCGCTCCTTCTCCCTCTTTCTCTTTCTCGCTCTTTCCCTCAGTCTCACAGCTCTGACTCTGAATCAGTTAAAATGGAGCCTCCAGGTCACATGTCTGCCAAACAGGCATGTGCTGGTATGGCCATGCTATACCCTTGCGCGCGCATACACACACACACACACACACACACTACAAGGCAGAGGGAGCGAGGGCAGCTTACAAACCTACACCCTTACTCAACCCCCCTCCCCCATACCCTGAGTGAGCCACCTCATACTAGCCACATCATACTGGGAGTGTGTGCCATGTTACACACAGGACACATGCTGACATGGATGTAAGTGTGGTGTTGGATTTCATGATTGAGATGTATTTGCTGAGTTGCTGAGCACATAGATCGAGGAGCGATGAGATCTAGATCTATTGAAATATGTTCCATATTGATTTAATTTTGTCCAGCAAACATGTTTGGTTGCTTTGCTATTTGAGAATGAACGACTGTATTTTCCCTCCCCAGTTGTGGTCGCAGGCGTCATTTCAGTCTCATACGAAAAAGGATGAGGTTGAACACACTCTGACCGATGTTATGAATAAAACTTGTTTTTGTAGGGTTTTCATTTAAGGGTCTAATTAAAATGACTGGCATGTTGGGATGCCATTGGGTCAACATTTAATCCTCGTCTTCATTATCCATATACAGATAACTCCCGAAATAAAGGAAACACTTGAGTAAATGAGGGTTCTGGCGGCTCGGTTATGGAGTGGGGTGCATTTTCCTGGCGTGGTTTAGGTCCTCTCATCCCCTTAGAGGGAAAGGTAAACACCAATAAATACACAGCCCTTCTGTGTGATCACCTTCAACCTATGGTGAAGCACTCCTATCCTGATGGGAGTGGCCTCTTCCAGGATGACAATGCCCCCATCCACAGGGCACGAGAGGTCACTGAATGGTTTGATGAGCATGAAAATGGTGTAAACCATATGCCATGGCCGTCTCAGTCACCACATCTCAACCCAATTGAACACTTATGGGAGATTCTGGAGCGTCAGCTGAGACAGCGTTTTCCACCGCCATCAACAAAACACCAAAATATTAACATTTACATTTTAGTCATTCAGCCGACGCACTTATCCAGAACGACTTATATTTAGTGCATTCATCTTAAGATAGCTAGGTGAGTCAACCACATATCACAGTCATAGTAAGTACATTTTCCTCAATAAAGTAACTATCCACAAAGTCTTGGAACAGAAGTATTACTAGAAGTGAAGAGGAATTGAAACACGTTTCAAATCACAAAATAAAGGAAACACCAACATAAAGTGTCTGAATAGGGTGTTGGGGCCACCACAAGTTGCCAACACCTTATTGAGACACTTTATGTTGGTGTTTCCTTTATTTTGGCAGTTACCTGTAGGTTTGATAACCAAGGTGTTGATTGATCTCTGCATAGTGAGTTTGAATGTGTTTCAATTCCTCTTCACTTCTAGTAATAATTCTGTTACAAGACTTTGTTGATAGCTAGTTTATTGAGGAAAATGTACTTACTCTAACTGTGATATGTGGTTGACTCACCTAGCTATCTTAAGATGAATGCACTAAATGTAAGTCGTTCTGGATAAGTGCGTCGGCTGATTGACTAAAATGTAAATGTTAATATTTTGAGTCTGGGAATTTGATAGATTCGTTGAACGTTGATTAAACACACATGTACAGAGACTCCCTGCAGTTTGTATCATTTCTTAGAAGGACTTCTGATACCTCAAGTAAATGTGAAAAAAAGATTTGCAATCTACCTGAAACAATACAATGGAATTATGACGTAGTGTGTCCTTGCGTCAATGTTCAAGTATTGAGCAAAATGCTTGACATAAATGTTATTTGTCAACTAGTTTATAACTAGTTTAGTTGTATTCGTTTTAACTCGTTATTTCTCTCCTCTAGTGCTATGTGGACTGTACCAAACATAACAAATAGTTAACAGAGTTGAGCTCTAGTGCTTCTTAAAAATGTATTTTTTTTTACTAGAATCCAGAGCCCAAATATCTTTGCCATGTTGATCAGCAATGATCATTACCTGACATTCCTCTATCAATGATCATTACCTGACATTCCTCTATCAATGATCATTACCTGACATTCCTCTATCAATGATCATTACCTGACATTCCTCTATCAATGATCATTACCTGACATTCCTCTATCAATGATCGTTACCTGACATTCCTCTATCAATGATCATTACCTGACATTCCTCTATCAATGATCATTACCTGACATTCCTCTATCAATGATCATTACCTGACATTCCTCTATCAATGTTTTGGGCAGCAGCCATGGCGTTGTGCTGTGTGTTGGAAGTTGCACATGAGGAGGGGACAAAACAGAGGAAGGACGGGCGTGGGTGGGGCGCCTTGGCTGTTCCTAGGAGTCAGTTGCATATAGGGTGGACTGGCCCCCACATTCTGGACGTTCTATAGGTACTTGGGGTTCATTGATTCAAAACAAAGTCAGGGCTGACGTCACACCCTCCGAGGAAGAAACCACCCTCTTGTTTTTGAAACACAAGAACATTGTGGCTCGAGTTTGCTCTCTCTCTCTCTCTCTCTCTCTCTCTCTCTCTCTCTCTCTCTCTCTCTCTCTCTCTCTCTCTCTCTCTCTCCCTCTCTCTTTCTCTCTTAATCTCTCAAAGTGAACTTTGAAGTTGGAGATGCTTGTTACATTTAGCAGATTTTTCAAGTAAGATTATGAGAACTGTTTGTGGTCATCTTGATGAATATGGATATTTTGGTCGATGTTTTTCGAGGCAGATTTTAAGTGTTTATTTTTGTTCATCTGTTGATATGTGACTGGGGAAAACAGAGGTACATGGGCATTGTAGTCAGTGACTACCTCACACGTTGTTACTTTTGAGGTGTTTTAATTTGATCCAGGACTCTAAATTCTCTGAAAGTAGGACAATCTTATTTAGTCCAAATCCTTATTTGCTTTTTTAAAGGTAAATTGGAAGAATAACTTCTCTGTTCTTCTAAAGTGGAACTCACAGAAGGCTTCTGGTTGGACCAAGTTTAGAGTTAACTAAAGATGATGGTGTTGTTGGCATAGAACTTTGTGGTCAATTGGATGTCACTTACCACGACGTGTACTTGATAGAAAAGGACATTCTGGCAAAGGACAGGCTTTACCCCAATGCTGACCGTTTGGACAGGGTCCTATAAATTGAACTGGAAATATTACTGTATAATTGAGTATAATACAATACAATTTCTGTTATTACTATATGGATATGAATTTGTTATTCAATTAATTTAATTTATGTGTAAAGATATGTAATAACTTTTTTGAGTATGATATGTTAATTAGTGGTAAAGGTTTCTGGGCTTAATTGAGATGTAAAGGAGTGGTTTTGAATTCGGGAACATTGCAGTGGTAACATTGTGATTTCATTAAGGTGTGGGCACAATGGTTTAATACTGTCAGATTTAAGACAACTAGCTTTTCATCATGTTTTCATTTTTCTAATTTAGGAGTAATGTTTGTCTCCTCTCACTCTCTATTCTCACGTATATTCATGTTATTCACTGTGCATCCTAAAGTACTCTGATAGTTGTTTAACATCGGAGTTAAGCCGAGAATATAATGTATCTTGATGTATAATAAAGCAACAAAATGATAATTTTGTTACATCAACTTTAGTGCTGTTCAGTTTTCCAAGTTTATTTTTTAAAATTTAAGTTCAGACAATTATCAGTGATTGATATCAGATTTATAGCAGTAGGCCTAGGTGTATATCAGTTCTCTCAGAATCTGAATCACCTTCATTCTCCAAGTGCATTTACACATACTCGGAATGTTACTTGGTGATATGGTGCTACTAGTGATTGCCAGCATTTAGAGACAGAATACAGAAATCTGAGTTTAGACAACGTTTACGTACTGTAACATCATATACAACTAGGTAGAGTGAGCAAATATACAAACGTTCACCAGTGTTTTCGTCATGTAATTGTTTCTTGTTTCTTCGGTGTTAATGCTTTATATTATTAGTGGGGAAGAATTGTTTATCTTAAAGAATTTTGTTTGGAAATATGTACATTTCTCATTATAGAATTCAAAGATTTCGAAGTTCTGTTCATAGTGTAGATTAGATAGCAATGAGTTGACGACACTAAAGTTGTTACTCTGGCAAAACAATGTGAATAAAATTGACAATTGTTGCATTTTATTTGGGTTTATATAATACTGATGTTAACACGAATTCGTTCAACTAGTACGCATTCTCCCTTAGTATTTAATTATTTGTTTGCGATCATTGGCATGATGCTTGCATGCAAAATGAGTGAGATTCCCCTATGAATGCTCTAACTTTTGACAACACAGATCTAAAGTTTGGATCCAAATGGAACATAATTGTTGTCATCTTTATGCTACGTTATGGTTGCAATTAAGAAAAACATTTTGCACGTTTATGAGGACCCATGAGGCTTTGATAATTAATGTATAGGCTATAATGCATATAAAATACAGGCTAACCATTTAAACACTCCCTTAATCTCGATCTCTTTAGAACCAGCAGTCATGTCGACATCAAATTAAAAGCGAATGTAAGGATGTGCGGTTAGGTTTCTGCTCCATGAGTCATGTCAAACGTTATAGAAAAGTAGCCTACGTGGTTCTATTCTGCACGCTATGAGGCTTGGCTTCTCCTGAACAGTGCAGCGACGAGAATCAAATCGTCCACGTCAACTGTAGCAACGATTCATCTGGCACTCGTCGAAAACAGTTCACATGTATCAGAAATGTGTCACTGCTCGATATCACTAGCATAGCCAAACCCTTGCTATATACCCCCTGTGTGCGTCAGGCGTGCTCTCTGGCATACATTGTAGCCACACTCTCCCTCCTTTCTTCTATCCAATGACTGCTTCTATCTTCTCCCCCTCCCCTCCCTTTCTCCTCTCTATGTGGGCGGTGCAGCTACTCGGAGAACCGCCTCTTCCACGATGCTGTAGTACTCTCGAGTAGTTTACAGACTTTATGAATGAAGGCAGGTTTTCCTCCTAACAGCAGCGCTAGGCTGTAGAGCGAGCGCTAGCAGCTGAGCGAAGGGGGGGAGGGGGTGGGGGGTGCCACCGCACCGGCAGACAGAGAGAGGAGCAAGAGTGTTTGCATCCCCAGTAGAATGTAATAGACAGTCCTTGCTTTCGAATGAAATATAGCCAGACGTGCATTCATGATATGTAGATTTACAATGTTGTGCATGCCTTCGACTATGGTTGCATAGCCTATAAAACTGCCATTGTTTAACCTTTAAACAATAATGATACAATGTCAGCTGTTTTTTTTTGTGTAAGTTATTAATAATATATTATCTTTATAAGCGTTTGTTTTACCCATACAGGAACATAGCCACCAATTCTCAACGTGACACTCATCCATATACATTTTTTCAAAAGGTGACGCCCAGATGAATTGCGCTGTCTGTCACTGATGTTTCTAAATGTTCTGGTATATTCTGCTCTGCCACATGTGACTTTTTCATTGTGGTAATTGGGCGTTGTCAAATAAAAATGGCTGCCAACTTGCTGGCTCACATTGTTCAGACTTATCCAGGGTGGTGTCATTCGCAGTGAACTAGAAAATCCGGCTTTACCGACATGTGTGTGTCTAAGAGCCCTGTAAGTGTTTATTAACTGCCACCGCCGCAAGTTATATGCAGTGTTTTGGTTTTGTTTATATTCTAAACATATGCATTCTCATTAACCAAGTGACCGCGAATTCATCCCAATATCTGTCTGATTCAGATGTTTACCCGCTGGGTTCTTGCATGGCAAATATGGAATATGGACAGAGTCAAATAAGGCAAATAGCCGTCGGTTCTGATTATGAGTTTATAGACCATATAGCCTAATGAATGAGGAATGTTTAGGCCTACGGCCTCAGTCAAGTATCCTAAATCTCTCTATTGCTTTTTGGACACTCGAGATTATTGTTGGCGACAAGTAGTCCTGTGCCAATGCGAAAACTGGATACAGGTTTCTAAAGACGTTTGTCTTTAGACCATCAGTTGATTGAATAAACTGTTGAACGAATATACATTCTAAACCTTATAGCAGTGTTTTTTGTTGATTTTTAGATCAATAGAAATTAATTGGCAATCATTTGGGCATTAATATTGCATAGAAATATCAAATCAATAGGTCTATATGGGCATAGGGCCTCAGGTGATATGGCGGAGCCTGTCAAATTGGGTGGGTTACCGAGAAAGGGACAACGCTTTGAAAGATAAATAGATGCAAGGTCATCCACCTAGGTAGCATGCTCCTACCAAAATGAATACATTTTAATATATTTGACCCGCCTCTTCTTAATAACGTCAACCCAAATCTGAGTGACACCTTTTTTCTAATGATCAAACTGTAAGTAATTAAACGAGTAGCCTATAGTAGTATACTAGTAGACTATTCTTGAGCTATAATATCATTTCAATCAAAGTTAATAATTTACTTTACATGCTGTGAAGTGGACATGCCTTTCTCTCGAACCCATGCAGTGCATAAAATGTAGGCTACTGTTGCGCACAAAATGGCGCACGAGGGAGTGGTGAGCGAGAGGCGCAGGCAGCATCAAGGCATAGTTGTACTACGTAGTGTGCTACAGTAGGTTCACTCTCCGTTCTCCTAAAGTGGTCTATGTTCACCGTTTTTCCACTCAACCTACTGACCATATGCACAGGGCATAAAGTGACCAGACTCCAGTAGCACATCTACAGTGTAAAGAAAACATGCATTGGAATAGTATTAACAACTGTCATGCATAAATATTGATTTATTATTCCATATCGTATGTTGGAAACAAATAAAGGCACTCATCGCCCTGCATGCGTAGGTAGATGGGTAGATTCTCTCAACCTTGCTCTTATCCGAATGGAAATATAGGCTATATAAGTGTTTTTTAGTCATCGGAATGGTATAACAGAAAATAGATATTCATAAGTTACGTGTTAATAAAGTGACAGTGGCTACATGTACTCGATGGTGATCAATGTCTCGCCTACAACGTGGAGATTACGCAATGTTAGGCTACTGTGCCACACAAAATGGAGATCTTGCGGCTGCCATCCTCTCATGGCGAACGGGTCATTGTGGAGAAAAGCATGAACTTTGAGCCAGACTGAAGGCACGTCTCTCCGACTCCACTGCTAAATGAACTCCAGAGTTGTTGTCCTCGCAGGTTCAGCTTCTCCCAATACCAGCCACCGCAACGAACACCCCACGTATTCCAGGCATTGGCGCGAATGCGCTCTCTACTGTGTAGGCCAGACCTGTAGAGCAGACTCATTTCACCAGTGAAGGAGAAGGTCCTTGGCTGCGATTCCCATCATTGATTCATGTGCACAGTGTATTAATTTATGTAGGATCTTAATTTGAGCAGCAACGGGAAATGTTAATTATTATGGGGATTATAATAATGGCCATTTTTGTAAGGGACTAATACATTTTTCGTTAAGGCAAATCGAATCTGAAATTTATAAATGGAAATTTCAACCGTTCAATAACATTTTTAAAACTCAAATAGACTATACGTTTGCATTTCCTGCTATGCAGGAAAATTCTCAGCATCAAACCAGTGATCAAATCCTACATCTGTACTTCAGCATTTTGCAATAGAATAGGATTAGTGTATGCAAGCCACAACTCTGTAATAAAGTGGCGAACGCACAAATGGGACTCAACTACTCTGAAAATGCAACAAAACGCCTGCATATCAGATGCTATCAATCTCAAGCTTTCGGGCGATTGTTGGTTGAGGTGTGGTTTTTTGTGTGGTATTTTGATTCAAGCAATTACGTAAAATCTCAAATATGATATCCATGTATAGCCTATTAATATATATGATGTCATGTAAGAGGAGTGCCAGAGGCAGCCGTGAAAAAAATGAGCCTTAGTGTGCAGCTGACTGTCTGATAGTGTTCCACATACCCTGCGCGGGCTATTTTAAGTCAGGGGAAGCCCATCCCCCGCTATGGCGGCTGTACCTCAGCTGAAGCTGCGGCCCATTTGAACAGTACAATTGTTTGCAGCTAGTGCTACCCCCTGACCATGCCAGCCCTCTGGCCCTTCCTAAACTCTTAAACTACAGCTTTCCATAACCACTCCGGAGTCAAGGGTTGCGGTGTATGGTTCGGGTCAAACCGCCATTGCTGCGATGGAATGAGCTAGGATCGAAAACCTAACCAGATTTGTTTTGGGCTCGGGAACTGTGGAATTCGGCGTCTGGGATAGGGAGGAGTGAGTGAGTGAGAGGAGGGATAGAGGGAGGAAAGGAGGAGGTAAGAAGGTGGGGCTCCTAACGTGATAATGCAGGAGAGGACCTGTGTGCCCTCCCCTGCTGGTTGCCATGGCAGAAGCCCGACATTCCTCAGCTGAGCAGAGCTTTTTTTCCTCAGTCCACCCGTGTGTGTGCGTGTGTGGTGCAGTACTGTGATGCGTGAGAGAGATGACACCAAAAACACAGAGGCTTCCAGGGGCCTCAAACTGTCAGGACTGACTGCTCCACACACACACACACACACACACACACACACACACACACACACACACACACACACACACACACACACACACACACACAGATATATACACAAACGTTGAAGACCAGGCTTTATTGTTTACAGCAGCATAATAGTCAGTAACACCTTACCGTGACTCTATTTTAGAAAACATCCAAAGTTGACTCATAAGCAGTAAATACACATGATAATAAACAGCTGCATAGAGTTTAATTTAAGTAGGCATATTATTTAATGGTTAAGTTACATAATTTACCTCAACAGTAATGTACACTATTTTAATCATATTGTAAAAGTGTATAGGCAGCATTAATAACTGGGTGGTTCGAGCCTGAATGCTGATTGGCTGACATCTGTGGTATATCGGACCATATTCCACAAGTTTGACAAAACATGTATTTCTACTGCCCTAATTAGGCTGGTAACCAGTTTATAATAGCAATAACGCACCTCGGGGGTTTGTGGTGTATGGCCAATATACCACGACTAAGGGCTGTGTCCTGGCACTTGTGCCGTGCCTACAGCCCTTAGCTGTGGTATATTGGCCATATACCACACCCCCTCGTGCCTTATTGCTTAATTATAAACCTACCATTGGTCATTAATAATTGTCCTTGTCATGAAGTGTTAGGCTATTAATGCCTAATAGAATTCAATCAAGCGATTCAAAAAAACTAGAATGCCATTGGGTGCTTGATTGCAAAGAAAATAGCATCCTTTACCCGAGTTAAGATTTGGTCATTTTCTGGAATTGATTGAGTTTTGTTTTCGATAAATTCCTGGTTAGAAACAAATCTTATCATGCCTTGGCATATTTGGGATCTCCAGAGAAGAGGAAGCTACAGTGCCTTACAAGTACAGTGCCTTGCAAAAGTATTCAGACCCCTTGGATTTATTCACAATTTATTTGGTTGCAAAGTGGTAATAAAATGTATTTAATTGTAAATTTTTTGTTGTCAACAATCGACAGAAAATACCCTGTAGCCTAACGTGGAAGAAATTTTTTTTCAAAGATTAATTGAAATGAAATAACTAGAATATAGTTGTTGCCTAAGTATTCAGCTCCCTGAGTCAATAGACGTTAGAAACACCTTTGGCAGCGATTACAGCTGTGAGTCTTCTTGGGTAAGTCTATTAAGAGCTTTGCACACCTGGATTGCCCATGATTCTTTCCACAGTTCTTCAAGCTCTGTCAAAATGTTGGGTATCCATGGCTAGACAGCTATTTTTAAAATCTTGCCATAGATTTTCAAGCAGATTTAAGTCAAAGCTGTAGCTTGGCCACTCAGGAGCTTTCACTGTCTTCTCGGTAAGCAACTCCAGTCTAGATTTGGTCTTCTGTTGTAGGTTATTTTCCTGTTGAAAGGTGAATTCCTCTCCCATTCTCTGGTGTAAAGCAGACTGAAGCAAATGTTCCTTTAGGATTTTGCCTGTGCTTTGCTACATCACACTTTGTTTTATCTTGAAAACCACCCCGGTATTTGTTGATGACAAGCATACCCATGCCATGATGCAGCCACCATCATGCTTGAAAATAAGGAGGCAGTTACTCAGTGATGTGTTTGATAGATATTCCCCAAACATACTGTTTTGCATTTAGGCCCAAAAAATGTATTCCTTTGCTATTGTTTTTTTTTTTGCAGTATTACTTTAGTGCCTTGTTGCACTACTTGTTGCAAGTATTCTGTATATTTGTTTGTATTCATTTTTTTCACTCTGTCATTTAGGTCATTATTGTGGAGTCTCTACAATGTTGTTCATCCATCCTCTGTTTTCTACCATCACAGAACTCTGTATCTGTTTTAAAATAATCATTGGCCTCATGGTAACATCCCTGAGCAGGTTCATTCCTGTCCTGCAGCTCAGTTCAGAAGGACAACTGTATCTTTGATGTGTCTGGGTGGTTTAGTATATAATTCACCGCATAATTTAATTGTTAACTTGACCATGCTTGACCATGTATCCCCAATAAAGAGATATTGAATGTCTGATTTGTTATTGTTGCCCATCTACCAATCACTGCCCTTATTTGAAGCTTTCTAAAAGGTCCTTTATCTTTGTAGTTGAATCTGTGCTTGAAATTCAACGCTTGACTGAGGGACCAGACAGATGTTGTATGTATGGGGAACAGAGGAAGGGTTAGTCATGAAAAAATCATGTCAATCACTATTATTTCACACAGAGTGAGTCCATGTAACTTATTATGTGATTTGTTAAAGCCACATTTTTACTCCTGAACTCATTTAGGCTTGTCTGAACAAAGGGGCTGAATACTTATTGAACGACTATATTTGAAGACCTTTAAGTTGATTAAAACATCTTTGAAAGAATATTTCTTCCAATTTGACATTACAGAGTATTTTGTGTAGATTGTTGACACACAGAAAAAAGGGCAATTACATCTATTTTGAATCCCACTTTTGAACACAATAGAACGCGATGAAATCCAAGGGGTCTGAATACTTTCGCAAGGCACCGTATATTCAAACAAACAAAATACGTTGTTTTGTTTGTTTTTGATCCGTCTTTAATCGTGAATCATGAAATACTCATATGCGAAGGGAGCAGGACCAGGCCAGTGCCAGGGGAATCAATCCTCTACCTTCAACCACTGCTCATCACAGTGCCTTGTCAGCCCATCCACCGATACTATACGACCACAGAGGAAATGTGTTGTGACATATCAATACATTTTTGATTAGAAGAGATTCATCCCTCTCAGCGGGTTTTCTCGGGCCAATGAGGTTGCCCGAGTCTTTGAACTCCCCCGGCGATTCTTGCTACTGTAGTGTCTTTGTAAGGCAACGATTCATTGTCTTTTCATTACGTAATACTTATCCACTTGCTTTGGGCTGGGTAGGTGTGCACTTGTCGTGAGTACCAGGACCTTGAATTTAGACTCAAACTCTGTAGAATATTGACTCGACAATCTGACTCCAGTACCTGAAATTAGTACTGGCACCTATTTAATACCAAGCAGTGGTATCCCCAAGTGGTATCCCCAAGTGGTATCCCCAAGTGGTATCCCCAAGCAGACTGAAGCTCAGCGTGTGTAAAGAACATGTCATCCATGCTGCAAGTTGACGACTGCATACTGCCAGTTGACTGCATACTGCCAGTTGACTGCATACTGCCAGTTGACTGCATACTGCCAGTTGACTGCATACTACCAGTTGACTGCCTGCTGCCAGTTGACTGCATACTACCAGTTGACTGCCTGCTGCCAGTTGACTGCCTGCTGCCAGTTGACTGCCTGCTGCCAGTTGCTGCCAGTTGACTGCCTGCTGCCAGTTGACTGCCTGCTGCCAGTTGACTGCCTGCTGCCAGTTGACTGCCTGCTGCCAGTTGACTTCAAGAAATCTCACCAAGTGCTTGTGAGATTTTCCTCTCCCCTGCCACTCTTTCTTTGAGCTCTTCTCCACCCCCACTCTCGTTCACAACCCCCTCCCTCTCTCCCTCCCTCTCTTGCACACCCTAGCTATTTAAAGCATGAAGTACAGTATTACATCCACAGAAGGGTTCATGTGTCTGTCTTTGAATGACACACTGAGGAATATTGTCACTTCAGGCTCTAGCAGCTAGATCAGTCGAACCAGCGTACACTGTCACGATATTTGGTTGCCTTTGCACCTTCACATTAACAATGAAATATTCATCTCTGATTTTATGCTTGCTAGATAGTCCCCATTAAATATTTACTTATCTTCTTGTCTCTCATACGTAATAGCTGCTCCTGTAGCAGACATTGTGGGTCTTTCATATTTTTCAATATGTGTTTTTTTGCTTTCGTTTCTCCCTCACTCTGTTCTCTGCTCTTTGAAAAATGTGAGTTAGCGTCTTAGTAAGAAACATTTCAACGAGCATAACCAATCCATGCAAGTGTAGTTTTCAGTCGGTTAACAACGTCAGGCCGTTGCTGTGGAGCCATATTGGAAGTGTGATCTCGCTTCTGTACAATCCCTGGTTTGTTATGCAAATAATTCTACATTGCAATTCATGTGATGCATTTCTATCAATCATTTATCAAAACAGTTGTCAGCTCCTCTGACATTCGTGTAGCCTATCTGTTACTGATGAGCACAGAGCTCCAATCATCTCTTAGTGCCATTGTTTTTGCTCTTGTACGTTATTTGAATTTGAGATTGCATCCTCGAATAGGATTTTCAAATAGTGCGTTTCAGTTACAAGTTTTGTGTAAGGAAGTGCGTGGTTCCTTCTCCACAATGCAATACATATAACACATAATCAAATATAAGAAGACGAACATAAAGTAAATCGCAGTAGAATATCATACATCATACATTTTTCTTTGCACAAGTATAATACAGGAAGGCACAATTTATAGTCCAATATTTACACGTGTATTGGGGAAAGTGGGTACGTGTATGAATTTTGCAGTTTAATGACAGTATGGTAGCAGCAGTTGTGGTGTGTGTGTGTAGCATGAATGTATATGTACTGTATGTGTGTGTTTGTATGTGTGGGTGTGTGCGTGAGTGAGCGCATGTGTGCTATGGTGCGAAGAATCAGAGCAGGTGGTCAGTCCAGTTTGACTGTTCAGCAGTCTGATGGCTTGTAGATAGAAACTGAGTGGTGATGACGTGCATATTTCAACGAAAGCCAACCATTTATTGTGTTTGAGTGCCTAGAGATGATGGACGATTTTCGGGTTTCCCAGTTTCGCTTTCTGACTTTCAATTTTCTTTGATTCATACCTGGAAAGTGCCCATCTCCTTCCTTTTGGGCATAGTGTGAAGATACTTTTGAACTGACACAACCCACTGGGCACAGCACATCATTTCAACGTGGACATGTGGGACATGTTTGGTTGAGACATTAATCAATGACATTTCAACCTTTATTCACCCACTCAAAAAGAGAGCCAGACGTGTGTTCAATTCCCAATATGTTATCACTATGCTCTCAACCATCTAAAAGCACAACTAAGTTCCAATAAAAAAAAAACAATGTCTCATTTTTGGTGTAGTTGTCATCTAAGGGCACTTTCAACCATTTCAAAGTACAACAAAGTTGAAATAGGAATACACTCTCAGATATTTTGTATTTATACAACAACTTAATGGGTTATCACCGCGCTTCATCTAATAGCACAACCAAATGGCCTGGATTGTAGTTGAGATTGCATTAAAAGTACATTGTGAAAATCTCCACAGATCCTGCGACCTTTGCATGCTGTCTTGGACATGCATATCTTCTGTGGTTCCGTAGATACTTTTATAGTTACAGTAACCTTAAAACGTGGCCATGGATGATTCGCTAATTTGAGGTTGAATACAGACTGTTACATTCGTTTGTAAGATAGCCTTAACTCGAGGCTATTTACTGTGTTACAAAAGTCATGTCGAATTGTGTTAGGTTGACAACGCAAATATCAACATTTAAAGGAGATTTATGTAATGCTTCCATTAGTTCCATCTGAGCCACTGGCTTAATCCTGTTCTTTAACATTTCTTTTTTGGTTTAGTTGGAGACGTGAAAACAACATAGCCTATTAACTTGTCGACAAGTTAAAAGGCTAACAAATTATATTTACATAATAGCAAAACTGATACTGAATTGTGTTTCATTTTCAACACAACCAAATATTTGCATTTGAAGATGTATATTTTGTGCCACTGACTTAGTCTGACTTTAATTCCAGTTTGTCTACAAATTAATAATTGATATATTGGATTCACATTCCCAATCTCAACCAAAAGTCAAAGTTAAAGAATAGGACTAAATCAAGTCAAATCAAACGTTAAATGCACTTCAAATAAAGTTTGGTTTGATTTAGTCCTATTCATTAACTTTGATTTTTGGTTGAATTGGAGATGAGAATCCAACATATTCATTATTAACTTCAAGATTAAATTTGACATCAAACGAAGCTTGAAATCCTAGGCCTATTTATTGTGTATTTTTAGTTGAACCCTGGGTTGAATTGAAACAATAGCTGTTGATAATTTTGCAAATGCTACACTGAATAAAAATATGAATGTAGTGTTGGTCCCATGTTTCATGAGTTTAAATAAAAGATCCCAGACCTTTTCCATACCCACAAAAACCTTATTTCTCTAAAATGTTGAGCACAAATTTGTTTACATCCCTGTTAGTGAGCATTTCTCCTTTGCCAAGATAATCCATCCAACTGACAGGTGTGGCATGACAACAAGCTGATTAAAAGCATGATCATTACACAGGTGCACCTTGTGCTGGGGACAATAAAAGGCATCTCTAAAATGTGCAGTTTTGTCACACAACACAATGCCACAGATGTCTCAAGTTTTGAGGGAGCGTGCAATTGGCATGCTGACTGCAGGAATGTCCACCAGAACTGTTGCCAGAGAATTTACTGGTAATTTCTCTATCATAAGCCACCTCCAACATCATTTTAGAGAATTTGGCAGTACGTCCAACCGGCCTCACAGCCGCAGACCACGTGTATGGCGTTGTGTGAGCGAGCGGTTTACTGATGTCAACGTTGTGAACAGAGTGCCCCGTTGTGGCGGGCGGGTTATGTTATGGGCAGGCATAAGCTACGCACAACGAACACAATTTAATCTTATCTATGGCAATTTGAATGCACAGAGATACCATGACGAGATCCTCAGGCCCAAAGGTTGTGCCATTTATCCGCCGCCATCACCTCATGTTTCAGCCTGATAATGCACGGCCCCATGTCGCAAGCGTCTGTACACAATTCCTGGAAGCTGCAAAGGTCCCAGTTCTTCCACGGCCAGCATACTCATCAGACATGTCACCCATTGAGTATGTTTGAGATGCTCTGGATCGACGTGTACGACAGCGTGTTCCATTTCCCACCAATATCCAGCAACTTCGCACGGCCTTTGAAGAGGAGTGGGACAACATTCCACATGCGACAATCAACACTCTGATCAACTCTATGTGAAGGAGATCTGCATGAGGCAAATGGGTGTCAGACCAAATACTGACTGGTTTTCTGAAAAAGAAGCCCCTACCTTCTTTTTAAGGTATTTGTGACCAACAAATGCGTATCTGTATTTCCAGTCATGTGAAATCCATAGATTAGAGCGTTGTTTATTTATTTTTAACTGACTGACTTCCTTATATGAACTGTAACTCAGTAAAATCTTTGAAATTGTTGCATGTTGCGTTTATACTTTTGTTCAGTATGTATAGGCCTAAATAGTATCATTGATGACATATGACTAATAGAGAGTATGGCTACGTTTTATTTGCTCTGTTAAACCTTCCCTTTGGAATGACTTCGATGGCAACAGTGAATCTATTTGGTTATTAAGAGATCTCTAATTAATCATTATCATGATAGCACATTAGTAGTAGTTAGTGATGAATATATAGTTAAGCAAGGCTGGGCTTGGTTAAAAGCCTAGCTGGGAAACCAAATTCATAGCTGTAGTTAGATCAACTCTCCAGTAGGAGTTGCTGCCCAGCTTAGTTTTTCTTTCTCGTAGTGGATATAACGTTGAAGATCTGACGTTGTTTCATGTACAAATTCAACATATTTTATAAAAGGTTTGTCTATGTTGAAAATTGGTTACCATAATGACACAATTCTGTGGTTGAAATTTCACCCCCAAACAAAAGTTGATGACTTTTTGCAAATCCAATGTATTTTCCACGTAGGTTCTACGTCCCAATACGTTGACAAATTACGCTAAAACCCACGTTGATTCAACCAATTTCTGCCCAGTGGGAACTGTCTCTTTTATTCATATAGGCCAACTACAGTTCACAGTTGTAGCGTTTGGGATGATTAACCATTTCCCCAAGTCTTCCCACTCGGTAGTTTTTTCAATTGGTTCTATATAAGTACCGTTAGAGCACCCTGAGAAAATAAGACTGCTGCATGCTATTTCTCCCCCTTTTGTTGTTCTGCAATTCTCTCCACACGGGCAAATTTGGAGCCTCTTTTCCACGACGGCTGTTTTTGAAGTGTAATGTACCAGGTGAAGATTGTAATCGTATCGACAGCGACAGTCTTTCCACCAGCTCTCTGTTCTCTCTTCATGCAACAGACTCTACCTACTTATGAATGATCTCCCTGTGTTTGTTTTTTGTTAGCATGTCAGGTTTTGGGCATTTCCATATGACTCAAATCCCTATAGGTTGCTATTTGAAGGATTTCTGAGAAATGATGAAATGGAAGAACAGATTTCTTCCCCCCTCACAGCAACTTGCAGTCAAGCGAGGAGAAAGAGAGACGAGTGATTAAAAGAGTATAGCTTTATGTTCTAGTAGTAGGGTCTACTGTAGATTTAGGTGAATACGAGCAGTAGGCAGGAGTAGGCAGTGACATGGACAACCTGCTATAGCAACAGAAAGGTCCAACTCTTTGTGTGTGTGGTGGCTCTTCCCCATCAGAGTCCATTGCACATTTGGGGTTAATGTTGCATCGGCGCCTCCTGATTGCCTGGCTAGCGGAGTGACCTTTCACCCCGTTGTAGGGCAGGGCGTGGAGCAAAGAGAGGAGGGGGGAAAAAGGGAAGGTGGGGGCAGCTATCAGGTATTCTAAGGGGGAAGGGGGGAAGGGTGGTCAAGTGGGGGGAGAGGGAGGGGGAGGAAGGGTTGTAAATATACGGTGTAGGGGAGAGTGGGGTAAGTTGAGCCAAAGGGGTAAATTAAGCAATCCTTGTTTCTAGGAAACCATAAACAAAATAAAAAACTTGACCAAATATTTGGGAAGACGTCATCATTTCATGGAGTCTATGAAGCAAGAAACCACATGGAAAAAGCGGTAGGCAAGATATCAAAGTAGATAATTCTAAGACTGTTCGGTTGGGGTCTCTATAAGCTTCAATATGAGGTCCTTAACCTAGCATGAAAGTGCATCCTTGTAGATGTGTGGGCTAATATAGTCCACGTGTTTGCCTTCCGGTAAGTTGAGCCAATGGTTGAGCCAAATTGAAGTGTTTTCTTCCCAGGTGTAATGCAAGGCCTTATCTATGGGCTATGAGGTAACAACAGAGCCTGGCCTATGTTAAAAGTGTTTTTAAAAAGTAGAAAGTGTTTGTTAGGTGTTAAGCCTGTGTTAAAAGATGCATAAAATGATTAATAGACAAAAAAAGTGATTGTGATTGTGTTGAATTGTGTTTGGGAAATGAATATTGTCATGGTTTAAAAAAAGTAGTGATAATATTTCATTCAGTACAGAAATTTGTAGGCGGCTCAACCTACTCTGTCCTGTGGATCAACTTACCCCATTCCCCGGGTAAGTTGTGCCAAGAGACCACTTTTTTTGGACAAGCTATGTTTTTAAAACTGTAATGTTTACATGAATTCTGATAATTTCCAAGGATACCCACCACACTGAAATATATGTAGATATCTTTGTTAGAAAGAATACTATATTTCGCTTGACGGAGTGATGCTGAATGTAAAAAATGGCTCAGATTACCCCACTCTTGTCTCATGTCAGTGCTCATTGCTTGCACTTTATGTTGATGTAGTCATTTAGCCTCCATGCTATCTTGAGAGCTTATTGGGTGGTAGTAAGCCTTTTTTTCACAAAGAATTGTGATAAACACACATCCACTGCTTCACGGTTCTCTCCAGACAATATTGTCACTGTCCATTCAACCAGTGGGGTTCTCCGTCCATCTCGCGGACGAGAAGAAAAAAACTCTATGGGGAAAAAGAAAGGCAGGTGGGGTTTGTTTCATGATTAACAAAAGACAAACTAGCCAAATTTCAAAAATATGTCCGTAAACTCTCGAGCCAACTGGTTTGCACATTCTCTGAGATCGCGGCTTGGGATGCCCAGACGGCATCGCAAGCCGCGATCTCAGAGCATGTGCAGACCAGTTGGCTCGAGTGTTTACGGACAAATTCAATCTCCATATCCCAGTCTGTTGTCCCTGTGCTTCAAGATGTCCACCATTGTTCCTGTACCCAAGAAAGCGAAGGTAACTAAGCTAAATGACTATTGCCCTGTAGCGCTCACTTCTGTCATCATGAAGTGCTTTGAGAGGCAGATCACTTCTAACTTACCCGACACCCAAGACTCACTACAAATTGCATACCTCCCCAACAGATCCATGGATGTCGCAATCACAATTGCACTGCACACACTGCTCTATCCCACCTGGACAAGATGAATGCTGTTCAGCCTTCAAACTCATCACTAAGCTCAGGGCCCTGGGTCCTCCTTGTGCAACTGGGTCCTGGACTTCCTGACCGCCTACCCAATGTGGTGAAAGTAGGCAACAAAAACTGAACCTCAACACAGGGGCCCCACAGGGGTGTATGCTAAGCCCCCTCCTGTACACCCATGACTGCGTGGCCACACACGTCTCCAACTCCATCATCAAATTTGCTGAAGGCAAAACAGTGGTAGGCCTGATTACCAACACAGATGAGACAGCCTTCAGGGTGGAGGATGAGAGCCCTGGCAAAGCGGTGTCAGGAAAATAACCTCTCACTCAACATCAACAAAATGAATGAGCTGATTGAGGACTACAGGAGACAGCAGAGAGAGCACACTCCCATCCACATTGATAGGGCCGCAGTGGAGAGGGTCAAAAGCTTCAAGTTCCTCAGCGTGTACATCACTAACAACCTGAAATGGTCCCTTCACAAAGACAGCGTGGTGAAGAAGGCGCATCAGCTGAAAATATTTGGCTTGGCCCCTAAGACCCTCACTAACTTCTACAGATGCACCATTGTGAGCATCCTGTCTGGCTGTATCATTGCCTGGTACGGCAATTGCGCCATCCACAACTGCCACCCGCTACCATCTAGAAGGAGGAGACAGTAGAGGTGCATCAAATCTGGGGCCGAGAGACTGAGAAGCAGCTTCTATCTCCAGGACATCGGACTGTTAAACAGCCACTACTAGTCGGCCTCCACCCAGTACCCTGCCCTGAACTTAAGTCACTATTCTAGCTGGCACTGAACACTTTGAACACTGAACACTTTAATAACGTTTGCATGCTGCTTTAGCCACTTCATATGTATATACTGTATTCTAGTCATGGCTCATCATATATCATTTATGTTTATGGATTATGTGTGTATCGTTTTCTTTTTAAATATCTAGGTATTACTGCACTGTTCGAGCTAGAAATACAAGCATTTCGCTGCACCTGCGATACCATCTGCAAATCTGTGTACGCGACCAATACATTTTGATTTGTGCGTGTGTCTGTGTGTGTGTGTGTGTGTGTCTGTGTGTGTTTGTGAGTGTGTGTGTGTGTGTGTGTGTTTGTGTAAAGGTGGTTGTTTTTGTGGTGTCGCTCGCCTATTCCCATTTTCACCAACAGCAAGGTGGACACTGATCCAATTTCTTAACTAGGCTTTGTGTTGTGGTTTTCATTTACTTCTGTAGTCCGCTCATAATCTCTCTCTCTCTTTCTCTCTCTCCCTCATTCGGTATAATCAGCTTAGAACTTAACCATTGGCCTGCTATCCTGCAGATTCCCAGCCCACCCCATAAACACAACACACAACGCACAACACACAGCACACAGCACACAAAACACACACACACAATCAGCTTTCTTGACCACCATTCCCAGGATGGATCGGCTGTTGACCGTATAGTGTATACAGGATCTTAATTTGATCCAGTTTGCTACAGCATGAAAATAATCCTGCAGCAACGGGATATGTGAATTATTATGTGGATTATAATTAAAGGCCATTTTTGTAGGGGTTGATGCCTTTTCAAGTCTGACATTTCAAAGTGGAAATGACAAACTTCTGGGGACTTAAACCTCAAATGCACTCAACGTTTAAAATGTCCTGCATTGCAGGAAGGTTCTCCTGCAACATGGTGATCAAATTAAGATCCTACATCTGTAGGGCTCTCCCGAGGCCTGCTAAATCAATCACTACACTTTGGAGAAACAGCGTGAAAACAAAAACATTCATTTAACATGTTGAACTTCGTTAATTTTGCTGAAATAAGAGATGAATGATTTGAAGTATTTTTAAAAATAGATATTTGTTTGTATCCCTAACAATACTACCGAATCTCAATGTATGATTGTGTAATAAGCCATATCTGCATTTGTCTTACTATTCCATTACTATTAACAAGTTGTTGGTATTTTTGTGTAAAATGATCATAAAGAAGGTGCAACAACTGTGTCCACCAACCAAATTGATGTAATTTGGGACAATTGAAGGATGAGTGTGGAGCTTTAGGGTGTACGTTGTATGACAACCTAACATTACTGAGGTCAATTATGGGAATTAGCTTAGCTTTTCAATTAAGTGATTGCAATTCACAATTAGCGCTATCGTTCTCTCTGAGCACAAGCTATGGTGCTGCCAGGCTACATCCTTTGCTATTGTATGGCCTTGTTGTAATAGTTATTATCTTGAGCCTTTGAGCGTTGTATGGTGAGAGTGGATTTGGTTTCTTTTAGGGTTGAAATTCAGGCTAGAGTTCTGTTGCATCCCTGTGAAACACTGCTACCTCTTTTGAAGGGCGTAGGCAGCAGAGAATGGCTATTAGGGATGTGAGGTGTATTCAGCTAAGCTGAAATGTTGAACGATCGCTCAAAACAAACACAGAATTTAATTTAACGTTTGATGCTTATATTGAAACGGTAGGCATTCTGAATGCACCGTTTGTAGAATACACCGTTCGAACAGACTGGTTATGGGTACAGCCCTAATAATTGTGTGTTGAAATAATTTCTCAATGTCAATGTTGCCAGGCGGGTCTTTTTTTTTTAATGTGAAATCAAAACACGAATTCATTAATACATTTTTATTTTTTATTTTAATAATCATAGTAATGTTTTATTGTCAAATTCACCGGATAGTTGCAGTGAAATAAGCATTTGGTTGTAAAAGAAAACCCGGATAAAGTCTATGCGTTATGTTGTCTAAACGCATAAGGCCCATCACAGCTGTAGGAAGAAGACGTTAACATTTTGACTGAAGGGCTTTGGCAGTTCGCTGCTTAATCTCCTTACCCAACTGCTCTATACACGCTTAGAAAAAAAGGTCCTATCTAGAACCTAAAGGGTTTGTCGGCTGTCCCGATAGGAGAACCCTTTGAAGAACCCTTTTTGGTTCCTGGTAGAACCCTTTTGGGTCCAGGTAGAACCCTTTCCCAGAGGGTTCTACATGGAACCCAAAAGAGTTCTGCCTGGAACCAAAAAGAGTGTACATAGGAGCCGTTAATCAGTAGCCTGTTTTTGTATTTTTTTTAAGAGGCACCTTTTTGAAGTCTCCACCCCTTTCCCTTCCTCCATCTCTCGCCCCTTCCCTCTGCTCTCCACATGCATTGAGAGGAAGTTAGCTTTGAGTGGGGGTGTGTGCATGTGGGGGAGGGGCGCAGTGCACAGAGAGAGAGAGAATGCACGCTGCTGTCTTTGAAGCCTATTGTTTTTTATTCTCTCTCTATCTCTCTCTCTCTCCGCATTTCATTCCCCACTCCCCCATCATACTCAGAGCTTGGTTGCTGATTGGCCAAGCCACCGACAGGGTGAAATTAGACAGGAAGTAGCTCTGGATAAAAAGAAAATGCAAAGTGGGGCTACATGACTGAGACTTCCTGTGTTCTCCATTTCCTGCTTGACCTTTCACCTCGCAATGGGCCACACATAGTTCATTTGGTGGGATTTGGAAGTCTGCAGCTACCCTGGTGTGTGTGTGTGTGTGTGTGTGTGTGTGTGTTAGCGTGTGTGTGTACTTCTTTCATTCTGCTGAGTGGGTTGAGTTGTCGTGGGCCCCTTTGTGTAGTAGACTGTATATGTAATGCTGTTGTGTTATTGTCACAATTCTACGGCTACGCCATCTTCCCTAAAACTAATTTGGCCTCCATTTTCAAACCTCCATGGTCTGTTGTAGTTATACTCTCAAATGAAAAGGACAGTAAGGGTTGCTTAGGCCAACCACCCACTGACTTAAGTTTAAAAGTGAATGACATAATCACAGTTTGTATGTGTGTATTTGTGTTGGTAGGCGATTACAGTATGTTAGTATGATCATGAGTATTTTTTTCTATGTGCCCTTTTATTTTCGCTAGTGTGTTCGAACCTACATTTATGGTGTGCCTTTGTTTGTTTTTGACTGTATTTTGTAAATCAAGGGGCATCTACAAAGTCTGTATGCACTTGGTGCGTGTGGTGTGGGTGTGTTGGTGTTTTCAGAACACAAAGTGTGCGTATGTGTGTTCAAACGTGAATGTGTGGCGCCTAAGTGATTATGTGGCTGTTAATTTGTACTTAAATTATTATTATTTATTTTTTTACAATATTCATTCTGATGTATGTTCAAATGTGTACATGTGTGGACGAGTGGGTGTGTTTGTTTTTAATCTGCTTGGAGGGTGTGTGACTTGGTGTGTTTTGTGTGGGCGTCTGGGTGTGTATTTATGATTATGGGCTATGGAATGCTTCTCATTGTTTTTCCTTCCACCGGGAGGACACCCGAGTCCTCCAGCGCTGCTGAGACTGGCCCGTCATGCATCGGTGAGCCACCGGTGGGGGGCGCTCTAGGGACCATTCCAATGCTAAACAGACGGCCTGATGGGAAGGGGAGGCGAGCCACTCAGGGCGACTTGCATGCCTGTGTAACAGCTCACTGTGAAAATCGCACCTCCTCTGTGTATGCGTGTGTGTGGTTGTGTACATCTTACCCCCATGTAAAATTACCTGAGGGTGTGTGTGCTATGCAATTGAGCCTGATTTTGGCATGGAACGGGCTTTTTTTTTAATACATTTGTGGTTCAGTATGAAGTTTCTAGTATTGTAGTTGTGTTTGTTTATTAAATGGTGAGATGACACTGTAGAGCAGAGTTCTCCAATAAGCGACCCACAGGTGATTTTATTTTTGCCCCTAAGGTTTCTGAGCAAAATAAAAAATATAATAAATAAATATACAGTACCAGTCAAAAGTGTCAAAAGTGACACACCTACTTATTCAAGGGTTTTCCTTTATTTCTACTATTTTCTACATCATAGTGAAGACATCAAAACTATGAAATAACACATATGGAATCATGTAGTAACCAAAAAAAGGGTTAAACAAATCGACATGCAAAGCCACCCTTGATGACAGCTTTGCACACTCTTGGCATTCTCTCAACCAGCTTCATGAGGTAATCACCTGTAATGCATTTTAATTAACAGGTGTGCCTTCTTAAAAGTGCATTTGTGGAACTGTTTTCCTTCTTAATGTGTTTGAGCCAATCAGTGGTGTTGTGACAAGGTGGGGGGGGGGGGGGGGGGGTATGTAGAAGATAGCCCTATTTGGTAAAAGACCAAGCCCATATTATGGCAAGAACAGCTCAAATAAGCAAAGATAAATTACAGTTAACTGCACCGCAGATTGCAGCCCAAATAAATGCTTCACAGCATTCAAGTAACAGACACATCTCAACATCAACTGTTCAGTGGTGACTGTGTGAATCAGGCCTTCGTGGTAGATTTTCTGCAAAGAAACCACAACTAAAGGACACCAATAATAAGAAGAGACTTGCTTGGGCCAAGAAACATGAGCAATGGACATTAGACCTGTGGAAATATGTAGTTTGGTCTGGTGTCCAAATCTGAGATTTTTGGTTCCGACCTCCGTGTATTTGTGAGACGCAATGTGGGTGAACGGATGATCTCCGCATGTGTAGTTCCCACTGTAAAGCATGGAGGAGGAGGTGTTATGCTGTGGGGGTTCTTTGTTGGTGACACTGTCTGTGATTTATTTAGAATTCAAGGCACACTTAACTAGCATGGCTACCACAGCATTCTGCAGCAATACGCCCTCTCATCTGGTTTGGGCTTAGTGGGACTATCAATTGTTTTTCAACAGGACAATGACCCAACACACCCAGGCTGTGTAAGGGATATTTTTACCAAGAAGGAGCGTGATGGAGTGCTGCATCAGACGACCTGGCCTCCACAATCCCCTGACCTCAACCCAATTGAGATGGTTTGGGATGAGTTGGACCAGGGAGTGAAGGAAAAGCAGCCAACAAGTGCTCAGCATATGTGAGAACTCCTTCAAGACTGTTGGAAAAGCATTCCAGGTGTAGCTGGTTGAGAAAATGCCAAGAGTGTGGAAAGCTGTCATCAAGGCAAAGGGTGGCTACTTTGAAGAATCTCAAATATAAAATACATGTTGATTTGTTTAACCCTTTTTTGGTTACTACATGATTCCATATGTGTTATTTCAAAGTTTTGATGACTTCACTATTATTCTACAATGTAGAAAATTGTGAAAATAAAGAAAAACCCTTGATATGAGTAGGTATTTGAAAACATTTGACAGGGAGTGTGTATAGTATATATTATGTCATTTTCGTTATTGGATATACAATTTCAGGAAATTATATTGAATGTACATTTACATTTTAGTAATTTAGGACACGCGCTTATCCAGAACGTCTTGTGAGTAGTGAGCTCAAAGTGATTATAATTTAGGAAACGTGTTCCCAAATATTCCCATGCATAAATAGAGGGATATGTGATCATATCCCAAAGTCTGTTTAGGATTTTTGCGGACCAATTTGCAGTGTACAATTATTTATAACTACGTTCCGGCCCCCTGACCATCCGCTGAAAAATCAGCCCACAGCTGAATGTAATTGGGTACCCCTGCCGTGGAGGCCTATCCTTGAGTGAAATGTTGCAGGAGAGATCTTCAAAGGAGAGGTACAGTGGAACCAAAATTGAGGACATGAGTATAATGGATGACAGAGGGTCAAGCCATTCAGTTAGGACCTTTCGAAACCTCCTTCAAGTCAATTTTCCCTTACATAACCAGCCAGTGTCTGTACAACATATACACACTTACATACATACAAACACACCTTCGTTCTCCTTCACATGTCTGCACAAACGTGCTCCCTCACACTTTCCCTCTTCCGCATTTTCCCTCTTCCTCATTTTCAACCATGTTTATGGATCTCCTCTCTCTCTCTCTCTCTGTCTCTCTCTCTCGTGCTGTGCTTCTCCCACGCCACCCTATATTCCCTGACCATTCAATTCTTTCACATGGTAAGCTAACACCTCCATGCCCCTCCTATGTGACAATGCTATGGTCTCACCCCCAATAGAGTCTCCTGATCAGACTAAAGACATTTGCTTTTGACCCCACCAGCATAAAGCTGTAGGCTTGAGGCTTCTAAGCATCCAGGCCCCTCTTCTTTCTCCCATTGTCCTGTTGGTACCAACACTAGCTATGTACGTTAGATGCTACCTCAAATACAAAGTCAGTAACACAGACATAAACATTCATTAAGCTTCAGCTGAGATTTGTTTTTCAGGAATTTTAAATGTTTGTTCATTTTGGAGTATTTGCTATGTGAGGTTGGGAGCATGTGGAGGGAAGACCACCCTTGAAGGGAAGAACAACAGCATATGAACGGGTGCAACCATATTGTCTCCTCACCACTCATCCATCTTCCCCTCCCCTCCCCTGTCGTCATGGCGTCAGCCAATGAGATGCCTGGGAGTCGGCGTTCAGTGTTGTCTAGGTTAATTTAATTTCACAGTTGGTGTGGGTGTGGGGCTGATGGTTGAGGGGGGTTGAAGGGGCAAATGTGAGTTAAGTGTTGGGTGGGGGGCTATGTAGATGTGGGGGTTGGGTGGATGGTTACGTCTATTGATGTATTGATTTGCGGGACAGAGACTTTGATGAATGAAGAAGGGTTTTCGCCGAGGAGGAGAAGTACCAGTTCAAAGGCCCACCCGTCCCCCTCACAAATAGCCTACCGTGGGCGATGAAGCCTGAAGCACGGCCATGATGTTGACTGTTAATTTGGTGGCTTGCACAAGTTTCCCCAAAAACGGACAAAATCATTTGTTTTCAAGACTGTGGTGACCTTCGAGTAACTGAACCATTCTATGTGGCTAAATAGTCAGTAGTGCTTTAATTGTTACAACACATTCAACACGTTGCTGAACTACCATCCAACGGTGTGGCACAGGAAACAGGAACATCATCAAAAAGCCCTGAAACCTTTTGGAATGTTTCTGCTCTTGAAAACAACATGTGCCATGATTGTATTGGGTTGCTTTATGGTAATATATGTGTAGAATGTCATTTACCTGAGGCCCATGAGCTTAGATTGGCCCTTCCATATGTTTTGTTGCGCAGAGCCCAAGAGGCGAGGCAGGGAATTTTTATTGGGTTGTGTCTCTCCTGGGTGTAGAAACTTAGGTTCAGAGGTCACAAGGGGATTCCAACATGTTAACCCTTTACAAACCAGCAGAGCTGTGCGCTGCCCCTCCCTTATGACCCCTGGCGCCCGTTCTCTCCTCCACACACACAACACACACACACACACACACACACACACACACACACACACACACACACACACACACACACACACACACACACACACACACACAACCCCTCACCTCTCACATAGATCATTAGAGCTCCCTCTAGAGTTTAAAATCAGGACGCTGGCAACCAATTGCGAGCTCTGTGTTTCAGTTGCCCTTAGGCACACAGATCTAGCATCAGCTTACCCTCTAAAATCTGGTGGGAAATGCGAAAACTGACCGTACATCTAGAGGCGACATCATTCTACTCCCAGTCAGAGATTCCAAGGGGTTGAAGCAGGAACATTTGATAGGCTACTATTACCTACCTGCTACCCCTCCTCACTATGTTCCCCCAATCTCCTCCACTTTGCCTTCTCTGTGGCCAAATCTTTTGAATAAATCTGTAAATACTACTTTGGTACTGTGTGGTTCAATATACAAGTTATTCAACTTGTTTGTTTATTCTTGTATTTTGGGGAACCTTGATGTTGTTGTTATGGAGATTGTCCTCCCCCTGCTGCAGTTCTTTCTCTCTCGCTCCTGTTTGCGCTCTGTCACACTCTGTCCCTTTCTCGCATGCATTCCCCTGCAGTCAACTCTCTCTCGCTTAATGCCAACCTCACACGCTCTCTCCCTCTACTATACTCCCTCATAGTTTTTCTCTTTCTCTTTCTTTCGCTCTCTCTATCTTTCTCGCTCTGTGCCCATGTGTTGGGAACGTTCCAGGGCAGCTGGCAGAGTACTAAATCTGTCGTCAGTGTCCGGTTTCAATATACCCATTCTTTCTCCCTACACACCCCTCAGTCCATCCAACCCACACAAACACTCTCTCTCTCTCTCTCTCTCTCTCTCTCTCTCTCTCTCTCTCTCTATCTCTCTCTCTCTCTCTGTCTCTCTCTCTGAGTCCAGGCCAGCAACAGGCAGCGGGATATGCAAGCTGGCAGATGCTGATGAGCTGAGACACACACACACACACACACTTTCAGCGTCGCTCATGTGTACTGAACCAGGATGTTAAGACCTGAAACACAAGACTGCCAACCGTGTGTGTGTGAGTGTGTGTGTGAGTGTGTGTGTGTCTGTCTGTCTGTCTGTCTCTGACAGCTTGTCATAACTTTCAATGGTGCATTGGCGGTCAGTACAATGGAGCTCATCGTTTTTTTTTATGGTCACAGAATTCTCAGTCGAGAGGCTCAAAGTATTGGAGTTGTACCTGTGAACTAGTATAAAACATATGGAGTAGTGACACCGATGCTCTTTCCTCTCACAGTCGCTGCAGGCAAACTCTGAGATACACTGGTATTTTACGATGCTAAACCTCGAACCAGAGAACCCAATCATGCTTCTGATTCAATGAAATAAAGAATGAGGTTTGACCAAAAAAGTATTTGGTAAATTTCCATGTAGGTTTACAATAAAAAAAGTTTCAGAATTGGATGGTTAATTAAGTGATAATGCCCGAGAAGCTGGTGTTTGGAGGCTATATTGGCACGGGTGTTGTTATTACCAATATATCCTCCAAACACCGGCTTCGAGGGTACTATCACTTTTATCCAAAGGGTTACCAACACATTCAAATAATGATTTACATATTTTCCATAAAAACATTATTTTGATGAATTTAGTCATACTATTTCATACTTCCACAAGATATAGTCCCGACACAAATCTGGGGTTGTTACTCAAGCCGGCTGGTGGTTCGGTTGCCAGAGACGCAACCCAGCCATTCGTTCTAAATGTTCCATTGTCATACTGGCTGGCAACGTTCTTATCCCTTGCTTGCTAGCTAGCCGACTATGGCTAACTTACAGTTACGGCAAAAAGTGCAGCCAGAATAACAGAATAGCTGCATTTGCATTTGTTTAAGCTGTTTTCTAGTGACATTGATTTGGATGCATCCATAGCAATGTGCTAATGAGGCACGATTTCGCCTGGCATAAAAAAAAAAACCGTGTTCACTCGTCAGGACACTGTTGTTCAGCGGAGCTAGACAACAACACAGCTAACACAATCACTTCAAACTGTAAAGACTGCAAACCAGCTGCACTTCATTTGACCTTATTTCAATTGACGGTTGTTTATATCCATCAAAATGATGCCAGTTGATTCATGATTTCGACTGGCTGTGAAACGCTGCCTGCTTGTCTGTCTTGTCCGCTGTTGAAAACTAAATGTTAGTCTAAAAGAAATGTGAGATAATGTCTAGAGGCTTTTTATAGTGGAGATCCAAGTTTATAAATTGCCTGGCTGGGGAGATGAGACAGTGGATTGCACAGTCAGATGGAACAGAGTAAATAGGCATTTTAACATCATAGATTTAGCCGGTGGTAACTTGTGGAATAGACACTGGCTGGGATGTGGTTTTAACCAATCAGCATTCAGGATTAGACCCACACACCAGGCAATAGTTGGACCAAATCCATTTGACTGCATGAAGTATGTAAATGTTTTACGTCCATGTTTGAGTTTAATATTTTCAAATAGTATTTCTCTCTTTCACTCTCTTTTAGGACCAGGAAACTCCAGATCAGAAACATTCCTCCACACCTGCAGTGGGAGGTGAGTGCCCCTGGTTTGACCATAACATAGTTTCACCATATCAAAATGTATCAATGGGTCCGTTAGTGTCTCTCAGTCAGTTTTAGATGGAAAAAGGCATAGGTTAGTCCCTGCTACAACAGAGGTAAGTAATCAGGAAAAATATGTTCAGAACATGATGTTCTGTGTAACCATCTGAGATGTGAGTGAGTTAGGGGAGTAAAAGGCATTTAGATTGACTATGGCTGCGGACATGATTGTGTGTGTTCGTATGTGTATTTGTGTCTTTATTGTGGGGCGGCTTTATTTTGGGGGCGGCAGGTAGCCTAGTGGTTAGAGCATTGGGCTAGTAACCAAAAGACTGCTAGATTGAATCCTCGAGCTGACAAGGTAAAAATCTGCTGTTCTGCCCCTGAACAAGTTAGTTAACCCACTGTTCCTAGGCCGTCATTGTAAAGAAGAATTTGTTCTTAACTGACTTGCCTAGTTAAATAAAGGTTTAAAAATAAATGGTGTGCGTGGGTGTTGAGCGCTGCACGCTACCGCTGACAGCTGGACGAAGACGGGCCACATGTCTCTGCTAAGGCGGGGGGGGGGGCTCTTTCGCTTTCTCTCTCGCTCTCCACTCCATCCTGCCAGTGCTCGCGTGCAACGCAGTATGTCCTTCCCTAGCTGGCCACACGAGGGTAACGTTTCTCCATCCATGTTATAGCCCTGAACATGAGCCAGAAGGAGTTTTTAAAAAAAATAGGCCCAATGTCAGACTAAGAAACCATGTTGAAGACACAATTCTAACTCATTACATCAGAGCAGTCAAACCAAGCTTCTGGATGGCCAGATATGCCTTTTATCCAAGCGTCATACCAGTGCATAAATTATACATATGGGTGGTCCCGGGAATCAAATCCACTATCCTGGCATTGCAAGCACCATGCTCTACCAACTGAGCCACACGGGACATCAGTGTCTGATTTAGACCAGGGAAGTGTCTCTCTCCAGTCAGTAACACTAATCAATGAAGTGGGAGGTTGAAATGATGCAGACACTTTGGCCCTTGAGGACTGGAACTGCTTTACACTGATGTAGGAAGTGAGGCAAATAGGAGAACATTGGAGAAACTCGGTTGAGGTGGAAATGTCGAAACACAACTATAATGAAATTGTGTTCTCCCCTCCCTAGGTGCTGGATGGTCTGCTGGCCCAATATGGGACCGTTGAGAACTGCGAACAAGGTAAGATACTGAAGTTACCTCTGGGGCAAAAAATTAAGTTATTCTGTTCTATTCATAGCCGGTCAGACTTTGCTCTGAACATCTGATCTACAAATCCAATGATAAGGCTTCCTTTACACACTCACTGGGCAAGATTATAAGGAGATTCACAGTATTCTTTGCACTTTGCACAATGCTTTTGCACTACAAAAATGTCACTCACTCTTTTCTATCGAGTCCTGACCGGATCTGCTTTCCCAACCCATCTGAGCTACAAAACAAAAGCATATTCATAAAGCGTCTCAAAATAGGAGTGCTGATCTAGGATCAGGTCCTACCTGTCCAGGTAATCTTAATCATTAAGAGGCAAAACTGATTTTAGATCAGCACTCCTACTCTGAGGCGCTTTATGAATAAGGGGCGTGATCAGAGTTCTGAGAGTCCTTCTGTCGTCCAAGCACCTCCCTTTGTGAATGCAGCTCATTAAGAAATAGCTTGAGTATACCAGTCTACAGGACACCCTGCAAGAGTGAAGTCTTTATGTCAGTGGTAAATCGCTGCTTCTCAGTCCTTCTCTGTCAGCGAATCAGATTTGATCAATGGGATATCCCATGCTCTGTCATAGGTCAATCAATATCATTAACTCTCAGAAAATGGGTCTGACAAGGAGGTGGGTTTATATCCTCTGACTTATGCAATCTCCCCTCCTCCCTCTCTCTCTCTCTCCTCCTCTCTCCTCTCCTCTCACTCTGGCTCCTTTTCTTAGTGAACACAGACAGTGAGACTGCGGTGGTCAACGTCACATATGGAACTCGGGA
This sequence comes from Oncorhynchus mykiss, assembly GCF_057628025.1. Taxonomy (NCBI): domain Eukaryota; kingdom Metazoa; phylum Chordata; class Actinopteri; order Salmoniformes; family Salmonidae; genus Oncorhynchus; species Oncorhynchus mykiss. Next base: position 43,474,419 of record NC_143034.1, read on the forward strand.
ACATGCCAGACAGTAAGTCTCCCATAGTGCATGATCTTTTCTACATCTCTACTTCCAAATGTACCCAGTCCATATCCTTTCACACCTTGCTTATCTGGATGTGTTTGTGTCCATATAATGTATGCCATTTAGCAGACTCATTTATCCAAAGGGACAATCATGAGTGCATACATTTTACAAAGGGCTGGTCCCAGAAATCAAACCCACTATCCCTGCATTGCAAGCGCCATGCTCTGCCAACTGAGCTATGCAGGACCATATGAATGAAGCGTATAGGGCTAAATTACACTACCGTTCAAAAGTTTGGGGTCACTTGAAATTTTCCTTGTTTTTGAAAGAAAAGCTATTTTTTTGTCCATTATAACAACATCAAATTGATCAGAAATACAGCGTAGACATTGTTAATGTTGTAAATTACTATTGTAGCTGGAACCGGCTGATTTTTAATGGAATATCTACATTGGCGTACAGAGATCCATTATCAGCAACCATCACTCCTGTGTTCCAATGACATGTTGTGTTAACTAATCCAAGTATATCATTTTAAAAGGCTAATTGATCACTAGAAATCCCTTTTGCAATCATGTTAGCACAGCTGAAAATTGTTGTGCTGCTTAAAGAAGCAATAAAACTGGCCTTCTTTAGACTAGTTGAGGATCTGGAGCATCAGAATTTGTGGGTTTGATTACAGGCTCAAAATGGCTAGAAACAAAGAACTTTCTTCCGAAAGTCATCAGTCTATTCTTGCTCTGCGAAATGAAGGCTATCCCATGTGAGAAATTGCGGAAACGGAAGATCTCGTACAACACTGTGTACAACTCCCTTCACAGAACAGTGCAAACTGTCTCTAACCAGAATAGAAAGATAATCAAATCCAGCTTTCAATTGGCTCATTCATCCCCCTCCTCTCCCCTGTAACTACTCCCCAGGTCGTTACTGTAAATGAATACGTATTCTCAGTCAACTTACCTGGTAAAATAAGGGTAAAATAAAAAAAATACAGAATTACAGTTGACCAGGGCAGCTAAAGCGGGGCAGAAATTTGATGAACTGACTTGTTGGAAAGGTGGCATCCTATGACGGTACCACGTTAAAAGTCACTGAGCTCTTCAGTAAGGCCATTCTACTGCCAATGTTTGTCTATGGCAATAGCATGGCTGTATGCTTGATTTTATACACCTGTCAGCAACGGGTGTGTCTGAAATCCACTCATTTGAAGGGGTGTCCACATACTTTTGTATGTATGGTGTGTATATCACTCGCTTGACCTCTAGTGGTATGATGGTAGGACTGCAGTTGGGGATTGCTCTGCCCTGCAACATGAAAAATGATCAAGGATATTAAAGATTAACTTACACACATGCAGCCGATGAATTTGGCCATAGTAGAAGGTTTCACTTAAGAAAAGCATTGTTTTGAGACATTTGGCTTTCGAGGTCCAGGTAAAAAACCTTTGGGGAGTAAAAACAGATAATCCTTATAGAAAGCTATTCAGAAAACCTCATGGGTGAAAGACACAAACCACGGGAACTCTTTCCTTCTCTTTCGTCATCCTTACAAATGACAATTTCTAGTTTTGCTGGTATTGTCGATGTATAATTAAATGTGAAATCCAACATCTACCCGTTTCTCCCAGGGCTATCCAGAAGCTGAACGGCTACGAGTTTGAGAACAATTCCTTGCGTGTCTCCTACATCCCAGATGAGACGTCGGATGTCGACTCCCAACACGGCCCGGACAATAGTCGTCGCCCCGGTTACGGGCCCCGCGGCCCCCGTGGCGGTTCCCCGGGCTCAGGCATGCCCTCAAAACACCAGCACGCCGACATCCCCCTCCGACTCCTGGTGCCCACCCAATACGTGGGGGCCATCATCGGCAAGGAGGGTGCCACCATCCGCAACATCACCAAACAAACCCAGAGCAAGTAAGTACCAATATGAGTTGACCAATATAGTAGTAACAGTGCCAGTGAACCAGATCAAGTAAGTGCAAGTCAGGCCATACCGGTGACTTGTTGCTAGAATAGACAGAGCCAATCCATTACTGAAATGAAGCTTTACTACATCCCATCTTTGTTATTAAGGCGTTGAAAGTGATTATGAAAATGTACTGGGAGCGTTGCACAACCCAAAGGGTCTTCGATTGAATTTGAACAAACCAAAAGTGCCCAGCCCACCTGCTTGTGAACACAACACTGTATGGCCAAACGGACTTTCCTGCGTTTTCTGTCCCTGCTGCTAGAATCGACGTCCATCGCAAAGAGAATGCCGGCGCAGCTGAGAAGCCAATCAGCATCCACTCCACCCCTGAGGGCTGCTCCTCTGCCTGCCGTTTGATCCTGGACATCATGCAACAGGAGGCTAAGGACACCAAGACGTGAGTGCAGTGTCCATGAAGCAGCTGTCAAACCTGCACAGTGTGACAACTTTAAAGTGACCCTCCAGCTATTTCGTAACTTTTCCCATAAAGAAAAACGGTATCTCCGATTGTGCTAGGGGAGGACGTTTATGCATGCAGTTAGGAAACGGTACATTTGATTTTCTTCTGTGTTTAATCTCATACTGTGTTCTCCTTGTCCTCTCAAGTGCTGAAGAAGTACCCCTGAAGATCCTGGCACACAATAACTTTGTCGGCCGACTGATCGGCAAGGAGGGGCGCAACCTGAAGAAAGTGGAGCAGGACACCGACACCAAGATCACAATCTCCCCGTTAGTCACACACATCTAAAAACATACAAACACATCAACACTCATCGTGAAACACACGGGTCCCTGGGTATGTTTATGTAGAGCTGCCATGGTCAATTAGGAAAGATCATGCACCGTGTGATGGAAACATATGACTATATCCAATGACTGATTAAAGTGATCAACTGTGGTTGATTAACAACGTTCCTTGTTATTTTTCTCCCTCTGCTCCTCTCCTCATCACCTTTCTGCTTCTTATTTCTCATTCTACCTGCTCTTCCTGTTTCTTATCGTTCTCTTTTTCCACCTGACCTCTCCCTCTTTCCTATTCTTCTCTTTCACCTCTCCCACCCTGTCTCTTCCTTCCCTCCACTCCTGTCTGAAGACTCCAGGACCTGACTGTGTACAACCCAGAGAGGACCATCACAGTGAAGGGACCCATCGAGGCCTGTTGTCTGGCCGAGACAGAGATCATGAAGAAAGTGCGCGAGGCCTATGACAATGACATGGCCGCCATGAATGTGAGTCAATGCTCAATAAAGTTACTGGCCTCCAATTCTCTTGAAAACACAATGGTCTCTCACATAGATCTTTCTCCTGCCCCTGGCACTTTAGGTTTCCACCTGTATTTGTTGACTTTCGTAGGGAGAAACGCACATGCAGTCATTGTCACATGCACTCAAACTATCATGCACTCTCAGATCAGTTCCTTTGGCACTTACCTGCTTCTTGTCTCCAGCAACAGACTCATCTGATTCCCGGACTGAACCTTGGAGCGCTTGGACTTTTCCCCCCTTCCGGTTCCATGCCCCCTCCCCCATCAGGCAACTCTGCATCCCCCTACGGCTCTTTTGGGGTAAGTGCACAGGCTTCTATCTAAGCTCGTTGGGTTCCAGTCATTGAGCTTTAGTTGAGTTAGCTGTGTTTGCAAACGCTGATGCTAGCTTTCACAAACATTACCTCGGTCTGCCTCAGGGTTGGGTTGTGGTGTGGTAATAACCTCTAGATCAGCGGGGTCAGATATTGGTTGGGCTGTGGTCATGTAGTGATACAGTTGTAACTGTTTCATGTCACCCTACAGGCCCCTGAGCAGGAGACAGTCCATGTGTACATCCCGGCCCAGGCGGTAGGAGCTATTATTGGCAAGAAGGGACAGCATATAAAACAGCTGAGCCGCTTCGCTGGAGCATCAATCAAGGTGAGAGATTTACTGGTACACACAGACATTCACTCACACACGGAAATTGGTCAATGAGGAAAGATAATGCACCAAGCGGGTGTAAATAGTGCATTTCATCACTGCTCTGAAACTGATTTGAGAAAAACAATGACTTTTTTGAGACATCTATACTTGTACATATCATGTCTCTGTAAAGGACGTCACACTGCTTGCTTAGTGAGTACCACTTCCTTCTGATTCGGCCCATACCTGCCTCAAACTAGGGACCTCTGCTTCGCTAGCACACGTGACCGCCCTCCTTAAGCGTCTTGCCGGTCGGCGCCATGTGAAGTAAATTTCGCACATCCCCATGTGCCAAAGACGCCTATCTATGTGGTTTACGTTGACCTTCATATCTTTTCCCCTCCAGATTGCCCCAGCGGAGGCTCCTGACTCCAAGATGCGAATGGTCATTGTAACTGGCCCACCTGAGGCCCAGTTCAAGGTACAGTAGAATGGGAGCATGATCAGACAATCTCCTTTTCAGCCCCTGTTTGTCATAGTGTTCATATCAGTGTCCAGAACTGGGAGCCCTCTTCTTGTTGTTTGCATCTTTCTTTGTGTGTGGTCTCTGCTTGCCTGTCCTGCCTTCTCTTCCTCCATCCATTTCCTCTTCTCCAACCTGTATTATCCTACTTTTAGCCTTACACTCTTCCTCTCCTTCGTACTCTCTTTTTTTCCCTCCAAATCCCTGTTGAAGTCACATGTCAAGCCATAGGGTGTAGTTACTTTTCGATGTCAAACTGACGTTTGACTCTTTGTCGCCACCTCAGGCTCAGGGCAGGATTTATGGTAAACTGAAGGAGGAAAACTTCTTTGGGCCAAAGGAGGAAGTGAAGCTGGAGACGCACATCAAGGTAGCTGCTGCCGCTGCCGGCCGAGTCATCGGGAAAGGCGGAAAGACGGTGAGTGTAGAGGGTCTTCTCTGAGTCCTTCTCAGGTTCCATCCCGTTCTCTTTTTAGCAGAGCTTGTACCCTTTATTACAGTCAATTCTGTTCCTATATTTCCTTGTGGCTATCCTCTCCTGAGCTAGAACAACTGAGCATAGGACCACGACTCGCTATAAACAGTCATGTTAGTTTTAACTAAGTGCAAATCACTAACAAAACATTCTTATTCCTCAGGTGAATGAGCTACAGAACCTCACTGCAGCTGAAGTGGTGGTCCCTCGCGAACAGACCCCCGACGAGAATGACCAGGTTATTGTTAAGATCATCGGCCACTTCTACGCAAGCCAGGTGAGGATCTCCTAGTCCTCACTCTCTTTCATAAGCTGCCTATAGATATAGAACCTACCGAGATTTGAAGAGGCCCCAACCTCTCCTCATCATTTCCATCAACAGTTTCTCCAGTACTCTCCCGTCTCCTCACTTGCTCACTCATATGTTGTTGTCTCTCTTGCAGTTGGCCCAAAGGAAGATCAGGGACATTCTTACACAGGTCAGGCAGCAGCAGAAGGGAGGCATGGGGGAGCGCCAGGGGGAGCGCCAGGGGCCACACCCCGGCCCGGTCTTGTCTGAGATGGGGCCCTCCCAGGGACTGGCACAGGAGCCCCGGCCTCAGAGAAAGTGACGGGGCAGAGGGACCTTACCGGACGGACAGACAGACAGAAAAACGGACGGGGGATAGATGAACAGACGGATAAAAGAGAGCGACACACGGACCCAGCGATAGACAGGGAGAGATGCGAGTCAAACTAAGTCGGAGAGAGGAAACGCCTGAGAGATGACAAAGTTTAGAGAGGGGAAAAGTAAACTTAGAGAAAACAGAGACCAGATGCCAGGCCAGAGCGACTGACTAGGAATGGTGAGTTGTTTGGAGGATGTGGCAGGTAGAGGCCTCCTTTTGTGTTTCAGAGAGGGTCTCTCTCACACCAATGGGGGGCACTTGGTTCTCCTCATATGGAGAGCGACTACTCTCCCTGATCACACTTGGATGTGCCAGCCTACTTGATACTAAACCCACACTGAGCTCTTAACCATCTCCAGCCAGTCCTATATTTTAAGGGTGTTTTTTTTTTTAAGATAAAGATATATGTATAGAAATGTTTATTCAGAGGTATTATTAATAGAATGCAGTGATCGGGAACCGGGAGAGGGGGCAGGGAAGCCATTGCAGTGAGGGCGGTGTCATGGATTAGGTGACCCTTCGTCAGCCAATGAAAGTTCAGCAGAGGGGCCGCAGTTGTTAACACTGCTCTTTGACTCCTTCGTAGAAAACTACGAAAGAAAAAAAATAAAATATGAGGTTGTAAATAGAATCTTCATGAAATGTAATGAAATGCTGCCCTCGATCGCCTTGCCTTTTGGGGTCGCCTCAGGTCTGCCTCGTTTCCGAGGCACTGTTTGTTCCTGAGGTCCCGATAGGCGTCTGGCGGTCGGAGCAGTGAGAGATCAGTAAGTGCGTGGAGGCCGCGGCTAGTCCTGCAGTTCTATTGCAGAGGCTTAGCTCCGAGACGCGGACGAGAACGACCGTTAACTAGCTAGCCATGCTCGCTGGCGAGCGGCCCACGCCTAAACGGCATATTTTATATATATTATATATATATGATATGTGAGTTAACCCGGTCCCTCGGGAGAATGAATTGAGGGCAAGGAGAAATACTGTGGACAGTTGAGCCAGATATGTAGCAGTCCTGCAATGACTGACAGACAAGAGGTCTTATTTGATTTTGCTCATTGCCTTTTTCATGCTCAGACCCAATTTAGACCAAAACCGGTTCTTTGGAATCTCCTGTGTGTTCTGGATTTTGTTTTATTGGATCTACAAAAACTAAATCCATTGGTTAATTTGATACCAAGCAGGATTGAACCCATACTTACTGTGGTCACAAACTAGTTAGGAGACCAGATGGAATCAAAAACAGTACACACAGCGGTCTTTGAGGACCACGACTGCATGGGTCAGGTGAGTTGATCCACAGTCCTTTCCTCTAGATGGAAAGGTAATAACAGTTAGTTGGGAATGGCTTCTTCTCGCTCTCTCTCCCCTCCGCTGAAGGCCTGCTGGTGACGCTTCCAGACCCCACCTAATGAAGGAGGGGTAGAAGCATGGGGCGCTCTCACCGTTACTAGAAAAGATTAGATAAAATGAAATAAAAAATAAAAACCTACCTCAGGGTATTGTTACCTCAGTATTCCTAACTTCTTTTTTTTTTTTTGCTTGCTGGTGTTTTATATAAAGCTGATAGTCCTGAATATTTTTTATTTTTTTAAGGAAAGAAAAAAACTTTTTTTAGGTTTTGTCTTGTTGCTTTGGTTATTTTTTTCTGTTTTTTTTTTGTGTGACTTTTATTTTGAAAATCAGAATGACCCAGAGGTGATGCCCCAGATGAAAAAGTGAAATCAGCCAACAATGGCCAGGTGATAGAGGACCATGTCATGTGTTGTCATGCCTGCTTTGGGGGCAGCCTCTGGCTCTTCTGAAGTATGATTGGAGCATTCGGTCTTTAAAATCAGAGTATTGGCCAATGGGGAATGGCGCTGTTAGTCAAGAGGGTCTCTGGGCACATTTTGGTCCATACCACACCATGGGGGTGGGTTATGATCAGGTCCCGGTAATTATGTTTTTGACATGGTCAAAAGGTTATTTATGATTATATATGTTTGTCATACAAGCTATCATTTGTTTTACTGCTGAACTAGAATACTGACAGCATGACAGGACAGGTTTTTGAGGCAGAATTCCCATGATATGACTTTGACCACTGTGTATCCGAGGCCCTCTTGTCTGTTTCATGATGACATCAGCTTAATGCGCAGAATGTTTACTTACATGTTGCAGTCCATCTTTTGTGCTGTGCCAGAGAAATGTTGATGTAAGACTGAAGGGCGTTCGATCTGTCCCCTTACTCTGAAAACACTGAATGTGAATATTTATTAGCTCTGTGCACTGACCAATAAGCCTCAGCCCTCCCCATTTCTCATGATCTTGATCTGTGAGTGTGATCGTGTGTGGGTTTGGGTGTGTTAGTGTTTATTTTTATTTTTTTTATTGGTTTTAAGTGTTACATTTTTTTGTGGGGGAAGTGGTGGGGTGTAAAAAAAAAGCAGAAAAAAAGTAGAAAGAGAACCTATGGACTCGGTTGGTCTTTTAACAGACAGAGGGGTGTTCAAAAACCTTTTAAAAATGGGAGCAAAAAACAAGGAAGTTGAAAAAAATGCATAAAATAAATAGATTCAACCTGTTCATAAGATGTAAAAGGAAACCGATCACCAGACTTTTGTATTTTTTGAAATAACTATGGAGGGAAAATGATGAAGGAATGATGGAAAAGCCGAAGAGTAAAAACTTCCAGGTCACTGATTGACACTGCCAGATAGCATCATTTCCACAGCCTGAGCTACTAATTTAACACATCCAGTAGACTGGCCAGCGGCATTGAAACATACTTTCTTACCATCGACAGGTGAAAGTCTATTCTACTGTTTATGCTTCCATTTTTTTTTTTTTTTCAAGAGACGGGCAACTTCTTGTTTTGCCATGGCAAGAGCTGACTTGACATGTTTAGAGGTCTACTTGGCAACGAGCATATGACTCCATCATCATGTGGGGTACAAATGCTCCTCAGAAGTTTCAGTCTCTTTCCGACCCATAGAGCTCTGTTCACAAACACCAAGACACACTATTTTGGATTATTCAGACTGCAGCCATTTTTTTGTATCTTTTTTTTGTATTCAGCAAGCTTTATTTGGACATGACATCTGGTTAAATACTGTTACACTAATTGAATAATGTAAACAACTAAATATTGAAATGACAGAGAACCTCCAGGGCTTTTTAAAACTTGATGCAATTTAGTAACGGAGGCGTAGACGAGTAACAGGAGATGGGCCAATATTTTGTGAAAAGCGGGGGAGGGACTTATCTACCATGTCAGAGACTGACAGACAAATAGCGTACCCTTGTTTGACATACAAGAATTGCCTATTTATGTTTGGTCACTGGAAATGCAACTGTATACCATAGTCCAGTCAAAGTAGACTTAACATCACACACTTAACCTCCTCCCCCCTAGTCTTCTTTCACTATTTCACCACCCTGGTTTAAGATCCTTCTACTCACACTCTTACTACCAGGATTTTATTTGTACTTTTCTGTACTTCACAGGACTAGGAGGACATTTTTTTAAATCATTTCATTTTGGGGAGTTAAGGGGAACTACAGAGTCCTCCACCCTCTCTTACGCTGGCCTCGATTGTGTTTGTTTTCTCACTTCTGTTCAGATGTTTCTAGATGTATTACATATACTTTTTTCAATTTGTTTCCATTGCTTTAGTTTGGAAAAATTGTTGATTACATTTTTTTCTGATCATGTTTTTTAATGCACAGTACTCTTAAACAGCTACTAAATAAATACTAAATACTAACATGTAACACATTACATGATGTAAGTAATAACTGTGCCAAACACAAGTTTTTGTACTCAAAAAGAGAAAGAATGAGAATTTGGTTTTATCTGTAATGGATGACACCTGGTCTGTTCACTGAGTGGCTTACTCTTCAGCCCTCACACTTTGAAGCACTATAACATGAAATCCATGCTCGTTGTCTGTGGCAAAGCGAATGGCTCACTATTGTGTCCACAAACAAAATTCCTCTCATGTCTGAACTGAAGTCCTTTTTTATGCAATTTGAGTGATATGTTGACAAGCTATATTCATGGTCAACATTTGGCATGTGGACTGTTGATTATCCACTTACAAAACAAACCCACAACAATATGACAAAACTCTTTTGAAACTTCCCATCAAAGCTTGTAGCTTCGCATATTGATGACAGATTCAATGATGGCTATGATTATTGAAACAAAGATGCACACCGCAATGGTTTTTTCCTCATTGGTAGACTCTGGTCTTCACTTAAACGAAACATCATAGATGGGTGCTAGAAAGATGAAACAAACCTCACACATAACTGGGAACGCTACCTCAAGACTTAGCCATAAGATTGTTTTTTTAATCAACCAGACAAGAGCAAACAGTGCATGTTACAGTATTTTCTTTCCTTCACTTTAATTTATTTTTTTTATTTTCATTTTACCTCTCCGGCTTATTGTTGGGACTGTAAAAATAAAAATAAATACAGAGGGTGAAGTGGGGTGCAGGAGCAGGGAGGGAGAGGACTATGTGTGGGGAGTGACTGGGTTTATTATGGGCATCCCCATAAGGCCTGGGACATTTTGGTTTGAGTGATAAGGGGGCACTGAGGATTGGAACAAAGTGAATACATGGGAAACTAAACCCTTTGTGGCTCTTCTGGTGGAGCAGGGTTATTCGGTCTCTCTTGAATGAGAACCCGAGGGCCCTGAAATTGCTTCTGTCCCTCAGTCGATACACCACACTCTGTGCCTGTTCCACATTTCTCCGTGTTCCCGTCGGATAACCAGCTCCCCCATGGGCCCTCACCTTGGGGCCCTGAGACCCAGTGTCCCACCCTCCTCCTCCCACAGTCCCCTCTCTAGCTCTGCCCCTCTTCCACCATCTCTCCCTTTGTCTTCACTTCCGGAATCAAGGGGCACGATACCTGTAACCCTGTAAAAAATAATTGATCTACCTCTTCAGAAAAAAAATAGGTAAAAGGTCAAATTAAAAAAGGAAACAAAAAGTTCAACATTTGAAAATGCTGAAATAAAGAGTAAGTAAATGAATAAATAACTAGGTAGCGGCATCTCCATATACTGCAGCTCAGTCTATTAAAGAAATTACTTTAAATTCTTCCAAAGATGATTTTGTTTTCTCTGTTAGTTGTTTTGAAAAGATTATGAAATGGAAAAATTCAAGGGGAGAGATAAACGTAAGTATTTTTTCTCTCCAAAAAACAAGATTTAATTATCCAGTTGCATTTTTGTTCTTCATTAGACGTATGTTTTTAGCCTCAAATTCTTCATCTTTTTTTTGTTTGATTTATTTTCTGATTGCTTTTTCAAATGACATAGGATTGTATTTCTTGTGTTTGAATGCATTAGGATTCTCTCTCTGTGAACTGCAACACAATAACACCCAGTGAATCCTTTTCAGAGCAGCATGATGTCTAAACGATTGAATTGTTTATTTTAATTTTCAATGATTCATTTGAAAAGAAAGGACCGGTTTAGCTGGTCAGTCTCCGGAGGAGCTGGAGGAGGAGGACATGTAGAGCGAGAGGCCCATCTATCGGGCTCTGCTCTGCTGCCAGCCCTCCTCCACCTCTGGAGACTTGGCCTTTCAACTTCTGCCTGCCTGATTTCTTTAGTTCTCATCAAGACTTGTTTTAAACTCCTTGTAAACAAAACAGAGCATATAGATACGTGTTATTAAAAGACGAGAAACCGGAACCCGCTTCTGTCTTGTGTTTTCTGTGTTGTCTTTTAACTATACAGTGCCTCCACCAGTGCCTTCTTCACCCACTGTGGTCTTTACAGAAAAACTACAATTTAACCACAGAACTAGAATAATGTATTATATTTCCATGAGTGGAACACTGTATCATGTCACATCCGATACCTCGATCTAGAGTTTGAAATTCCAATCAAAGATATTGATTAAGAGTCTAGGAACTCCATGACTATCTGCATTTTCTGCAAATATTTGCAAAGAGGATGCACTTTAGGTATTGAAATTTCTTAGAAGCAACCTCAAACACTGTTATTAACAAATATACTTAAGCCTATATCTGGAGACACTCAGCAGGAGTTTACCAAAATGCTTTACTCTCTGAGGAAATTACACAGAATAATTGTATCATGGGTACACACTTGGCTAGATCAAGGTCCTATAATTTTTAAAAATTTGTTTTACAGTCTATGAATTTAGCAGTACCCCCCTCTTGTTAAAAAAAAATCCCCAGGTAGCACATAACGTTTTGAGAACCATACATTTCCTAGAGCTTGGTGAGAGCATGTTTGTTCTATGGTTATTTTGCATACAGCCTTCCTACAACTTTCTGGGCACAAGATACCCAGCTAGCACATAACGTTCTGAGAACCATAGGTTTCTTAAGTGGGAATTTCAACTTTTTCCCTCATGGTTCTATTTGAAATTAATGTTCTCAGAACATTAAGAACACTTTCCATAAAAACCACAAGAAAATATTAGTAACGTTCAAAAGAAGTTCTAATAATGTTATTTAAAAACATACATTCCATTCTCAGCTCCAACAAAACTCTCTCTATCCTCGGTCTTATTAAGTGTGTTTACGTGTGTTGGCTGAGCACACTAATTGGTGGCACCTGATCTTAATGAATGCTTGTTTCCATTGAAATGGGGTCTGTTAGAATACACATAGCATGCTCGCTCCATCCTCGTGGCGCTGTGGACTAATTCCATGGATAGAGAACAGAAGATCATAGGTTTGAGCATCACTGAAAATGAACATTTTTGCATGATTAATGCCTAACAAAATAATTTCCATGTGTCCTATCTGTGCTTGGAGTTCAAAACAGTTAACCCAAACTAAGCTAGCAGTGTCATTGAAAGTTAAGGAAATTATTCTAAAACCTCCAAATAACCTATAGCTTCCACTCTCAGAGCGTTAAGAAAACCTCACAGGAAAACTTTCAGGAAACCATGTAAAACATTGTCAGAACCCGCCTGCAACCTAAAAATGAATGTTCTCACAACGTTTAAAACCTTTCAATTTTACCGGTCAGGAAATGTATGACTTTGTTCCCAGAACCAATGTGAAACCAAAAACTTACATTCCCACAGCTTCCAAGGAACCAAATGTGCTAGCTTGGTAGTTTCCTGATTGAAATGTCACTAATCATACCTGTTTAAGACCATCACTGTGGTGTGTATTTATGTCTAAAGTACTGTTGAGTTCGGTAGTCAGGAACCTGTGCTGCTAATAAATACTTTGGAAAATGAAAAAGCAGACCATTTCTAGGCTTTTACATAGACGTCCTTATAAACGTTGCCTTTTATGGCTATGAGAGAAGCCGCTCCCTTTTCCATCACACACGGACTACTTTCAATCTAATTGGACAATAATCTATCCAATCACATTCCACGTTGCACGGCGGCCGCTCAATTTTGAAAACCAAAATGGCTACTGAGGCTGTTCAAGCGTAAGTTGCCTAAGCATTTTTATCAAATGGAATACTCTTATGCAATGTATTTCAACCTTATGCCATAATATCGTGCCTTTCGTTAAATTAGGCTTCATATAATAGCCTAACGTTAGTTAATTATAAATCCCTAAAAATAACTGTCAAGATGATGTGAGTGGTTAGACAAGCAAGCACGCAAGCTAGCTAGCTAGCTGCTAGTTAGATAGCAATTCGGAGTTTGACTCTGAACCATCGTTTTCAGGTTACTTGAAAGATGCGACCATCTACATTTGGAATTGTACGATGTGGCAGAGCATCAGGAGGGTGGGGAAGCGGAGTTGATGGTGCCCTACCTAACCGTGAGTAGGTTAACACCTCACCCACTTTAGACACTTTGAAATGCTTGGCCAAACAACTCGTCAAAATGTTGGAGATGGTCAAAGAAAACATATGCATTGCAATAATTACGTTTTATAATTACTATCTGTGTTGTTGTTCAGGAAAGTCGTAGCAAACAGAAGATTTTGTGCAGACAGTTGTTTGTGCTGGATGACATGATGCAGCTTCTGGAGAGACTGGAGACAACTGACCAGCTGTTTAATGAACCCTGCCCCCCAAACCCCGGTAACACACAGAGACACACCCAACACATAATCAGCTATCATGCTACTCAAGATATCCTTACTTCCATGGCCTCCGAGTACCATGTAATAGTATTTGGAGGGGTCAGGTCTACCCCAGTGTAGTACTTTTGCAAATGACTGGTCTGCTGTGTTCAGGCAACGAAGCTCACAGACGCTGGAAGGTCCTGAAGAGTGAATATAAAGAGGGAGTCCAGGAGGTGGAGACACTTATTAGCACCTTACAGGACAGGATGGACAAACTGCACCACAAACGGGACAGACTGACAAACCTGGTCATAGCACTAGAGAAGAAGGTATACACACACGCACTCATGATGCACACTCATGGACACACACACACACTTTAGTCTGTACAGTGACTTTCCACATTTAAAAAAAAAGAGAGCAACAGTCCTCACAATTTGCAGGCATTTGATGGATGTGGTCTTTCGTATGGTTACTTTGTATAGTCATGTGCCATGTTTTGGATGTGTAATGTCTTTCCACATCTCTCCCATAGAAAGATCTCAGCCTGCAGATGGGGGAGTCCCTCAAGACGGCCCACAATGCCTTGCGTGTATGTGAGGTGCAGCTGGCCCAGCTGAGGGTGGAAACAGACGCCACACTGGCCCGCTCGGCTGACTGGCAGCACCTGAGAGATGTGTGAGTAACAAGCAGCTCTATCCACCAATCATACATCCTTGCAGAGACATGTCCTATTTCTACTCTACCACCACTAATTTTCCCTGACTTTAGTCTTGAGCTACCACACTTCCATGTTGTTGACTCAGGTATTAGAACTCTCATTCAATTTACCATTTCATAATGAACGTGAGAGAGAGATGAAAATTTGCCCAGTCTAAAATCAACCCTTAACCTAGACCCTTGGTAATTCCAAATTAGGATGGGCACCTGACTGCCCTGCTCTAGTCCATACTCACCTCTGTCCCCTGTTGTCTCCCTTCCCCAGCCTGCAGGGCTATGTGGAGGAGACACAAGGGGTGATGCAGTGTAGGCTGTTGTCAGTGGGGTCCTCGGAGCTGTGTGTGGAACTGAGGCCCTGCTCCTGTGAATCCTCTGGCCAGCTGGAGCCTCTCAGACTGACTGTCACTTGGAGCCCTGATGACCACTTCCACCTCCAGGTAAACAACACAGCTGACTTCCGACCAGGTTGTTATTCACTCTGAACCAAACGCTAGCAAACAAAATGTGGAGGGACCTTCCTGAATTTGTCCAATAAAAACTCGTTTTAGTTTCAAAAAGTTTTCCGCTTAGAGTAATCGGTTTTCGTTGTAAAATGTTTTGCTACAGTGAGTGACTAATGAATACACTCCTGGTTTGGTTTCCGGTCCCTACAGCTCTTTTCCATAGCTCCTTGTCTGGTTCCATCCTAGTTCCTACAACTCTTCTCTTTAGCTCCCTCTGAGCCGCTTACCTGGCCCTGTCTCCTAGATGGTAATCATTGTTTGATTTAGCCAAGTAAGATATTGATACAATATTTCTCAGTTTTTGGCACCTATTGAGAAAAGAACAACATTTTGACGCCATTAGTCACAACCCCCACTTTGTCCCCTGTCCCTCTCTCAAGGTGTATCAGGGTACTACAGGGCTGTTAGTGGAGTCCATGAAGGGTCGCCTTTCTCACCTCAGTGCTGCCCTGCTGGAGGTCATGCAGTGCTACATCAGCCAGGGAGAGATGCTGGCTGAGATCCAGGCCCTACACTCCAGGTATATATACACACACACACAGTGCCTAAGAAGATCAGTCAGCGATGATAGAAGTGAGACCCTTGATCTTCAATGATGTAGAATGATGTTTCTTTCTGAGACTGAATCCTGTAACTGTTTGAATTGCCTTACCATGTGATCTAAAGCATTGAAAGCAGCCGTCTGACTATATCCCACTGCCTCTCTTTTGGAGAGGGATCATTGAGACACGCGCTTACAAAAACCAATGTAAAACAGTTGTATACAGTCAATCAGATCAACAGAGATTTCTACAAACGAAAACATGCAGAGTAGCACTCAAAAACCATAACTACCTCAGCTGAGAACCCATCAAAGACAATGTTTTTAATGACCCCCGATAGTATATCTTCACAATATTACTTCTGAACTACTCAGTTCTACTGAAGGTGAGTAGAAGTTGTCAGCCAATATTGAGTACCTTTCGCATGCATTCTCAATCACACGAGAACACTGTTTATGTTCATAACGTTGCTTATACTCCAACACTTCTAAGCAAGAATTACACTGTGTGAGAGGTTATTCATATCTGAGGACTTTTTTCATATTTCAAGCACAATGACACGTGAAGTTTTCTAACGTCCAATCTGCTTGCGGTCTTAAACACCTGTTTTTGACATGGTGACAATTTCCCCTGTGTGTAGGTTTGCTATAGACTGGCGTCCAGGCCAGAGACTGCTAGTGTTCCTGAAGACTGCCTCTTCGGTGTGCAACCTGGAGGTGGAGGAGGACTACCCTTCCAGAGGCACAGCTACACTCATCTCTGTACGCAGGGACGGCAAACTGGTCGACAACGCTGTCCTACAGGTAAAACATTCATCGCCATTACTTGTTTATTGATATATTGAGGCCCATTTGAGTCCCATTGAAATGGTATTAGGAAAAACTTTATTTAGCAAAGATGGAGAACTGCCCTTGTTCCTCAAGTTATTATCTACGCTTAAACATGAATTATTTAGTTCTTGAAGTTATTTACCCTCTGGGGTCTTCTTTTTTATTTATTTTCTAATCCACAGCTACAAACAACCATGTAAGTGATGTTGATTTGTACATTCTGTTCTGTTATAATGTGAGACATGTATGTTTGAATTTGCAGCCTCCCCAGAAGACCCCCTCTCTGACAGAGTGGCTGGAGTTCCTCTCCTCCAGTCCGTACGTCTGACCATCTTCTCTCTAGTTGACACAGAGGAAGTGGCTGTTTCTCTCCATGGTCACCAAAGGGGCGCCCTTACCTCTAATATGTAAATATTAGGAATGTAACAATTCAATATGCATTGATCCTGGTTCAAATGTTGCTAGTGCATTGTCCCCAAACCAATCCAAATTTAGCATGCATCGGTCAGAAAACCGATTTTCAAACGTTACAATCGCCAGTTCTTTTCGCCAGTTCTTTTCACTCATTGTTTTATCCCAAAAATGCCTCTTATGTGTTGTGACTGAGTTGATGCATCCTCTCCTTCAGTTCAGTAGGCTATTGAACTTTTATGCGTGTAACTGCACATGACTGTCAGGTAGACACAGCTGCTTGCGCCGACTAGAAGTAGGCCTCTCCATGTTCTTAATGGGCTGTCCGGACATCACCGCGGCACCTTCAACATTCAGAGGCTTTGAAAATGGCTTTCTCAGTGTCATATCGTAGGGTCTTACTAGTTGAGTGACAACCAATGCAATTTGCCGGGTCATTGTTACCAAATGCGCTGTAGAATAGTTTTTTTTACTGGGGTTGCGTAGTCTACCGGAGTGCACACAACTCGCATCGACCTGCTGAGTGGGGTTTTCAATCACTCTGATTTTATTTTGATTGTTCGGGTCCCCATAATAAATAGTTTGTTTAAAGAAAAACTATCCAATCAGTGTATTTGGTCATTTATACATGAACAGGGTCATTTCATAAAGGATGCGCATGGTCACATTCATTGGTCAGAGCAGGCTAAGCGCTCCAGAAAATTCCAAATGGTCTAAACCATTTGCTTTTGAGTAGGATAACATCCAACGCTGCATGATATAATAATTGCCATTATATTAAATGCCATGCTAATTTGTAAAAATAATTATTGATGAAGTACAAGCTCAACATGTTTTATCTGACAAAATGACAAGTTAATGAGTGGGTAATGGTGATTGCAGATAATAGTCTGATGATAGTGGGTTGGTAGATGTCTGCCCCATGGCTCAGCTCATGTGCCTATACCATTGACACACTAACAGAGGGCCTCTCAGTTTATAGAAGTCAGCTCAGAGGCCCAGCTCCTGTGTTCCAATCATTATCAGATATGACTTTAAAATGGAAAATGTAATGTGTTTATGCAACAACAACAGAAATACTGTATAGAACTGAATCCCATCAATTAATTTCCATAATCCAGGTATTCCTAAACTGGGGTAAGCACAATGCCATTGGGGGTTCGCCAAATGAAAATGTGATTCACATTTTAAAAAATGAATGTACATTTTTTTTTACAAAATATATATGTATTAAATTCTTCGCTTTTTTAAACAATCCATTTATATTTTCCAACAGGCCTATACATTTGGGTGAGGTTTTTCTCTCACCTGAGTAGCCTCGTTTCACTGCCAAAAATAAAATGAAACAGTCTACTATTCAGCGAAATAACAACACAATGTCAAATACAGGTAGCCTAGTCAAATAATTAACATCCAATCACATTAACCTTTACGCTCTCGTGGGAATTCCACTAACTGTCCGTATGTAGCCAAACGTAGCTGCTGCTCATTCCAATTGCTCAAATATTGATAAATGGTTAAAGAAGTAAGGCCCGCATACCTAGACACATACCAACTCTACTGGTAGTACTGCTACTACCAGCAGTACTACACCTGCACCTGTCGACGACACAAATTGTTCTGTTTCCACGAGCACATCCAATGCTGCCATCAGTAATTCTACATTTGTTGTCAGCCCAGCTAGCATGGACACTGACAGATGTGAATCTGACAGTGCCGAAGAGCTACTGCCCCCTTACCCGGGAAAGCACCGAACAACAGACAGGGACGTTGGACCATCGAAGAGGCGCAAATATGATGAGCACTACATTGATTTGGGGTTCACTTATATTTGGAGTAGTGCCTTTCCTCATACACAGTGTGTAGTGTGTGTGTGAAAAAGTACTATCTCACTACTCTATGAAACCTTCACTGTTGACATTTAGAAACAAAACATGGCAATTTGAAAAATAAGCCATGGAGTTTTCTGAGCAAGAATTAAGACGACTTTTGAGTAGTAAGACATGTATAAAAGCAGCAGATACCATTAATAAGAAGGTGCTAGAAGTGTCTTATATGGTGAGCTACCGAGTGGCTAGGACAGGCAAGCCCCATACTATTGTGGAGGACTTAATTCTTCCTGCTGCTGCGGATATGGCTGGGACAATGCTGGGGGAAAAGGCCCAAAAAACTATACAGACAATGTCTTCATCAAACACTTTCGTGATGCATCAGGGACATGGCAGGAGATGTTTTGAAACCATTTCTGCTTCGCATACTAGCCAGTGAATTCTATGCGTTACAGCTGGACGAGTCAACAGACGTGGCAGGCCTGGCACAGCTCCTGATATATGTCCATTACGTTTATGGGGGTCAATTAAGGAAGACATCCTCTTCTGCAAACCGCTGGAAACCAGGACAACAGGAGAGGAGGATTTATTTTAAGTGCTGGACAGCTTTGTGACATCAAATGGACTTTGGTGGTCAAGATGTGTTGGTATCTGTACTGATGGCGCAAAAGCCATGACAGGGCGACATAGTGGAATGGTAACGTGTGTGCAAGCAGTTGCTCCCGACTACACTTGGGTTCACTGCAGCATCCACCGAGAGGCTCTTGCTGCCAAGGGAATGCCTGACAGCTTGAAATACGTTTTGGACACTACAGTGAAAATGGTTCACTTTGTTAAAGCAAGGCTCCTGAACTCGTGTTTTCTGCACTATGCAATGACATGGGCAGCGACCATGTAACGCTTTTACAACATACAAAAGAGGTGTGCTGGTCATCAAGGGGCAAAGTATTGACACTTTTTTTTAAATTGACAGAGCTTAAAGTTTTCTTTATTGACTATAATTTTCACATGTCTGACCCCTTGCATGATGATGACGTTTCTCACATGACTGGCCTATCTGGGTGATGTTTTTTCTCGCCTGAATGATCTGAATCTAGGATTACAGGGACTATCCGCAACTATATTCAATGTGCGGGACACAATTGAGGCTATGGTTAACCCTTGTGTTGTCTTAAGGGTAAAAAATGACCCGCCACTATGTTCAACAGCAGAGAACCTCCCTTGATATTTTTTCAACTTGACTTTTCCTAGAGTGACCCCAACATTAGAAAAAGTGAAACATCGCCTTTGTTCATATTTCCATGAAAGCTGTTCACCACCAGGGTACAAAGATTGTCTTAGGGTCATTTTTGACCCGGCAGTTATAGAATCATTTACACACCACAAAGACAGACACACACACACACACACACACAATGAGAAATGTAGATCATTTGTGTTACTTATTGAACTCAGACAAAACTAAAACTTTCTTGTGCATGTGTAGCATCTCCCCTCCACGACCACACACATATCTCAAGTTCACAGACAAAATAAAAACAATTTCGGACATAATAAACATTTCTTGACAGCATTGTTTACTAATGGGGAATGCAGTCAGAAGCTGTAAAGGTGCTGCAGATGAGTTCTCTCTTTACTGAAGCCATGAGTGTACGTTTCAGTGCCCAACAGGTCGTAGGTCAGATTTTTTTTCAGATGTCCAGGATGAGCAAGAGAACAATGATTTAGAACAGGTGATATCTGAGGAAGATAGGGAAGAATGCAACCCAAAGCACGATGCACCGTCTTCAGACGAAGAAGAAGAAATCCGCCAAGCTGAAAGAGACATTTTTGTCAAAGAACAGCAAAATAACATGGTCCTTGCCATCCTGCCCTGGTTGTCAAATGGTGTTAACACAAAATGTCAAGGATGACCCCAGGGCCCACAAGACATGCAGTTACACATGCCCAGGACATCGCCTCAACATTCTATATGTTCATCACACCAGCCATCGAAAAAAATCATCCTGGAGATGCAAATTTTGGAGGGTTTCTGTAAAATGGAGACAACTGGAAAAGGATGGATGAGATTGACCGGCGTGCCTACATAGGGCAGCTAATCTTAGCGGGTGTGTATAGGTACCGAGGCAAGGCTGCGTGTAGTCTCTGGGATGCAGGGAGTGGAAGAGTGATTTTCCGTGCCACGATGCCACAAAGTCTTTCACACTTTCTCAAGAATGCTATGATTTTGATAACCGTGAGTCAAGACGTGTCAGAAACAAATTGGCAGCCATAAGAGAGGTCTGGGAGAAGTGGGTTGAGCATCTGCCATACCTCTACAGCCCTGGGCCTAAAGTAATAGTGGATGAACAACTGGTTCCATTCAGAGGTACATTTTTATGTTCATATCTGTAATGTAACTGATTTTCACAGTTAATTTGATTATGTATTGCTGTAATATCATTGATTTATATGATTGTTTTCTGTGACACTAATAACTTTTGTCAAAAGGTCGCTGTCCTTTCCGACAGTATATGCCCAGCAAGCCAGCAAAGTATGGCATCAAGATATGGGTGGCCTGTGACGCACAATCCAGCTACGCTTGGAAGATGCAAGTCTACGCAGGGAAACTGACCAGTGGAGGCCCGGAGAAGAACCAGGGGATGCGGGTTGTGCTTGATGTGACAGACGGACTGAGGGGGTACAATGTCACGTGTGACAATTTCTTCACCTCTTAGGAACTCAGCGAGCAGCTCTTGAAGAGGAAGATCACCATGATTGACACAGTTAAAAAGAACAAGCCTGAGCTCCCCCCTGCACTCCTCGCAACAAAGGGGGGAGAGGCCTTCTCATCAAAGTTTACCTTCACCCCCACCTCCACTCTAGTTTCTTATCTCCCAAAAAGGAACAAGATTGTGGTCCTCCTGAGCACACTGCACAAAACGGCTGAGATCAGTGATCGTGAGGAAAGGAAGCCAGCCATCATCCTGGACTAGAACCACAAAGGAAGTGTTGACAACCTGGACAATGTGATTGGAACTTACAGCTGCAGGAGGCCCCTGGTCATCTTCCATAACATTGATGTGTCCTCAAACAATGCCTTCGATATGGAACATGATCAACCCTATTATCTTATTTTATTCTTATTTATTATTTATGCACCTTGTGGGTGGGTGCAATGGTTTTAGAAAATGGGAGAAGACTAGTATTTTGTAGTTGAATTCCTCATTGTACAGTATATAAGAATGTATCACTGTGTTGCCAAAAACATTCAAGACTGTTATTGTTTCCCTTCAATAAAATGCATTCAGAACTACTTTCTGCACATCTATTTTCTTAGGCTATACAAGTGCTATCTCTTGCAAAACAAATGTTTACACATATGCAGTACCTTAAGCAATAATAATAATACATCTCTACTTTAGAATATTAAACGATTATGGCAGGTGTGTTGTAATAAAAACGAGTGGTGTCCACTGATTAAATGCAATCTTTGCATTGTGAAGAGGGAAAACCCAGATATATACCCAAATTTTGTGATGAATGACCACTTGTTACTTCGTGTAAAATAGATTTGGGGTTTAAAATTCAATTAAGCTGCTTTATTTTAGGGGTTTAGTGAAGGTGGGTTAAAAAAATTACCCTTAGGACAAGGGGAGTATACAGAATGTTAAGACTACACAAGGGTTAAGAAGTTGGCTCAATTCTCTGTCTGTGTGAACAAGGACAACACACAGGTCTTTCCATCATTGTATGATTTTTTTGTGTGCAAATGAACTCAAGCTCACGAACAATGTCAAATGTGATATAGCGAAGCACCTGAGTGAGTTGGTTGCGCCATTACGCAGGTGCTTTCCCAAAATGGATGACACAAACAACTGGATTCATTATCCCTTTCATGCCCTGCCTCCAGTCCACTTACCAATATCTGAACATGAGAGCCTCATCGAAATGGCAACAAACATTTCTGTGAAAATTTTATTTAATCAGAAGCCACTGCCAGATTTCTGGATTGGGCTGTGCTCAGAGTATCCTGTCTTAGCAAATCGCGCTTTTAAGACACTGATGCTCTTTGCAACCACATACCTATGTGAGAGTGGATTCTCGGCCCTCACTAGCATGACAACTAAATACAAGCACAGACTGTGTGGAAAATGATTTTAGACTGAGACTCTCCAATACAACCCAACATTGCAGAGTTATGTGCATCCTTTCAAGCACACCCTTCTCATTAACCTGTGGGGGGTTATTCTCAATTTTCGATGAACAATTCAAGTTTTATATGTCAGATTTCTAAATAAAGAGCAAAATGATTGATTATTCTATTATTATTTGTGCCCTGGTTCTTAAGAGCTCTTTGTCACTTCCCACGAGCCGGGTTGTGACAAAAACTCACTCGTTCTTATGTTTAATAAATGTATCTTAAAGTGTGTGTGTGGCAAAAAACAAAACAAAATTGAGAGTGCGCTGACCCTGGTGCTAGAAGGTGTACACAGCTTGAGGTTGAATATTTGAAGGGGTACGGGACTTTAAAACATTTGGGAACCACTGCTAATCACACCAAATCATTTATGACTAAAACATATCGTTCCTGTATCATATCAGAGTCCATGTATCTAGATGCGTATCTAGATACATGGGCTCTCAAATTTACTAGGGAGCTGCACATCCCTAGTAAATATCTCATGGCCCTTTCTAATGTTGCTCTGTTTTGTCTTCTAGATATATCTGTTGTCTTGTCTATGTATTGTTGTAACGATATTACCACTCGCATGTAAATAAATAAAACATTTTCGGTTAACTTTTGTTCATTTGTTTTTCATAATATTTAGACTTAAAGAAAAGGTGAAAGTTGTGCACTCTACTCTCTATTATCGTAAAAAAAAATCAACCATGTTGTAATGTAGAGTGCATCTTTTATTTCTTGATCAAAGTTTAGGCTCTTTTAGTCATCAGCACCCCTGTAAAATATCTTGTTTGTGTCTTTTTTCAGAATTTCACCACTAGAGTGTAGTAACTATGTGCACTGCATAGATCCTGTGGCTGGGCCTCTGTGAATTATGTTGCTAACTGAAGGCTGGTTAGATAATCTATGGGTTGACAGATTGAGCCTGTGGCTCTTGACAAAGTCAACCCTGAAGGCTGTCAAAAGCCTGAAGAGAAATAGCCTATCTAAGATGGGTCTTCAATGGCTTCCACAAGCAATGTGTTCAATTTCTTTCCACCTGCCTTTGTAACTTAACATTATAAGCTGTTTGCAAAACTTGCACTCGTATTCTTGAAAAGACAGGCCCTTTGTCGGCGCTACTTGGCACTTGAGAGCCTGCTCTCCCTCTCACTTTTCATACTGTCACAGTTACCTTCCCTGCGTCATGCTTCACTCCTCACCAGTGGTGTAAAAATACTTAAGTCGTTTTTGGGGTATATGTACTTTACTATTTCTATTTTTTTGTCAGCTTTTACTTCACCACATTCCTAATGCAAATATTGTACTTTTTAATCCATACATTTTCCCTGACTCCCAAAAGGACTTGAAAAAGGTTCAATTCACACACTTATCAAGAGAACATCCCTGGTCATCCCTACTGCCTTTGATCTGGTGGACTCACTAAGCACAAATGCTTAATTTGTAAATGATGTCTGTGTTGAAGATAGCCCCTGGCTATCTGTAAATTAAATTAACAAGAAAAGGGTGCCGTCTGGCTTGCTTAATAGAAGGAATTTGAAATTATTGATACGTTTACTTGAGTCATTTTCTATGAAGGTATCTTTACTTTTACTCAAGTATGACAATTGGGTACTTTTTCCAACACTTCTCCTCACCAGCTGCATTTCAATTTGCTCCCTGGGATGCAGCAGGCGGGGCCAATGTCAGAGCTGTGAAGAGTTGGTTATACAGACCGTTTGACCCACTTCTGATCCATGAGGCAGCAGCTTCTGCAGCTATTAGGTTACATTCTCCTCTCTTTGCGGTTGAGGGGTAGGGTGGTTTGATAATTCTCTTCGTAGATCATATTCCACTCCACTGTGGACGCAAGTGAAAGGGATCTTGTTTTTCTGTCTTCAATGTCATCCAGTAGTCTCATCAAACAGCATCAGTCCTACTTTGTTTTTGTCCCCTGTTTCTAATGACTGGGAGCTCCCTAGCTTTCTCTAGGGCAGTTTTACACAGACAATTGCTTGTTGTTTATGTTATAGTGCATTCAGAAAGTATTCAGACCCCTTGGCTTTTTCCACATTTTGTTACGTTACAGCCTTATTCTAAAATGGATAAACAAAAACATCAATCTACACACACAACACCCAATAATGACAAAGCAAAAACAGATATCCAGTGTGCACCTTATTTACGTAGGTATTCAGACCATTTGCTATGAGACTCAAAATTAAACTCAGGTACAGTTGAAGTCGGAAGTTTACATACATCTTAGCCAAATACACTTAAACTCAGTTTTTCACAATTTCTGACATTTAATCAGAGTAAAAATTCCCTGTCTTGGGTCAGTTAGGATCACCACTTTATTTTAAGAATGTGAAATGTCAGAATAATAGAGAGATTTATTTCAGCTTTTATTTCTTTCATCACATTCCCAGTGGGTCAGAAGTCTACATGCACTCAATTAGTATTTGGTAGCATTTCCTTTAAATTGCTTAACTTGGGTCAAACGTTTCAGGTAGCCTTCCACAAGCTTCCCACAATAAGTTGGGTGAATTTTTGGCCCATTTCTCCTGACAGAGCTGGTGTAACTGAGTCAGGTTTGTAGACCTCCTTGCTCGCAAACACCTTTTCAGTTCTGGAGACAAATTTTCTATAGGATTGATGTCAGGGCTTTGTGATGGCCACTCCAATACCTTGACTTTTTTGTCCTTAAGCCATTTTGCCACATCTTTGGAAGTATGCTTGGGATTATTGTCCATTTGGAAGACCCATTTACGACCAAGCTTTAACTTCCTGACTGATGTCTTGGGATGTTGCTCCACTATATCCACATAATTTTCCTACCTCATGATGCCATCTATTTTGTGAAGTGCACCAGTCCCTCCTGCAGCAATGAACCCCCACAACATGATGCTGCCACCCCCGTGCTTCACGGTTGGGATGGTGTTCTTCAGCTTGCAAGCCTCATCCGTTTTCTTCCATTATGGCCAAACAGTTCTATTTTTGTTACATCAGACCAGAGGACATTTCTCTAAAAAGTACAATATTTGTCCCCATGTGCAGTTGCAAACCGTAGTCTGGCTTTTCTATGGCGGTTTTAGAGCAGTGGCTTCTTGCTGAGCGGCCTTTCAGGTTATGTCGAAATAGGACTAGTTTTACTGTGGATATAGATACTTTTGTACCTGTTTCCTCAAGAATCTTCACAAGGTCGTTTGCTGTTGTTCTGGGATTAATTTGCACTTTTTGCACCAAAGTACGTTCATCTTTAGGAGACAGAACGCGTCTCCTTCCTGAGCAGTATGACGGCTGCGTGGTCATATGGTGTTTATACTTGTGTACTTTTGTTTGTACAGGTGAACGTGGTACCTTCAGGCGTTTGGAAATTGCTCCCAAGGATGAAATTTTACAAAAAAAAATTGTAGGTCTTGGCTTATTTCTTTAGATTTTCCCATGATGTCAAGCAAAGAGGCACTGAGATTGAAGGTAGGCCTTGCAAAACGTGCACAGGTACACCTCCAATTGACTCAAATTATATCAATTAGCCTATCAGAAGCTTCTAAAGCCATGACATTTTCTGGAGCTGTTTAAAGGCACAGTCAACTTAGAGTATGTAAACTTCTGACCCACTGGAATTGTGATACAGTGAATTATATGTGAAATAATCTGTTTGCAAACAAATGGTGGAAAAATGACTTGTGTCATCCACAAAGTAGATATCCTAAGTAACTTGCCAAAACTATAGTTTGTTAACAAGAAATTTGTGGAATGGTTGAAAAACAAGTTTTAATGACTCCAACCTCAGTGTATGTAAACTTCCGACTGCAACTGTACATCCTGTTTCCATTGATCATCCTTGATGTTTCTCCAACTTGATTGGAGTACACCTGTGGTAAATTCAGTTGATTTGACATGATTTGGAAAGTCACACACCTGTCTATATAAAGTCCCACAGTTGACAGTATATGTCAGAGCAAAAACCAAGCCATGAGGTCGAAGGAATTGTCCGTAGAGCTCTGAGACAGGATTGTGTCGAGGCACAGATCTGGGGAAGGGTACCAAAATGTTTCCCCAAAAACACACTGGCCTCCATCATTCTTAAATGGAAGAAATTTGGAACAACAGACTCTTCCTAGAGCTGGCCGCCTGGCCAAACTGAGCAATCGGGGAGAAGGGCCTTGGTCAGGGAGGTGACCAAGAACCCGATGGTCACTGTGACAGAGCTTCAGAGTTCCCCTGTGGTAGATGGGAGAACCTTCTAGAAGGACAAGCATCTCTGCAGCACTCCACCAATCAGGCCTTTATGGTAAAGTGGCCAGATGTAAGCCACTCCTCAGTAAAAGACAGCCTGCTTGGAGTTTGCCAAAACGCACCTAAAGGACTCAGACCATGAGAAAATATTCTCTGGTCTGATGAAACCAAGATTGAACTCTTTGGCCTGAATACCAAGCCTCACGTCTGGAGAAAACATGGCACCATTTTCAGCGGCAGGGACTAGGAGACTAGTCAGGATCGAGGGAAAGATGAATGGAGCAAAGTACAGATGAAAACATTCTCCAGAGTGCTCAGGACCTCAGATTGGGGTGAAGGTTCACCTTACAACAGGACAACGACCCTAAGCCCTCAACCAAGACAACGCAGGGGTGGCTTTGGGACAAGTCTCTGAATGTCCTTGAGTGACCCAGCCGGAGCCCGGACTTGAACCCGATCTAACATCTCTGGAGAGACCCGAAAATGGCTGTGCAGTAATGCTCCCCATCCAACCTGACAGAGCTTCAGAGGATCTTCAGAGAATAATGGGAGATACTCCCTAAATACAGGTGTGCCAAGCTTGTAGCATCATACCCAAGAAGACTCAAGGCTTTAATCGCTGCCAAAGGTGATTCAACAAAGTACTGAGTAAAGGGTCTGAATACTTATGTAAATGTGATATTTCAGTTTTATACATTTGCAAAAAATCTTTAAAAACCTGTTTTTGCTTTCTCGTTTCAGGGTATTGTGTGTAGTTTGATGAAGAAAAAACCCCTATTTAATCCATTTTTGAATAAGGCTGTAACAAAAATGTGGAAAAAGTCAAAGGGTTTGACTACTTTCCAAATGCATACAGTAAATGACAAATTGCTCCCATTAATGAAGAACCCTGCGTCCATGGAAATGTTCCTACCCATACATATTCATTACATAATACAGTTTCTAACCTAAAATTTGTCTCCAGGACTGTATTTCATTGACTTTTGCAAACCAAATCCTCGTCTTACTTTTTAAACTTTTTAAATGTTGCTCATCAAAACAAAACAGAAACATGAGAAATATTTTGAGTGGTTTTATAAATGGGCCGTCATTGAAAATAAGAATTTGTTCTTAACTGACTTGCCTAGTTAAATAAAGGTAAAATAAATACCTGCTTGTAGTGTGTTCTATGAAAGTAGATTACATTTTGGTTTTCTGAAGAGAACATACTTTTTGGCCCTACACTGTCACTCAGAGCTGACACTCACATGGTCAGTTATGGTCATGTGGTCATATATATATATATTATTTAACCTTTATTTAACTAAGCATATCAGTTAAGAACAAGTTCATATTTACAATGACGGCCTACCCCAGTGATGCTGGGCCAATTGTGCGCCGCCCTATGGAACTCCCAATCACGGCTGGATATGATACAGCCTGAATTCGAACCAGGGACTGTAGTGACACCTCTTGCTCTGAGATGTAGTGCCTTAGACCGCTGCGCCACTCAACTGAAAATACCCCACTACCCTTCAAGAATTATAGACAAGACCATGAGCTACAACAATAATCTGTTACTATTGAAGGGGCTATTATTACTGTCAGCATGTCCTTTCAAATAAGTTCATCTCATGGTCAACGTGGACTGGGTTACTCAAACTATAAATGGATTCCATAACTAAGACCTAATCCAAGAAAATGTGCAGCCTTGGTCATTGGGACACTGTAAAGTCCATGGAGAACAAGAGCACCTCCTCCCAGCTGCCCACTGCACTGAGGCTAGGCGTCACGGTCACCACCGAGAAATCCATGATGATCGAACATTTCAATAAGCATTTCTCTACGGCTGACCATGCTTTCCTCCTGGCTACCCCAACCCCGGCCAACAGCTCCGCACCCCTCGCAGCTACTTGCCCGAGCCTCCCCAGCTTCTCCCTCATCCAAATCCAGATCGCAGATGTTCTGAAAGAGCTGCAAAACCTGGACCTGTACAAATCAGCTGTGCTAGACAATCTGGACCCTCTCTTTCTAAAATGATCCTCCACCATTGTTGCAACCCCTATTACCAGTCTGTTCAACCCCTATTTCCAGTCTGTTCAATTACCAGAGCTGGTCACGGGTGCACCTCAGCCACGCTCAAGGTACTAAACGATATCCTAACCGCCATTGATAAAAGACAGTACTGTGCAGCCGTTTTCATCGACCTGGCCAAGGCTTTCGACACTGTCAATCACCGTATTCTTATCGGCAGACTCAGTAGCCTTGGTTTCTCAAATGAATGCCTCGCTTGGTTCACCAACTACTTCGCAGACAGAGTTCAGTGTGTAAAATCGGAGGGCCTGTTGTCCGGACCTCTGGCAGTCTCTATGGGGGTACCACAGGGTTCAATTCTCGGGCCGACTCTTTTCTCTGTATATATCAACGATGTCGCTCTTGCTGCGGGTGATTCCCTGATCCACCTCTACGCAGATGACACCATTCTGTATACATCTGGCCTTTCTTTGGACACTGTGTTAACTAACCTCCAAACAAGCTTCAATGCCATACAGCACTCCTTCCGTGGCCTCCAACTGCTCTTAAACGCTAGCAAAACCAAATGCATGCTTTTCAACCGTTCGCTGCCCACACCCGCCCCCCCGACTAGCATCACTACTCTGGATCGTTCTGACCTAGAATACGTGGACAACTACAAATACCTAGGTGTCTGGCTAGACTGTAAACTCTCCTTCCAGACATATCAAACATCTCCAATCCAAAATCAAATCTAGAATTGGCTTTCTATTTCGCAACCAAGCCTCCTTCACTCACGCCGCCAAACTTACCCTTGTAAAATTGACTATCCTACTGATCCTCGACTTTGGCAATGTCATCTACAAAATAGCTTCCAATACTCTACTCAGCAAATTGGATGTAGTCTATCACAGTGCCATCCGTTTTGTTACCAAAGCGCCTTATACCACCCACCACTGCGACCTGTATGCTCTAGTCGGCTGGCCCATGCTACATATTCGTCGCCAGACCCACTGGCTCCAGGTCATCTTTAAGTCTATGCTAGGTAAAGCTCCGCCTTATCTCAGCTCACTGGTCATGATAACAACACCCACCCGTAGCACGCGCTCCAGCAGGTATATCTCACTGGTCATCCCCAAAGCCAACACCCCCTTTGGCCACCTTTTGTCATGTATTGTCATATTATGTCTTGTTCCTGTTCTTTCTCTTCACTCCGTCTCCCTCTGCTGGTCGTATTAGGTTACCTTCTCTTCCTCTCCTTCCCCCAGCTGTTCCTCATCTTCTCTAACTACCTCGTTCACCCTTTTCCCACCTGTTCCTTTTTTCCCTCTGATTAGGTCTCTATTTCTCTCTCTGTTCCTGCTTCTGTCTTTGTCAGATTCTCGTTTGAGTTTCTCATGCCAGAACCAAACTATCGTCTTGTTTGCTTCACCCTTGTCCCGTCCTGTCGGAATCTGCCTGTTCATCTGATGCTACGTGTGATCAGGTACCTTTGTCCTCTACGACCCGCGCCTACCCAGAGAGACCAGCAGTCTGTCGCCGCTAACCCAGCTATTCTCCTCTGCTGCTAAGAAGGGGACTCTAACCCAGCTATTCTCCTCCGCTGCTAAGAAGGGGGACTCTTCTGTAAATATCAGAAGGACTTTATGATTCATTTGTCGCCCTCTCTGCAGGTTGTCTATTTTGCCATTATATACATCTGAAGAGGATCTATGTCTTCCCTGTGTTTTGACATTAAAGGACTCTCTCGCTTTTGGGTCCTCACTCACGTGCATAACACCTTTCCTTACAGTTCTCTGCTGCCAGTGACTGGAACTAATTGCAAAAATCACTGAAGCTGGAGATTTACATTTCCCTCACTAACTTTAAACATCAGCTATCTGAGCAGCTAACCGATCGCTGCAGCTGTACATAGTCCATCTGTAAATCAAATCAAATGTATTTATATAGCCCTTCGTACATCAGCTGATACAGTGCCTTGCGAAAGTATTCGGCCCCCTTGAACTTTGCGACCTTTTGCCACATTTCAGGCTTCAAACATAAAGATATAAAACTGTATTTTTTTGTGAAGAATCAACAACAAGTGGGACACAATCATGAAGTGGAATGACATTTATTGGATATTTCAAACTTTTTTGACAAATCAAAAACTGAAAAATTGGGCGTGCAAAATTATTCAGCCCCTTTACTTTCAGTGCAGCAAACTCTCTCTAGAAGTTCAGTGAGGATCTCTGAATGATCCAATGTTGACCTAAATGACTAATGATGATAAATACAATCCACCTGTGTGTAATCAAGTCTCCGTATAAATGCACATGCACTGTGATAGTCTCAGAGGTCAGTTAAAAGCACAGAGAGCATCATGAAGAACAAGGAACACACCAGGCAGGTCCGAGATACTGTTGTGAAGAAGTTTAAAGCCGGATTTGGATGCAAAAAGATTTCCCAAGCTTTAAACATCCCAAGGAGCACTGTGCAAGCGATAATATTGAAATGGAAGGAGAATCAGACCACTGCAAATCTACCAAGACCTGGCCGTCCCTCTAAACGTTCAGCTCATACAAGGAGAAGACTGATCAGAGATGCAGCCAAGAGGCCCATGATCACTCTGGATGAACTGCAGAGATCTACAGCTGAGGTGGGAGACTCTGTCCATAGGACAACAATCAGTTGTATATTGCACAAATCTGGCCTTTATGGAAGAGTGGCAAGAAGAAAGCCATTTCTTAAAGATATCCATAAAAAGTGTTGTTTAAAGTTTGCCACAAGCCACCTGGGAGACACACGAAACATGTGGAAGAAGGTGCTCTGGTCAGATGAAACCAAAATTGAACTTTTTGGCAACAATGCAAAACGTTATGTTTGGCGTAAAAGCAACACAGCTCATCACCCTGAACACACCATCCCCACTGTCAAACATGGTGGTGGCAGCATCATGGTTTGGGCCTGCTTTTCTTCAGCAGGGACAGGGAAGATGGTTAAAATTGACGGGAAGATGGATGGAGCCAAATACAGGACCATTCTGGAAGAAAACCTGATGTAGTCTGCAAAAGACCTGAGACTGGGACGGAGATTTGTCTTCCAACAAGACAATGATCCAAAACATAAAGCAAAATCTACAATGGAATGGTTCAAAAATAAACATATCCAGGTGTTAGAATGGCCAAGTCAAAGTCCAGACCTGAATCCAATCGAGAATCTGTGGAAAGAACTGAAAACTGCTGTTCACAAATGCTCTCCATCCAACCTCACTGAGCTCGAGCTGTTTTGCAAGGAGGAATGGGAAAACATTTCAGTCTCTCGATGTGCAAAACTGATAGAGACATACCCCAAGCGACTTACAGCTGTAATCGCAGCAAAAGGTGGCGCTACAAAGTATTAACTTAAGGGGGCTGAATAATTTTGCACGCCCAATTTTCAGTTTTTGATTTGTTAAAAAAGTTTGAAATATCCAATAAATGTCGTTCCACTTCATGATTGTGTCCCACTTGTTGTTGATTCTTCACAAAAAAATACAGTTTTATATCTTTATGTTTGAAGCCTGAAATGTGGCAAAAGGTCGCAAAGTTCAAGGGGGCCGAATACTTTCGCAAGGCACTGTATCTCAAAGTGCTGTACAGAAACCCAGCCTAAAACCCCAAACAGCAAGTAATGCAGGTGTAGAAGCACCTGCGTTGTTTGCTGTTTAAATAGCCCACCCAATCTACCCACCTCATTCCCATATTGTTTTTATTTACTTTGCTGCTCTTTTGCACACCAGTATCACTACTTACACATCTGCTCATCTATCACTCCAGTTTTAATCTGCTAAATTGTAATTACTTTCCTACTATGGCCTATTTATTGCCATACCTCCTCACGCCATTTGCACACACTGTATATAGACGTTCTTTTTTTCTATTGTGTTATTGACTGTACGCTTGTTTATTCCATGTGTAACCCTGTGTTGTTGTTTCTGTCGCACTGCATTGCTTTATCTTGGCCAGGTCGCAGTTGTAAATGAAAACTTGTTCTCAACTAGCTTACCTGGTTAAATAAAAAAAAATTAAAAAAAATTGGGTCAGTACGAACTGTTATTCCCACTTTAGTGTTGTCAGCATCCTAAGTGAGTGCTGTGACATGTGGCTGACGGATACGTAGCACAGCCCTCTAAATGCTCGGTGATGTCTCTCCAACCCAGTCCCAGACAGAAGTAGAATAACAAGATTGGTACGACAGGAAAAGATCACACAAAGGAATTCAAGTAAGTATTTTTTATATATATATATATATAATTCCTTCATTACATAAAACATTTTTGAAATACAAGTCTGGATATTGTTTTTCATACGCATACACTCAAATGGAATTTTATACATTTCTACCCACACATTTACAACTTTGCACCTTAAAGCATTTCATCTTAACAAAAAAAATATATATTATACACATTTTTCTAACATTTCAAGTAGGCCTATTGATGTTTGTAGCTAGATATTTACAAATTTGTACAAACTCAGTTTGCAGTATGAATAAAGTATACAACAATGCATAAATTTGACTAATTATTTACAGTCATGATAAAACAGAGAGCAAATGGTTTTAATATGTATCTAGCAGCCTCTTGGAAGGAACCAGGCCTAGCTGGACATGTGGGGTAGAAAAGTCCCATGCTGCTTTTGGTTCACCTCAACCGACAAGTGGTCTCTGGCCCCCTCAGACCAGCTGGTGTAGAGGGGGCACTTGTTCTGGGCAGTTTTGAGCTGCGACCACCCCAACCTCCACCCAAAATCATTTATGTAGAGGGCTTAGTTTCCCTCCTCTCCACGGGTCTATTGGCCTTACCCCTATCAGTTGTCAGTCACTGTCTCTTGGCCATGTTATTGGCTGAAGCGCACATCAGTCAACTCGGAGGCGGGCGGGTGTCCCTGAAGGGGGGGGGGGGGGGGGGGGGGGCAAGTGAGCAGGCGGAATCAGATCGCGTCACCTCCCCCAATTTGCCCCGCCCCTTAGCCGACCAACCACCACTGTCTGTGAGGTGGAGATGAGCGACGAGTCCAGACAGGTTTTCTTGTCATCAGTGGTGACATTCTTATGCGTCGATGCGGAAGGACAGCAGCTTCTCTGAGTGCATGTTGTTGAGTGTGCGCAGGTCGGGCATCTTCAGCAGCAGCTTGGTGAAGCGAGAGACGTCACAGGGGTTGCTCTTGCTGACCAGGACACGCAGCGCTCTGATCAGAGACTCCTGAAGCAGCTCCACTGAGTTAATGTTCTCGATGCCTGAGCGATCTGAAAGAGGATAGAGAAGAAAGAGAGCCCCGTTAGACTACTTTACACTTTAGTACAGACCATTACTATGCCATAATAGTGAGTGATTTTTTATGTTTCAAGTGTCATCGTCAATGTTCCCCATCATTTTTTCCGGCACTAAGCAAATTTCAGGTCTGCTGAGTGCAAACTTGAACATTGTGGAAATTCTGTGCAACTTCCAGCGAGTATTTACTGTGAACGCTGAGGCTGTACCCACTTTAAGTAACAGTTTCAGACAGTGGTCAAGTAGGCTACTGTGGCTGTTTTCTCTGCTACCGCACGGCAAGCAGTACCGGAGCGCCAAGTCTAGGACCAAAAGGCTCCTCAACAGCTTCTACCCCCAAGCCATAAGACTGCTGAACAATTAATAAAATTGCCCCTGGACAATTTACTTTGAACCCCCCCCCCCCCTTTGTACACTGCTGCTCCTCACTGTTTATGATCTATGTATACTTCACCACTTCACCCCCACCTACATGTACAAATTACCTCAACTAACCTGAAACCCCCGCACACTGACTCGGTACTGGTGCCCCCTGTATATAGCCTCGTTATTGTTATTCTTATTGTGTTATTTCTTATGATTACTTTTTATTTTAGCCTACTTGATATTTTCTTAACTCTTCTTGAACTGCACTGTTGGTTAAGGGCTTGTAATTAAGCATTTCACATTAAAGTCTACACTTGTTGTATTCAGCGCATGTGACAAATAAAGTTTGGTTTAAGTCCCCCAGTAAATGGAAATGTTGATATCGTTAACTAACGGGGAAAACTCCAGAAAGTTGAGTTGAAGTTCAATCTCGTGATTCTCTGCGCGGGCTGTTATTTCTTCTGCGTGCAGCTTAGAGGGAACACTGGTCATGGTGATTTACTGGCAGGAGAAGTACAGTACCTTCGCTGACTGCTTAGATAGGTTGTTAAAAGTAATAAGGCTTCGCATTGTTCTTACCTGCAGACACTAGCACTACAGCAGTGAAGAGACCCAGCTCCTCGGCCGTGAGCTCCAGGGAGTTGAGTTTCTCGCTGAATTCAAACATGGTGTCTAGCAGGCCTCCCATACCCATGCCCTTCAGGGCCTCCAGGCTGTAGGTGGCACCAGAGATGAAGGTGACAGTCTGCTCCTTCACGTTGAAGAGAGAGGCAAAGCGCACCGTCAAGACCTGTAACAGAAGAAAGGCAAAAGTAAGTGAGTGGTGAGTCATTGAATCTTCTCAAGCTGTGAGTATTTTTGCTTATCCCTGTGTGAAGGGTCTTTGCATATCTGTGTTTGCACACATTTCACGGATGCCTACCTCAAAGGTGCCGGCCTTGAGCAGGGTGACTTGGTCGTTCTCAGAGAGTGCACTGAACCCTGGAATATGCTTGGCGAACTCCACCACCTCGCGCACAGCCGGCGTGAAGCTGAGCGAGAAGTCCTCCCAGATCTCCTGAGGGGTCTTGTTGGGTTCGTCTTGGGGGCACATGTTCATTGGACATGCCTGGAGGAGCGAGGAGAATCGTAATCAGCATTTTCCTTTATGCTATGACTACCTGCCATTATTAATAACAATCTTTAACGTCAAGATCTTTTCAATGTTGCTACTCTGTTCAGTGACTCACCAGCACAATGTCCTTGTGGTTTTTCCATGGGAAGTTCTGCCCCTGGGGAACGCTGCTG